>NC_045792.1:26327027-26678162 GCF_009873245.2 Balaenoptera musculus
GTGCATAGGTCTTACTCTGCCCTGCCTTCCAAAGACTGGCTGCTGCATTCCCCTTCGATCTCCCAGTCCCCCAAGGGTCCCTCTCTGTCCCAGCTGATTCCCTGGCCATAGGGGGCTTTCCTGAGTGTGGGAACCCCTCCTCTCCTTCAGCTCCCTCCCAGGGGTGCTGGTCCCGTCCCACTTCCTCTTTCCTTTTTTTTTTTCTTTCATCCTACCCAGTTGCCTGGGGATTTTTCTCGTCCTTTTAGATGCCTGAGGTCCTCTGCTAGTGTTCAGTAGGTGCTCTGTGAGAACTGTTCCATTTGTAGATGTATTCTTGATCTACCTGTGAATATAGGCGAACTCCATGTACTCCTATTCTGCCATCTTGACTCCTCAATCTAGCATTTATGTTTCTTATGTCAAGTCTCACTTAAAACTAAGTGGCCTCAAAGGGATTGGGAGGAAAAGCCTTTCAGACAGCACAGTTATGAATGAGACTCATATAAGAAAAGTCAGCCAGTTGTTTCTTATCATAAGAAGAAAGTACTGAGCAGTGTTCTTTCATTGAGTGTAAAATACACTCGAAGTATAGATGCATGAAATATACTGGTTGAGAGATCTGTTGTACTGCTTTTTCTATAGGTACCTGACAAAGCTGCACAAAGCTCTGTGCTGTCAAAACAAACAGGAGTGAAGACCTTTCACACCAAAGGAAAACACTTGTTTCCTATGTAGAAAATGGATGCGTCACTGACACGCTAGGTGAACTAAGTTTTATGCAGATTGTTCTTGTAGGGTATGGAACTTGGACCCAGGATTTGGAGTAGCTGGTGAAATGTTTGCGAGACCTGCAAAACTACTTTTCCCATGTGTCCTTGAAAGCTGCAGTGGAGCTGGCCAAATAAGCAGTGGGGAGGTGGGGGTGTGTGGGGGCGGGGAGGCTTTCAGACTCTACAGAGAGGAGTCAGTAAATATTTCTCACAAGCTAGATGAAAGAACTTTTATGCACAGGGGATGGAACTCCACCCAGGTGGCTAAAGCAGGTAGCATTTGATTTCATAGACTTGTAACTTGTGATCCTAAAGGCTACAATGTGTCTTCCTCTAAAGGCAAGTAAGAGCACGGCTCCTTTAACCTACGTTCCCCATAGTAACCAGAAGAACTTATTAGAAAGATACTAGCACAAAGTTTTTTTGTTTTTGTTTTTGTCTTTTTTAAATAGATCTTTATTGGAATATAATTGCTTCACAATACTGTGTTAGTTTCTGTTGTACACCAAAGTGAATCAGCCATATGCATAACTATGTCCCCATATCCCCTCCCTCTTGAGCCTCCCTCCCATCCTCCCTATCCCACCCCTCTAGGTCATTGCAAAGCACCAAGTTGATCTCCCTGTGCTATGCTGCTGCTTCCCACTAGTCATCCATTTTACGTTCGGTAGTGTATATATGTCAGTGCTACTCTCACTTCGCCCCAGCTTCCCCCTCCCACCCCATGTCCTCATGTCCATTCTCTATGTCTACATCTTTACTCCTGCCCTGCAACTAGGTTCATCAATACCATTTTTTTTTAGACTCCATATATATGCATTAGCATATGGTATTTGTTTTTCTCTTTCTGACTTACTTCACTCTGTTTTTCTAACAGATTTTCTAACAGTTTTCTACTCCTGTTGAAGGAAGTTATACCCTGTGCATTATGTATGTGTGCAGGGATTGCTTCCATAACGTTGTATATGTAGAATTTATCATTCTTAAGTGACGTTGAGCTCCCCTCAGTGTGTCCAATACAATTGAAAAGAAAAGCCTTTCACGGAGCATAGGTAAATGTGATTTTTCATATAAGGAGAAGGAACCCAATTGTTTCTTACCATAAAGACAAAACTCTTGTGCTTTCATGGAGGGTACAATATAGGTGAAGTGGGACACATGTAGTATATTCCTGAAGAGATCTGTATTGCTGCTTTGGGTAGGGGTTCTTTGAATGCTGTGCCAAGCTCTGTGCTCTAAAAAGGAATAGGAGTCCAAGCCTGGCAGACTGCAGGAAAAGACTTCTTTCCCACAGAGAAAATGTACGTGTTCCTTATGAGCTAGATGAGTGAAGTTTTACAGACCATGGTTCCTTGACCAAATGGACCTTATAGCTGGGACCTGGAGCAGTGGGTGAAATGACTGAGAGACTTGCAAACCTACCTTTCTAAACTTCCACTGGAAGCTGCATGGAGCTCTGTGTTCAATGGCCTAGTAGGAATGCTAACCTCTTAGATGACAGGGAAAGGCTTGTTTCCCTCTTTTCATAAGGGTATGTTATGGTATGTCTCATGAGCTAGAGTGAAAGAACTTTTACAAACACTGTTCTTTGAGAGTTCAGAACTTAACCCAAGCGGCTGAGGAAGGTAGTGTTTCAGTTCACAGATGAGTAATACGAATGTTCCTCTAGGCTACCTGATGTCTTCCCTCAAAAAGGTGCCTCACTGAGCCTACAGGTATGGGCCTGTTCAACCCGCATGCAAGGAAGGGTTTCCCATATTAACCGGAAGATCTTCTTACCAAACTCCCAGCACCACGTTTTTCTAAAAATGTTTTTTTTGTGAAGGGATGTGATTGATCGCTTGTGTGGAATATACATAGCGATGTGTTCCAAAAACTTGTAACTCTGGTCTCTGTCATTCTCATGTGATGTTGAGCTCAACTAAAAGTGCACTCAATGCAATTGGAAGGAAAGCGCCTCTCAGACAGCATACAGGCTTCTCATAGAAGGATATTGGAGCCAATCCTACCTGGAACTAATGTTCTTGCCTTGCATGGAAGCGATATGCGTGATGTGAGATCTGTTGCAGTATCTCGTTGCAGAGCGCTGTGAAACGGCTTTTGTTAGAGGTACTTGAAACCTGCACAAAGCCCTGTGCTTAAAGGGAAATAGGAGGCAAGGCCTTTCTCAGTGCAGGAAAAGACTTGTTCCCCTTCAAGAAAATGGGTGCGTTTCTTACACGCTAGATGGACGAATTTTTGAGCAGGTTGCTTCTTCAGAGTATGGATTCAGACTGGCCAGTGAAATGTTTGGGAGAGCTGCATACCTCATCTGCCTTCTCTCACGTTTCCCTTGAAAGCTGCGTGGAGCTCTGTGTCCATTGGCCAAATAAGTGTGATGGCCTTTTAGACAGACTTGGAAAGGCTTATTTCCCAGATAGTAAATGTATGTGTTTCTCACACGCTAGCTGAAAGAAGTATTATGCACAGGGCTGGCTTGGCGCATGGAGCTTTGGGGGCAAAGCTTTTCAGGGGCAACCGGAAGCAAGACCTTCCCCACTGCTGGATAAGACTTCTTGTTTCCCGTAGAAAAAATGGATGCGTTTCTTATAAGTTAGATGAACGAAGTTGTATATATACAGATTGTCCTTTCCATGTGTGGAACCTGTGCTCAGGATTTGCAGGAGCTAGTGGAAAGTCCAGAGGCCTGCAAAACACCTTTTCCAACATTTCATCGAAAGCTGCGTGAAGTTTCGTGTCCAACGGCCAAGTAAGGATGAATGCCTCTTAGACTGCATGGAAAGGCTTGGTTCCCATGCAGTAAATTATGTGTTTCTCACAACCTGGATGAAAGAAAGAACTTTTATGCACAGTGTTCTTTCAGTGGATGGAACTTAACCCAGGTGGCAAAAGAAAGTAGTGCTTCCTTTCAAAGACACGTAACACCGGTGTTTCTGTAGGCTATCTTGAGTCGTTTCTCAAAACAGGAACCTAAATGAAAATATAAGCAAAGACCTCTTCACTCCGCATACAACGTAGTCTCCCATAGTCCCCAGAAGCTTTTTTTTTTTTTTAACGAAGCAAACAGCAGAATTTTTTTGTGGATGTGACCGTGTTCTTTCTCAAGGGAAATCATTTTTTTCTGTGTTTAATATATACGTTTGTTTCAAAAACTTGTAAATCTAGTCTTTGTGTCTCTTACATCATGTCATACTTAAGCTACCCGGTCTCAACAGGATTCAAAGGAAAAGCCTTTCAGACGGCATAGTAATGCACGAGTCTCGTGTAGGAAATGTCGTCTACTCGATGGGTGGATGCATGAAGTATACTGGTTAAGAGATCCATCATACTGCCTTTGCTATAGGTACCCTAGAAAGCTGCACAAATCTCTGTGCTCTCAAAACAAATGGGAGTGAAGGGGCGGGGAGGCTTTCAGACTCTATGGAGAGGCTTGTTTCCCATTTAGTAAATATATGTGTTTCTCACAAGCTAGATGAAAGAACTTTTATGCTCAGTGTTTTTTTAGTGGCTACAACTCAACCCAGTAGTTTGAAGCAGGTACTGTTTTATTTCTTAAACTTGTAACTCTCGTAATTCTACAGGCTACATTGAGTCTTCTCAAACAAGTAACTCACTGAGAATGCAAACAAGACTTCATCCCACATAAAAGGGAAGCTATGCCCAAAATAACCAGAAGAACTTCTTACCAAGCAGCTAGCACAAAGTTTTTTTTTCTAACAGTATTATTTTTCTCATCGGATGATTTACCTTATGTGTTATATATGAAATAATTTCCTCCATAAAAATGAAAAGCCATTCACACTGCAGGAAAAGACATCTATCCCATATAGATACTGTATGTTATTCTGCCAGGCTAGATGAACAAAGTTTTACACAGATTGTTCTTTCCATCTGCCAAACTTGTTCCTGGGATATGGAGTAGCTACTGAAATGCATGAGAGACCTGTGAAACATATACTGAGTAAAGTTCCTTAAAAGCTGCCTGAAGACGGCAGTCAAATGCCCAAAACGTGTGATAGCCTCTCAGGCTGCATGGATATGGCTTATTTCCCAACAGTAAATGTATGTGTTCCTTGCAAGCCAGATGGAAGACGTATTATGCATAGCGTTCTTTTGGGGTGTGGAAGTTAATGAAAGTGGCTAAAGCAGGTAGTGTTTTTTTCAACTGACTCAGATCACCCATGTTCCTAGAGGGAACCTTATGGCTTTCTTCAAAAGAAGTTTCTAACTGAGCACATAAGCAAAGACCTCTTCAACCCACGTCCAAAGAAGAGTTTGCCATATTAACCCAACAGCCTCTTTTACCAAGCTACCCACACAAAGGTCTTGGAACAGTGCTCCTTTAGTGAAAAAACTATTGACAACTAGTGTGCAATATATGACATGATGTTTTCAATGTATTTGTAGTCTAGCGTTGGTTATTCTGGTGACATGGAGCTAGACTACGTGTGCCCACATTTGACCAGAAGCGGAAAAGGTTCAGAGGGCATACTAAACCACTTTCTCATAAGCAATGTTGTAACCACTTGTTTCTTATGCTAAGAAAGAGCTACTGTGCACTCTGTTTTTCACTGAGTGGAAGATAAATTTGAAATCTGGTGTTTCAGTGATCCATAAAACTGCTCTTTCTAGCATTCATGGAAAGCTGTGCAAAGCTCTGCGTTCAAAAAGCCAATAGGAATCCAGGCCTAAATTTTACACTAGGGGAATACACTTGTTTCCCTGACCGAAAACACATGGGTACCTCCTTCAATGCTAGATAAATGATTTTTGACACAGATTGGCCTTTAGATTTATGGAACAGGTTCCTAGATTTGCAGAAGCTAGATTACTTGCATGAGAGACCTGCAAAGCTACACTTGGCACAGTTGCATTGCAAGCTGCGTGAAGCTCTGTCTTCAAAGCCCACATAAGGGAGCAAGACTTTTACATGGCATAGAATAGCTTGTTTGCCAGTTAGTAAAACTGCTTGTGTTTCTCACATGCTGGATGAAAGAGAACTTTTGTGCCCAGTGTTTTTTCATTGTATGGAACTTAAGCTCAGTGGCAGAATCAGGCAGTATTTCAAGTCACAGACCTGAAACATCAGTCTTTCTCTAGGCTACCTTAAGATTTTGCTCACAACTGGTACCAACCTGGGTATATAAGCAAGGACTCCTTCACTTGCATACAGGGAAGTGTTGACCATACTAACAAAGAAGACCTTTATACTGAGCTACCTGCACAAACTTTTTCTAACAGTACTCATTCCGTGAAGTGTAATGTATGCAGTGAGGCTTCCAAAATCTTGTAACATCTGGCATTTCTCATTCCTAGGTGATGTGGTGACAATGTGTGCTCCATGCAATTAGAAGGGAACTCATTTTAGGGGATGTACTTAAACAAGATTCTCATACAGGGAATGTAGCCACTGGTTCCTGGCCTTGTGGTAGAACTACTGAGCACTATGTTTTGCATTGATTGGAAGTTATATTTGACATGCGATATATGTATATTTCTCTTTCTCTGTCTGGCTTACTTCACTTAGTATGACTATCTCTAGGTCTATCGATGTTACTGCAAATGACATTATTTCATTCCTTTATATGGCTGAGTAACAGTCTGTTGTATATGTATATGCATATGTATTCTACATGTCATTTATCCATTCATCTGTTGATGGACATTTAAGTTCCTTCCATGTCTTGACTATTGTAAATAGTGATGCAATGAAATTTGGGGTGCATGTATCTCTTCGAATTATGGTTTTCTCAATATATGCCCAGGAATTGGATTGCTGGATCATATGGTACCTCTCTTTTTAGTTTTATAAGGAACCTCTATACTGTTCTCCATAGGGCCTGTACCAATTTACAGTCCCAGCAACAGTGTAGGAGGGTTCTCTTTTCTCCACACCCTCTCCAGCATTTATTATTTGTAGACTGTTTCATGAAGGCCATTCTGACTGGTTGTGAGGTGATACATCATTATTGTTTTCATTTGCATTTCCCTAATAATTAGCAATGTTGAGCACCTTTTCATGTGCCTGTTGGCCCTCTGTATGTCTTCTTTGGAGAACTATCTATTTAGATTTTACCCATTTCTTGATTGGGTTTTTTGTTTTTTCCAGTATTGAGCTCTATGAGCTGTTTATATATCTTGGAGATTAGTCCTTTGTCTGTGGCGTTGTTTGCAAATATAGTTTGCATTCTATAGTTTGCCTTTTAGTTGTTTTTTTTTTTTAACATCTTTATTGGAGTATAATTGCTTTACAGTGTTGTGTTAGTTTCTGCTGTATAACAAAGTGAATCAGCTATCATAAATAACTCAATTTCGTTTCTTTTTCTGGCTGAGTAATGTTCCATTGTATATATGTATATATGTGCCACATCTTTATCCATTCATCTGTAGATGGACATTTAGGTTTCTTCCATCCCCTGGCTATTGTAAATAGTGCAGCAGTGAACATTGTGGTACATGTATCTTTTTGAATTATGGTTTTCTCAGGGTATATGCCCAGTAGTGGGTTTGCTGGGTCATAAGGTAGTTCTATTTTTTAGCTTTCTAAGGAACCTCCATACTGTTCTCCACAGTGTCTGTATCAATTTACATTCCCACCAGCAGTGCAAGAGGGTTCCCTTTTCTCCACACCCTGTCCAACATTTATTGTTTGTAGATTTTCTAATGATGCCCATTCTAACTGGTGTGAGGTGATACCTCATTGTAGTTTTGATTTGCATTTCTCTAATAATTAATGATGTTGAGCAGCTTATCATGTGTTTTTTGGCCATCTGTTTGTCTTCTTTGCAGAAATGTCTATTTAGGTCTTCTGCCCATTTTTGGATTGGGTTGTTTGTTTTTTAGTTATTCAGCTGCATGAGCTGCTTGTATATTTTGGAGATTAATCCTTTGTCCATTGCTTTGTTTGCAAATATTTTCTCCCATTCTGAGGGTTGTCTTTTCATTTGTATAGGGTTTCCTTTGCTGTGCAAAAGCTTTTAAGTTTAGTTAGGTCCCATTTCTTTGTGTTTTTATTTCCATTACTCTAAAAGATGAATCCAAAAAGATATTGCTGCGATTTATGTCAATGTGTGCCCTGCCTATGTTTTCCTGTAGAATTTTTACATTATCCAGTCTTACACTTTTTGTGTATGGTGTTAGAGAATGTTCTAATTTCATTCCTTTATATGTATCTGTCCAGTTTTCCCAGCACCACTTATTGAAGAGACTGTCTTTTCCCATTGTATATTCTTGCCTCCTTTGTCATAGATTAATTGACCATAGGTACATGTGTTATTTCAGGGCTTTTTATCTTGTTCCATTTCTGTTTTTGTTCCAGTACCATACTGTTTTGATTACTGTAGCTTTTTTGTGTAGTCTGAAGTCAGAGATCCTGATTCTTCCAGCTCTGTTTTTCTTTCTCAAGATTGCTTTGGCTATTCAGGGTCTTTTGTGTTTCTACACAAATTAAAAATTTTTTGTTCTAGTTGTGTGGAAAATGACCCTGGTAATTTGACAATTATTGCATTGAATCTGTAGATTGACATTTGAATATATCCATTCTTCCAATCAAAAGCACTGTACATCTTTCCATCTGTGTCATCTTCAATTTCTTTCATCAGTGTCTAATAGTTTTTGGAGTCCAGGTCTTTTCCTTCCTTAGGTA
Source organism: Balaenoptera musculus (assembly GCF_009873245.2). Classification (NCBI taxonomy): domain Eukaryota; kingdom Metazoa; phylum Chordata; class Mammalia; order Artiodactyla; family Balaenopteridae; genus Balaenoptera; species Balaenoptera musculus. The sequence continues at coordinate 26,335,425 of NC_045792.1, forward strand.
GGTTTATTCTTAGGAATTTTATACTTTTTGATGAGATTATAAATGGGATTGTTTCCTTAACTTCTCATTCTGATCCTTCCTTGTTAATGTATAAAAATGCAACAGATTTCTGTGTATTAATTTTCTATCCTGCAACTTTACTGAATTCATTGATGAGCTCTAGTAGTTTTCTGCTAGCATCTTTAGGATTTTCTATGAATAGTATCATGTCATCTGCAAACAGTGACAGCTTTACTTCTATGTCAATTTTGATTCCTTTTATTTCTTTTTCTTCTCTGATTTCTGTGGCTAGGACTTCCAAAACTATGTTGAATAAAAGTAGTGAAAATGGACATCCTTGTCTTTTTTCCTTATCTTAGAGGAAATGTTTTCAGCTTTCACAGTTGTATATGAGTTTGTGAGTTTGTCATATACGGCCTGTGAGTTTGTCATATATGGCCTTTATTATGTTGAGGTAGGTTCCCTCTATGCCCACTTTCTGGAGAGTTTTTATCATAAATGGATGTTGAATTTTATCAAAAATTCTGCATCTTTTGAGATAATCATATGGTTTTTATTCTTCAATTTATTAATGTGATGTATAACACTGATTGATTTGCAGATATGGAAAAATCTTTGCATCCACAGAATAAATCCCACTTGGTTATGGTGTATGATCCTTTTAATGTATTGTTGGATTTGTTTTGCTATTATTTTGTTGAGGATTTTTTCATCTAATTTCATCACTGATACTGGCCTGTAATTTTCTTTTTTTGTAGTATCTTTTTCTGGTTTTGGTTTCAGGCTGATAGTGGCCTCAGAAAATGAGTTTGAAAGTTCCCCTGCAATTTTTTTGGAATTATTTCAGAAGGATAAGTGTTAACTCTTCCATAATGTTTGATAGAATTCACCGTGAAGCCATCTGGTCCTGGACATTTTTTTGTTGGGAATTTTTTAAACACAGTTTCAATTTCAGTACTTGTAATCAGTCTGTTCATATTTCCTATTTCTTCCTGGTTCAGTCTTGGGAGATTGTACCTTTCTAAGAATTTGTCCATTTCTTTGAGGTTGTCCATTTTATTGGCATAAAGCTGCTTTTAGAAGTCTCTCATGGTCCTTTATATTTCTGTGATGTCGGTTGTAACTTCTCCTTTTGATTTCTGATTTTATTGATTTGGGCCCTCTCCCATTTTTTTCTTGATGAGTCTGGCTAAAAGTTTATCAATGTTGTTTTTCTTTTCAAGGAAACAGCTTTTAGTTTCATTGATATTTTCTATTGTTGTTATCACCTCTATTTCATTTATTTCTGCTCTGATTTTTAGATTTTTTTCTTCTACTAACTTTGGGTGTTATTTGTTCTTCTTTCTCTAGTTGCTTTAGGTGTAAGATTAGGTTGTTTATTTGGGACTTTTCTTGTTTCCTAAGGTAAGTCTTTTGTGTTGGGTGCATATATATTTACAACTGTTATATCTTCTTTTGGATTGATCCTTTGATCATTATGTAGTGTCTTTCTTTGACTCTTGCCACAGTCTTTATTTTATGTCTATGTTGTCTAAGTATTGCTACTTTGCTTTCTTTCAGTTTCCCTTTGTGTGGAATAATTTTTTCCAAGTCCCTCACTTTCAGTGTGTATGTGTCTCTAGGTCTGAAGTGAGTCTTGTAGACTCACTACAAGTTGAAAACTCACTCTGAGTTGTCTTGTAGACAACATATATATGGGTCTTGTTTTTTTTAATTTATTCTGCCAGTCTATGTCTTTTGTTTGCAGCATTTAATCTGTCTACATTTAAGGTAATTATCTATATGTATGTCCTTATTGCCATTTTGTTAATTGTTTTGGATTCATCCTTGTAGGTCTTTTTTCTTCCTTTCTTATTTTAGTTCTCTTCTCCTGTGATTTGATGACTCTTTAGTGTTGTGTTTGGGTTCCTTTTTCTTTTTTGTGTGTATATCTATTATAGATTTTTCATTTGTGGTGACCATGAGGTTTTGATATAGCAGTCTATATATATACACAGTTGTTTTAATTTGCTGGTCTCTTAATTTCAAATGAATTTCAAATATCCTGCACATGTACTCTCCTCCTCTCATGTTTAGTAGTTTTGATATTACATTTGTGTGTAGATGATCTCCTATTTTTACGGTATGTTTGCCTTTACTGGTGAGCTTACCCATTTCCGAATTTTCTTGTTTCTAATTGTGACCTTTTGTTTTCCACTTAGAGAAGTTCATTTAGCATTTGTTGTAAAGCTGGTTTGATGGTGTTGAATTCTTTTAGCTTTTGCTTGTCTGTAAAGCTTTTGATTTCTCCATCAAATATACATGAGAGCCTTGCTGGGTAGAGTATTCTTGGTTGTAGATTTTTCCCTTTAAATATATCGAGCCACTCCCTTCTGTCCTGTAGATTTTCTACTGAAAAATCAGCTGATTGTCTTATGGGGATTTCCTTGTATGTTATTTGTTTCTTTTCCCTTGTTGCTTCTAATATTTTCTCTTTGTCTTTAATTTTTGTCAGATTACTGTCTTGGCGTGTTCCTCCTTGGGTTTTCCTGTATGAGACTTTCTGTGCTTCCAGGAGTTGGGTGACTGTTTCCTTTCTCATGTTAGAGAAGGTTTCAGCTATTACCTCTTCAAATATTTTCTTAAGCCCTTTCTCTCCCTCTTATTCTTCTGGCAAATATTGTGTTTGACATTGTCCTAGAGGTCTTTTAAGGCATCCTCATTTCTTTTTATCCTTTTTTCTTTGTTCTGCAGCAAAGATTTCCACCACTCTGTCTTCCAGATCACTGATTTGTTCTTCTGCCTCATTTATTCTGCTATTGATTCCTTCCAGTGTGTTTTTCATTTCAGCTCTTGTATTCTTCAACTCTGGGTTTTCTTTACATTTTCTAACTCTTTACTATGAACTTCTTGTAACTTTTCATTCTGTGCATCCATTCTTTTCCCAGGTTCTTGGATCATCTTTGTGATCATTACTCTGAACTCTTTCTTAGGTAGATTGGTTATCTCCACTTCACTTATTTGTTCTTCTGGGGTTTTATCTTGTTTTTTCATCTGAAATATATACCTTTGCCATCTCCTTTTGTTTAAATTTCTATTTGTATTTTTATGTGTGTAGTAGCTTAACTATCTTTCTTGACCTTGGAGAAGTGTCTCTCTGTAGGGGATATCCTAAGTGTCCCAGCAGTACACTTCCCTCTTGTCACCCAAGGTCCCAGAGTATGTTCTGACCTGTGTTTGTGGACTTATTTGTGCAGGTTGCAGGATCTCAGTTTCCTTGCTTCTGTTGTCTGCTCCCTGGTAGATGAGGCTGGTCTAGAGTTTTGTGCAGGCTTCTTGGTGGGAGGGGCTTGTGACTGCCCACTGGTGGGTGGAAGAGGGTCTTGGCCCTCTGGTGGGCAGGGTTGTGTCAAGAGGTGTGTCTAGAGGTGGTTGTGTGTTCAACAAGATTTTAGGCAGCCTTTCTACTGATGGGTGGGGCTGTGTTCCCTCCCTGTTGGCTGCTTGGCCTGAGGTGTCCTAGCACTGGGGCTTACAGGCTGTTGCGTGGGGCCACGTCTCTGTGCCAAGGACCTAAAATGTCTGCCTCCAGTCAGGGTTTATGTAGGTCCCCACTTTGTACACTGCCAGATTTTATGACCCTGGAGGGAGCCACAGCTCCTCCCCACCTCCCAGAAGATTCTCCAAGACCAGCAGGTAGGTCTGGCCCAGGCTCTTATGGTGTCACTACTTTTGCCCTGGGACCTGGTGTGTGAGGGACCTTGTGTTCACCCTCCAAGAGTGGAGTCTCTTTTTCCCCCAGTCCTGTGGAACTCCTGCAATCAAGCTCCACAGGCTTTCAAAGCCAAATACTCTGGGGGCTTCTCCTCCTGATGTTGGACCTCTAGGCTGGGGAGCCTGGTGTGGACCTCAGAGCTCTCACTCCTGTGGGAGAACTCCTGTGATATAATTATTTTCCAATTAGTAGGTTGCCCACCCAGGGTGTGTGGGATTTGATTATCTTGCAAGTGCACCCCTCTTACCATCTTGTGGGTTCTTCTTTATATCTTTAGATGAAGAATATCTTTTTTTTTGGTAGATTCCAGTCTTTTTTATCGATGGTTTTTCAGCAGTTAGTTGTGATTTTGCTGTGCTTGTGAAAGGAAGTGTGCTCAAGGTCCTCCTACTCTGCCATCTTGTCTAGGAACCTAATTTTTTATTTTTAAATATAGATATATTTCCAACTCTGTTCCCTGAAAAAGCCTGGAAACTCTGACAACCAAACTCTGTGTCCCTTTAATGCCCAGTCTGTAGTTTCTAAATTCCATTTTCTACTAAAAGGAACCAGAGCTTCTTGTAACGACTGACTGTTAGATTAGACTATAAGATGAACAAGAGGCGCTTGAAGTATCCTGTTTACCAAAAAGCAGGGTTAAAGAAACTAGTGAGATGTGGGTGCCTCTGAGATGTTCTGTATCTTGATCTGTGTGTTGATTATATGAGAATGTTAAGTTTGTGAAAATTCATTGTGATTCACTTTTCTTTTGTGTATGTATATAAAGGAGCCAATCTGAAGAGGTTCCCAAGGAACAAAGAAGGTTTTATTTGAGAATCCATTAAAAAAAAAGTCACTACAACTAATCAAAAACGTAAAAAAATTTTTTACATCTTTATTGGAGTATAATTGCTTTACAATGTTGTGTTAGTTTCTGCTGTACAACAAAGTGAATCAGCTATACGTATACATATATCCCCATATCCCTTCCTTCTTGAGCCTCCCTCCCACCCTCCCTATCCCACCCCTCTAAGTTGTCACAAAACACAGAGCTGATCTCCCTGTGCTATGCAGCTGCTTCCCACTAGCTATCTATTTTACATTTGGTAGTGTACATATGTCAATGCTACTCTCTCACTTCATCCCAGCCTCCTCTTCCCCCCCAAGAAATATTTTTAAAATCCATGAATTTACAATAATCTTCAGGAAAAAAGGAATACTCCCATTCAGATATTCGAAATCTTCATATAACAGGAAGGGATGTGTCCAAACTGAGAAGACCAAACTCACCGGACCTTGGGAGTCAAAGTCTTCCAGGTCAGCATTAAGGTAAAAGCTGTTTGAAGCAGTTTATCCTCAGGTGCCAGCAGCTTTTTTTCTGGGAACTTGGTCTGTCTATTAAGCTTGCTGGGGTAATTTGGTAAATTATAGGAGTGACTCCTTGATTTCCTTCTCTTGCTCTTTTGCAGGGAGGAGCAAAAGCTGGAAGGTGAGCAGAGGTGTTGCTGATCTTGCTGCAGCAGTGTCAGGAGGTGGGAGACAGTCCCGGTGGATGGACAGGCAAGCAGGCTGGCCAGGGAGCAAAGGCGTGGGGGCCCCTGGGTGGAGAAGCTGTCTCTGGCACTGACAGCGGCGGTTAGCCAATTGTTTCTTAACCTAAGGAAGAACTACTGTGCACTGTTTTTCATTGAGTGGAGAAGATATATTTTCAGTGTGTTGCATTTAGCACATTGTTTAACAGATCTGTAACACTGCTCTTTCTAACGTTAATATAAAGCGGTTCAAAGCTCTGTGTTCTAAATGCAAATAGGAGTCAAGGCCTTTAACATTATAGGAAAAAACTGGTTTCCTAGAAGAAAATGTATGTGTTTCTTCCAAACTAGGTGAAGGAAATTTTGTAGACATTGATCTTTCCATGTATATAATTTGGTGTACCTAGGACTTTGAGTAGCTAGTGAAAAGTTTGAAAGACATGCAAAACTACCTTTGCCTGCATTTCATTTAAAGGTACATGAAGTCTGTGTTCAAAGGCCAAATAAGAGTGATAGACTTTTAGTCTGCATGGAAAGGATTATTCCCCAATAGAAAACGTATGTGTATCTTGCAATCTAGGTGAAGGACTATTTCACAGACTTATAACACCAGTGTTTCTTTACTTTTTCCTCAAAAGAGGACCCTAACTGAGCAAATAAGAAAAGGCCTCTTCAACCCACATAGAAGGAAGAGTTTACCATACTAAAAATAAGAGCTTTTTACCAAACTAATACCACAAAGTTTTTGGAACAGTGCTCATTCTGGGAAAAGAAATTATAACTAGTGTGTATATATAGCATGATGTGGTCCATAACCTTGTAAATCTAGCATTTCTCATTCTTATGTGATGTTGAGCTACTAAGTGGGTTCAATGTGATTGGAAGGGAAAGCATTTCAGAGGGCATGCTTAAGGTACTTATATAAGGAAGGTAGCCAATTGTTTCTTAACCTAAGGAATAGCTACTGTGCACTATGTTTTTCATTGAGTGGGGAAGATATATTTCAGTGTGATGCATTTAGTAACTTGTTTAAGAAATCTGTAATACTGTTCTTTCTAGCATTAATGTAAAACTGTGCAAATCTCTGTGTTCTAAAGGAAAATAGGAGTCAAAGCCTTTAAGACTATAGGAAAAAACTAGTTTTCCCAGAAGAAAAGGTATGTGCTCCTTCTAAGCTAGGTGAATGAAGTTTTATACACATGGTTCTTTCTGTGTATGAAACTTGCCTTGGACTTGGTGTAACTAGTGAAATGTTTGAGATATCTGCAAAACTACCCTTTCCTATATTTCACTGAAAGGTGTCAGAAGTTCTGCATTCAAAGGCCAGAAAAGAGTGATAGCCTTTTAGAAGGCATGAAAGGGATTATTTCCCAACAGTAAATGGATGTGTTCCTTGCAAGCTAGATGAAAGAACTTTTATGCACAGTGTTCTTTCAGTGTATGGAACCTCTCCCAAGTGGCTAAAGCAGGTAGTGCTTCAGTTCACAGACTTGTAACCTGAGTGTTTCAATCGACTACCTTAAGTCTTTCTTCAAAGCAGGTACCTAATTGAGAATAATAGCCAAGGCTTCTTCAACCCGCATACAAGGAAGAGTTTACCACAGTAACAAGAGACCCTTTTCCAAGCTACGTGCACAAAGTTTTTCGAACAGTGCTCATTCTGTGAAGGGAAATATTAACTTGTGTGTAATATATGTAGTGATGTGTTTCATTAAACTTGTAAATCTAGCATTTGTCATTCTTATGTGATATTAAGCTAACTTATGTCTGCTCAAAGCTATTGGAAGCATAAACATTTCAAAAGGCATACTTAAACAAGATTTTCATATAAGGAAGGTAGCCAATTGTTTCTTAACCTAAGGAAAAACTAATGTGCACCATGTTTTTCATTGAGTGGACGATATATTTGACATGTGGTGTATGTCGTATTATGTTTAACGTATCTGTAATGCTGCCCTTCCCAGAGGTACTTTAAAGCTGCGCAAAGCTCTGTCTTCTAAAGTTGAATTAGATAGAAGACTTTTCACACTGTAGGCAAAGTCCTGCTTCCTTATAGAAAATGCATGTGTTTCTGTCAAGTTAGGTGAATGAAATTTTATACACGTTGTTCTTTCAGTGTATGGACTTGTATCCAGGACTTAGAGTAGCTAGTGAAATGATTTAGAGATCCACAAAACTACCCCTTCTAACATTTCACTGAAAGCTGAGTGAAGCTCTATGTTCAATGTCTAAATAATTCATAGCCTTTTATTTAATAGACTGCATGTAAAGCTTATTTCCCAATAGTAAATGTATGTGTTTCTGACAAACTTAATGAAAGAACTTTTTTTGCACAGTGTTATTTCAGTGTATGGAACTTAACCCAAGTGGCTAAAGCAGTTATTGTTTCCTTTCACAAACTTGTAAAAATAGTGTTGCTATAGGATCCCTTGAGTCTTTCCTCAAAACAGGTACCTAAGTGAGAATATATCCAGGCCTCTTCAATCTACATGCAAGAAGTCATTTCCCCATATTAACCAGAAGACATATTTACCAAGCTTTCAGAGCAAAGATTTTATAACAGTGTTTTCTGTGAATGGAAGTTATAACTTGTATGTAATATATGTAGAGATTTGTTCCAGAAACTTATAAATCTAGCATTTGTAATGCTTAATTGATGTTTGGCTAAACTAAATGTGCTCAATGGAATTGGAATGGAAAGTCTTTAGATGGCATAGGTAAACATGATTCTCATATAAGGAATGTAGCCAATTATTTCTTAACCTAAGGAAGAACTACTGTGCACTATATGTTTCATTGAATGTAAGATATATTTGAAGTGTGCTGCATTTAGTATATTGTTTAAGTGATCTGTAATACTGCTCTTTCTAGAGGTGCTGTTAAGCTCTTTATCCTAAAGGTAAGAGTCAAGGCTTTACAGACAAATACCATATGATATCACTTATATGTGGAATCTAAAATATGATACAAATGAACCTATCTATTAAACAGAAATAGAATCAGGGACATAGAGAATAGGCTGGTGGTTGCCAAGGGAGTGGGTGGTGGGAGAGGGTTGGATTGGGAGTTTGGGATTAGCAGATGTAAACTGGTATATATAGAATGGATAAACAACAAGGTCCTACTGTATAGCACAGGGAACTATATTCAATATCTTGTAATAAACCATAATGGAAAAGAATATGAAAAAGAATGTATATATACAATATATATGTACAACTGAGTCACTTTGCTGTACAGCAATAAGTAACACAACATTGTAATTCAACTATACTTCAATTAAAGAAAAAAAAAAGAGTCAAGGTCTTTCACTCTGCAGGAAAAGACTTGTTTCTCAGATAGAAAATGTGCACGTATTTCTTCCAAGCTAGATGAACCAGGTTTTACACAGACTGTTCTTTCACTGCAGGGAATTTGTACCCAGGATTTGGAGTAGCTAGTGAAACATTTGAGAGACCTGCAAACCTACACTTGGAAAGATGCATTGAAACCTGTATGAGGCTCTGTGTTCAAAGGCCAAATAAGAGTGAAAGCCTTACAGACTACATGGAAAGACTTACTTCCCATTTATTAAATGTATGTGTTTCTTATGACCTAGGCGAAAGAACTTTTATGCACAGCATTCTTTCAGTGTATGGAACCTAACCCAAGTGGTTAAAGCAGGTAGTGTTTCATTTCAGAGACTTGTAATACTAGTGTTTCTATAGGCCACCTTAAGTCTTTCCTTAAAATAAGTACCTAACTGAGGATATAAGCAAAGGCCTCTTCAACCTGCCTATAAGGAAGAGTTTACCATAGTAACCAAAAGACCTTTTTAACAAACTACCAGCACAAAGTTTTGCTAACAGTGCTCATTCTGTGAAGGGAAATTATAACTTGTGTGTAATATATGTAGTGATATGTTCCATAAACTTGTAAATACAGCATTTGTCATTTTTATGTGACATTGAGACTACATGTGCTCAATACAATTGGAAGGAAAAACATTTCAGAGGGCATACTTAAACAAGATTCTCATATAAGGAATGTAGCCAATTGTTTCTTAACATAAGGAGGAACTAATGTACACTACGTTTTTCATTGAGTGGAAGATATGGTTGGAGTGTGATGTATGTAGTATATTGTTTAAGGGATCTGTAGTTCTGCCTTTTCTTGAGGTACTTTAAAACTTCACAAAGCTCTGTCTTCTAAAGTTGAATAAGAATTAAGGCCTTTCACACTGTAGGAAAAGTCTTGTTTCCCATTAGAAAAAGTATGTGTTTCTTTTAAGCTAGGTCAATGAAGTTTTATGCAGAATGTTCTTTTCAGTGTATGGAACTTGTACTCAGGATTTGGAGTAACTAGTGAAATGTTTCGGAGACATCTGCAAACCTACACTTTCTAATATATCAATACCCTGGAAAAACAATAACAAATAAGATATTATAAACAAATATACGCTAATAAATATAGGTGAAAAGAAAGTAGTCCTGGAAATGTATAAAATACAAAATTGGTGCAAGAAAGAGAACTCAATAGAGTAGTGTGTTAAAGGAATTGAAATGGTGATCAAGACTATTCTAGCCCCAACCCACTCTATCTTGGCTTTACAGGAGAATTCTACCAAATTTCCAAGGAATAATTTTTTACTGTCTTTTATAAATTATTTTTGAAATGTAGGAAAAGTCCCTGGCTCTTAGGCTAGTTTAATCTTGATTCTAATGTCAGATAAGAATACTTCAAGAAAAGAAAATTATAGATTTATTTCATTTATATATGCACATGAAGTTATTGCTAAATAATATGTTAGCTTAGTTAAATCTAAAAGTGCCTTCCAAAAATAATAATACTTATCTGCACAGGGTTTATCCAAGTAATATAAGAATGGTTCACATATAAAATGTTAAATTCCTCATGTCAATAGACTAAATGAGAAAAAATCATAATTATCTCAATTTATGCCCAAAAGACTGATCAGATTTAACATGTGCTTATAAGTTTATTTTTTTAAAAAAACAAGCTATTCTACTCTAACAACTAGGGAGCAAACCCTGCCCCTGACAGGGCAGTGACAACCACAGAGCAAAGAGGAGGCCCTGCGCAACATCCAGTTCAGGCTCTGGTCACCACAACACCAGTCACCCCTCCTATCAAGGGGATAATGGCCAGCATACACTGAGGAAAGAAGTGGCAGACATCCATACTGAAAACAGCCCTCACACCAAAAATATTAAACCCACACAGGCTACACAAGGACACTCCCACATAAAAATAGCCCTCTAAGACCACAGTAGATAACAGTTTCTCTTAAACTCATAGAGCAAGAGAAATATAAGTAAAATGAAGATGCAGAGGAACCACTCCCAATTAAAAGATCAAGAGAATTCCTCTGAAAGAGCAAATAAGGAAACAGACCTCTTCAGTCTAATGGACACCAAGTTCAAAAAGGAGATAATGAAAATGCTGAAGGAATTAAGAAAGGCTATCCACAGAAATGCAGATTACTGTAAAAAGGAACTAGAAACTATAAGGAGGAACCAATAAAACTAGAAAATTCATTTGCAGAGACAAAAGCTGAACTAAAATCAATGAATAGCAGAACAAATAATGTAGAAAAAAAAATAAGTGATGTGGAAGATAGAATAATGTATATAACCCAATCAGAACAGCAGACAGAAAGCCAAATGAAAAAAAAAAAAAGAAGAAAGCAATATAAGAGACCTATGGGATACTATAAAGAGTGCTAATCTTATGTATAATAAGGATTCCAGAAGGAGAAGAAAGAAAAAAAGGTATTGAAAATGTATTTGAAGAAGTTATGGCTGAAAACTTCCCAAACCTAAAAAAGGAATCAGATATCCAGGTACAGGAAGCACAGAGGGTGCCAAACAAGATAAACCCAAACAGACCTACACCAAGACATATTATAATAAAAATGGCTAAAGTTAAAGAGAGAATTCTAAAGGCAGCAAGACAACAACAAAGAGTTAATTACAAGGGAACCCACATAAGCCTATCAGCTGATTTCTCTACAGAAACATTGCAGAAGGGAATGGTAAGATATATTCAAAGTCCTGAAAGGGAAAAATCTGCAACCTAGGATACTCTACCTAGCAAGATTATCATTTAGAATAAAAGGAGGGATAAAGATTTTTTCAGACAAGCAAAAACTAAAAGAATACAGCAATACTAAACCTATCCTAATTGAAATATTGAAAGGTCTTCTCTAAATAGAAAAGAAGTAAGAATCTATAGGAAAAAGAAAATCAGAATTGGAAAGTAAATCACTTACGTAAGCCAGTACTCAGATTTTTTTAAAAATCAAAAAATTTCTGTGAAAGCAATGATAACCACAATGAACAGAAAAATGATGAATGTGAAGATGTAAAAGAGAGCATCAAAATCATAAAATGTGGGGAAGAGAGTAAAAAAATGTAGATTATTTTTTCTAGAATGTGTTTGATCCTATATGACTACCAGTCTAAGGCAAATAGTTATAGGAAGGGGTTAATATACCTGAAAAATAGGGTAACCACAAATCAAAAATATACAGTAGATTCACAAACCAAAAAGAAAAGAACATACACATAATACAAAAGAAAATCATGAAACCACAAAAGGAAAAAAAAAGAATAAGAAAGGCACTAAGAAGAAATATAAAATCAATAGGAAAACAAAGTTTAAAATGGCAATAAATACGTAACAAATAATAATTACCTTAAATGTCAGTGGACTAAATGCTCCAATGAAAAGACACAGAGTCTTGGCTTCCCTGGTGGCGCAGTGGTTGAGAATCTGCCTGCTAATGCAGGGGACACGGTTTTGAGCCCTGGTCTGGGAGGATCCCACATGACGTGGAGCAACTGGGCCCGTGAGCCACAGCTACTGAGCCTGCGCGTCTGGAGCCTGTGCTCCGCAACAAGAGAGGCTGCGATAGTGAGAGGTCCGTGCACCACAATGAAGAGCGGCCCCCGCTTGCCACAACTAGAGAAAGCCCTCACACAGAAACAAAGACCCAACACAGCCAAAAAAATAAAAATAAATTAAAAAAAAATGTTAAAAAAAAATAGACACAGAGTCTTTAGATTAGTCTTTAGTCGTTAGAGACACAGATTGGATTAAAAAAACAAAAGCCTACAAGATATGTTGCCTACAAGAGACCTACTTTAGGGCAAAGGACACACATAGATTGAAAATGAGGGGTGGAAAAAGATATTTCACACAAACGGAAATGACAAGAAAGTGGGGCTTGCAATACTCATATCAGACAAAATAGACTTTAAAACTAAGACTATAAAGAAAGATAAAGGACACTATATAATGATAAAAGGATCAATACAAGGAGAGGATCTTACACTCGTCAACGTATATGTACCCAATACAAGAACATCCAAATACATAAAAAAAATACTAACAGACATAAAGGGAGAAATTTGCAGGATAACAATAATATTAGGAAAATATAACACCCCATTCACATCAATGGACAGAAGTTTGAGACAGAATATCAATAAGGCAACAGAGATGCTAAATGATACAATAGGACAGTTAGACTTAATTGATATTTTCAGGACACTGCATCCACAAAAAGCAGAATAAACATTCTTTTCAAGTGTACAGGGAACATTCTCTAAGACTGATCACATACTAGGGCACAAAACAAACCTCAACAAATTTCAGAGTACAGAAATTATTTCAAGCATCTTTTCTGACCAAAACAGCATGAAACTAGAAATTAACCTCAGAAAAAGAAACAAGAAAAAGCAGTGACATAGAGACTAAACAACATGCTACTAAAAAACCAATGGGTCAAGGGTAGGGGCAAGATGGCGGAAGAGTAAGACATGGAGATCACCTTCCTTCCCACAGATACAGTAGAAATACATCTACACGTGGAACTGCTCCTAGAGAACACCCACTGAACGCTGGCAGAAGACCTCAGACCTCCCAAAGGCAAGAAACTCCCCACATACTTGGGTAGGGCAAAAGAAAAAAGAAATAACAGAGACAAAAGAATAGGGAAGGGACCTGCACCAGTGGGAGGGAGGTGTGAAGGAGGAAAGGTTTCCACAAACTAGGAAGCCCCTTCGTGGGCAGAGACTGCGGGTGGTGGAGGGGGGAAGCTTTGGAGCCACGGAGGAGAGTGCAGCAACAGGGGTGCGGAGGGCAAAGCAGAGAGATTCCCACACGGAGGATCGGTGCTAAGTAGAACTCACCAGCCAGAGAGGCTTGTCTGCTCAGCCACTGGGGCGGGCGGGGGCTGGGAGCTGAGGCTCAGGCTTTGGTGCTAGCTGGGAGGGAGTCCGGGGAAAAAGTCTGCAGCTGCCGAAGAGGCAAGAGACTTTTTCTTGCCTCTTTGTTTCGCGGCGCGCAAGGAGAGGGGATTCAGAGCGCCACCTAAAAGAACTCCAGAGACGGGCGCGAGCCGCGGCTATCAGCGCGGACCCCAGAGGCGGGTGCGAGCCGTGGCTAACAGCGCGGACCCCAGAGACAGGCGCTAGCCGTGTTTATCAGCACGGACCCCAGAGACGGGCAGGAGACGCTAAGGCTGCTGCTGCCGCCACCAAGAAGCCTGTGTGAGAGCACAGGTCACTCTCCACACCGCCCCTCCCGGGAGCCGGTGCAGCTCGCCACTGCCAGGCTCCCGTGATCCGGGGACAACTTCCTTGGGAGAACGCACGGCGCGCCTCAGGCTGCTGCAAGGTCACACCGGCCTCTGCCGCCACAGGCTCATCCCGCATCCGTACCCCTCCCTCCCCCCGGCCTGAGTGAGCCAGAGCCCCCGACGCAGCTGCTTCTTTAACCCCGTTCTGTCTGGGCAGGGAACGGATGCCCTCAGGCGACCTACATGCAGAGGCGGGTCCAAATCCAAAGCTGAACCCCGGGAGCTGTACGAACAAGAAGAGAAAGGGAAATCTCTCCCAGCAGCCTCAGAAGCAGCGGATTAAAGCTCCACAAACAATTTGATGGGCCTGCATCTGTTGAATACCTGATTGACAACGAATCATCCCAAATTCAAGAGGTGGACTTTGGGAGAAGGATATATTAATTTTTCCCCTTTTCCTTATTTTGTGAGTGTATATGTGTAAGATTCTGGGTGAGATTTTGTCTGTATAGCTTTGCTTTCACCATTAGTCCTAGGGTTAGGTCTGTCCATTTTTTTTTTTTTTTACTTAAAAAAATTTTTTTCCCTAATAAATGTTTTCTTAATAATTTTTTCCTTATTTTCTAGTTTTAGAAATTAAAAAAATTGTTTAATAAGTTTTTTCATATTTTTTATTTTAAAAAACTAAAAAATTTTTTTCTTAATAAATTTTTTTGTTAATAATTTTTTTCTTATTTTTTATTACAAAAATTAATAAATATATTTTTAAAAACTAAAAAAATTTTTTTTGAATTTATTTACTCTTAATAATTTTTTTCTTATTTTTTATTATAATAGCTTTATTTTATTTTATTTTATCCTCTTTCTTTCTTTCTTTCTTTCTATTTTTTTCTCCCTTTTATTCTGAGCCATGTGGATGAAAGGCTCTTGGTGCTCCAGCCAGGCATCAGGGCTGTGCCTCTGAGGTGGGAGAGCCAACTTCAGGACACTGGTCCACAAGAGACCTCCCAGCTCCACATAATACCAAATGGCAAAAATCTCTCAGAGATCTCCATCTCAATATCAAGATCCAGCCTCACTCAACGACCAACAAGCTACAGTGCTGGACACCCTATACCAAACAACTAGCAAGACAGGAACACAGCCCCATCCATTAGCAGAGAGGCTGCCTAAAATCATAATAAGGCCACAGACACCCCAAAACACACCACCATATTTGGACGTGCCCACTAGAAAAACAAGATCCAACCTCATCCACCAGAATACAGGCACTAGTCCCCTCCACCAGGAAGCCTACACAACCCACTGAACCAACCTTAGCCACTGGGGACAGATACCAAAAACAACGGGAACTACGAACCTGCAGCCTGTGAAAAGGAGACCCCAAACACAATAAGATAAGCAAAATGAGAAGACAACAAAACACACAGCAGGTGAAGGAGCAGGGTCAAAACACACCAGACCTAACAAATGAAGAGGAAATAGGCAGTCTACCTGAAAAAGAATTCAGAATCATGAGAGTAAAGATGATCCACAGTCTGGAAATAGAATAGAGAAAATGCCAGAAACATTTAACAAGGACCTAGAAGAACTAAAGAGGAACCAAGCAACGATGAAAAACACGATAAATGAAATTAAAAATACTCTAGACGGGATCAACAGCAGAATAACTGAGGCAGAAGAACGGATAAGTGACCTGGAAGATAAAATAGTGGAAATAACTACTGCAGAGCAGAATAAAGAAAAAGAATGAAAAGAACTGAGGACAGTCTCAGAGACCTCTGGGACAACATTAAATGCACCAACATTCGAATTATAGGGGTCCCAGAAGAAGAAGAGAAAAAGAAAGGGACTGAGAAAATATTTGAAGAGATTATAGTTGAAAACTTCCCTAATATGGGAAAGGAAATAGTTAATCAAGTCCTGGAAGCACAGAGAGTCCCATACAGGATAAATCCAAGGAGAAACACACCAAGACACATATTAATCAAACTATCAAAAATTAAATACAAAGAAAACATATTAAAAGCAGCAAGGGAAAAACAACAAATAACACACAAGGGAATCCCCATAAGGTTAACAGCTGATCTTTCAGCAGAAACTCTGCAAGCCAGAAGGGAGTGGCAGGATATACTTAAAGTCATGAAGGAGAAAAACCTACAACCAAGGTTACTCTACCCAGCAAGGATCTCATTCAGATTTGATGGAGAAAATTAAAACCTTTACAGACAAGCAAAAGCTGAAAGAGTTCAGCACCACCAAACCAGCTTTACAACAAATGCTAAAGTAACTTCTCTAGGCAAGAAACACAAGAGAAGGAAAACACCTACAATAACAAACCCAAAACATTTAAGAAAATGGGAATAGGAACATACATATCGAAAATTACCTTAAATGTAAATGGATTAAGTGCTCCCACCAAAAGACACAGACTGGCTGAATGAACACAAAAACAAGACCCATATATATGCTGTCTACAAGAGACCCACTTCAGACCTAGAGACACATACAGACTGAAAGTGAAGGGATGGAAAAAGATCTTCCATGCAAATGGAAATCAAAAGAAAGCTGGAGTAGCAATTCTCATATCAGACAAAACAGACTTTAAAATAAAGACTATTACAAGAGACAAAGAAGGACACTATATAATGATCAAGGGATCGATCCAAGAGGAAGGTATAACAATTGTAAATATTTATGCACCCAACATAGGAGCATCTCAATACATAAGGCAAATACTAACAGCCATAAAAGGCGAAATCGACAGTAACACAATCATAGTAGGGGACTTTAACACCCCACTTTCACCAATGGAAAGATCATCCAAAATGAAGATAAATAAGGAAACACAAGCTTTAACTGATACATTAAACAAGATGGACATAATTGATATTTATAGGACATTCCACCCAAAAACAACAGAATACACATTTTTCTCAAGTGCTCATGGAACATTCTCCAGGATAGGTCATATCTTGGGTCACAAATCAAGCCTTGGTAAATTTAAGAAAATTGAAATTGTATCAAGTATCTTTTCTGACCACAACGCTATGAGACTAGATATCAATTACAGGAAAAAATCTGTAAAAAATACAAACACATGGAGGCTACACAATACACTACTTAATAACGAAGTGATCACTGAAGAAATCAAAGGGGAAATCAAAAAATACCTAGAAACAAATGACAATGGAGACACGACGACCCAAAACCTATGGGATGCAGCAAAAGCAGTGCTAAGAGGGAAGTTTATAGCAATACAAGCCTACCTCAAGAAACAGGAAACATCTCGAATAAACAACCTAACCTTGCACCTAAAGCAATTAGAGAAAGAAGAGCAAAAAAACCCCAAAGCTAGCAGAAGGAAAGAAATCATAACGATCAGATCAGAAATAAATGAAAAATAAATGAAGGAAACAATAGCAAAAATCAATGAAACTAAAAGCTGGTTCTTCAAGAAGTTAAACAAAATTGATAAACCATTAGCCAGACTCATCAAGAGAAAAAGGAAGAAGACTCGAATCAATAGAATTAGAAATGAAAGAGGAGAAGTAACCACTGACACTGCAGAAATACAAAAGATCATGAGAGATTACTACAAGCAACTCTATGCCAATAAAATGGACCACGTGGAAAAAATGGACAGATTCTTAGAAATGCACAACCTACCGAGACTGAACCAGGAGGAAATAGAAAATATGAACAGACCAATCACAAGCACTGAAATTGAAACTGTGATTAAAAATCTTCCAACAAACAAAAGCCCAGGACCAGATGGCTTCACAGGCGAATTCTATCAAACATTTAGAGAAGAGCTAACACCTATCCTTCTCAAACTCTTCCAAAATATTGCAGAGGGAGGAACACTCCCCAAATCATTCTATGAGGCCACCATCACCCTGATACCAAAACCAGACAAAGATGTCACAAAGAAAGAAAACTACAGGGAAATAACACTGATGAACATAGATGCAAAAATCCTCAACAAAATACTAGCAAACAAAATCAAACAGCACATTAAAAGGATTATACACCATGATCAAGTGGGGTTTATTCCAGGAATGCAAGGATTCTTCAATATACGCAAATCAATCAACGTGATACATCATATTAACAAATTAAAGGAGAAAAACCATATGATCATATCAATAGATGCAGAGAAAGCTTTTGACAAAATTCAACACCCATTTATGATAAAAGCCCTGGAGAAAGTAGGCATAGAGGGAACTTTCCTCAACATAATAAAGGCCATATATGACAAACGCACAGCCAACATTGTCCTCAATGGTGAAAAACTGAAAACATTTCCACTAAGATCAGGAACAAGACAAGGTTTCCCACTCTCACCACTATTATTCTACATAGTTCTGGAAGTCCTAGCCACAGCAATCAGAGAAGAAAAAGAAATAAAAGGAATCCAAATCAGAAAAGAAGAAGTAAAGCTGTCACTGTTTGCAGATGACATGATACTATACATAGAGAATCCTAAAACTGCCACCAGAGAACTGCTAGAGCTAATCAATGAATTTGGTAAAGTAGCAGGATACAAAATTAATGCACAGAAATCTCTTGCATTCCTATATACTAATGATGAAAAATCTGAAAGTGAAATTAAGAAAACACTCCCGTTTACCATTGCAACAAAAAGAATAAAATATCTAGGATTAAACCTACCTGAGGAGACAAAAGACCTGTATGCAGAAAATTATAGGACACTGATGAAAGAAATTAAAGATTATACAAATAGATGGAGAGATATACCATGTTCTTGGATTGGAAGAATCAACATTGTGAAAATGACTCTAATACCCAAAGCAATCTACAGATTCAATGAAATCCTTATCAAACTACCACTGGCATTTTTCACAGAACTACAACAAAAAATTTCACAATTTGTATGGAGACACAAAAGACCCGGAATAGCCAAAGCAATCTTGAGAACGAAAAATGGAGCTGGAGGAATCAGGCTCCCTGACTTCAGACTATATTACAAAGCTACAGTAATCAAGACAGTTTGGTACTGGCACAAAGACAGAAATATAGATCAATGGAACAGGATAGAAAGCCCAGAGATAAACCCACGCACATATCATCACCTTATCTTTGATAAAGGAGGCAAGCAAATACAGTCGAGAAAAGACAGTCTCTTCAATAAGTGGTGCTGGGAAAATTGGACAGGTACATGTAAAAGTTTGAAATTAGAACACTCTCTGACACCATACACAAAAATAAACTCAAAATGGATTAAAGACCTATGTGTATGGCCGGACACTATCAAACTCTTAGAGGAAAACATAGGCAGAACACTCTATGACATAAATTACAGCAAGATCCTTTTTGACCCAGCTCCTAGAGAAATGGAAATAAAAACACAAATAAACAAATGGGACCTAATGAAACTTCAAAGCTTTTCACAGCAAAGGAAACCATAAACAAGACCAAAAGACAACCATCAGAATGGGAGAAAATATTTGCAAATGAAACAACTGACAAAGGATTAATCTCCAAGATTTACAAGCAGCCCATGCAGCTCAATAACAAAAAAACAAACAACCCAATCCAAAAATGGGCAGAAGACCTAAATAGACATTTCCCCAAAGAAGATATACAGATGGCCAACAGACACATGAAAGAATGCTCAACATCCTTAATCATTAGAGAATTGCAAATCAAAACTACAATGAGATATCATCTCACACCGGTCAGAATGTCCATCATCAAAAAATCTACAAACAATAAATGCTGGAGAGGGTGTGGAGAAACGGGAACACTCTTGCACTGTTGGTGGGAATGTAAATTGATACAGCCACTATGGAGAACAGAGTGGAGGGTCTTTAAAAAACTAAAAAGAGAACTACCATACGACCCAGCAATCCCACTACTGGGCATATACCCTGAGAAAACCATAATTCAAAAAGAGTCATGTACCTAAATATTCATTGCAGCTCTATTTACAATAGCCAGGACATGGAAGAAAGCAATGTGTCCATCATCGGATGAATGGATAAAGAAGATGTGGCACATATATACAATGGAATATTACTCAGCCATAAAAAGAAATGAAATGGAGGTATTTGTAATGAGGTGGATGGAGTTACAATCTGTCATACAGAGTGAAGTAAGTCAGAAAGAGAAAAACAAATACTGTATGCTAACACATATATATGGAATCTAAGGAGAAAAAAAAAAAAAAGGTCATGAAGAACCTAGTGGCAAGACGGGAGTAAAGACACAGACCTACTAGAGAATGGACTTGAGGATATGGGGAGGGGGTGGAGTGAGATGTGACAAGGTGAGAGAGTGTCATGGACATATATACACTACGAAATGTAAAATAGATAGCTAGTGGGAAGCAGCTGCATAGCACAGGGAGATCAGCTCGGTGTTTTGTGACCACCTAGAGGGGTGGGATAGGGAGGTTGGGAGGGAGGGAGATGCAAGAGGGAAGAGCTATGGGAACATATGTATATGTATAACTGATTCACTTTGTTTTAAAGCAGAAAGTAACATACCATTGTAAAGCAATTATACTTCAATAAGTATAATTGAAACAAACAATTGTTTGTTAAAAACAAACAAACAAACAAACCAATGGGTCAATGATGAAATCAAAGAAGAAATTTAAAAATACCTTGAGGCAAATGATGATGAAAACACAACCATACAAAATCTATGGGATGCAGCAAAAGCAGTTCTTAGAGGGAAGTTCATAGAGATTCAG
This sequence comes from Balaenoptera musculus, assembly GCF_009873245.2. Taxonomy (NCBI): domain Eukaryota; kingdom Metazoa; phylum Chordata; class Mammalia; order Artiodactyla; family Balaenopteridae; genus Balaenoptera; species Balaenoptera musculus. The sequence goes on from NC_045792.1 coordinate 26,355,995, forward strand.
GCCTTCTTTAAGAAACAAATAAACAGGAGGATTAACCAAGATGGCGGAGTAGAAGGACGTGCTCTCACTCCCTCTTGCGAGAGCACCAGAATCACAACTGGCTGCTGGACAATCTTTGACAGGAAGACCCTGGACTTCACCAAGGAGGATACCCCACGTCCAAGGACAGAGGAGAAGCCGCAGTGAGATGGTAGGACGGGTGCAATCAGAGTAAAATCTAATCCCATAACTGCTGGGTGGGTGACTCACAGACTGGCGAACACTTATACCACAGAAGTCCACCCACTGGAGTGAAGGTTCTGAGCCCCACATCAGGCTTCCCAACCTGGGGGTCCGGCAATGGGAGGAGGAATTCCTAGAGAATCAGACTTTGAAGCCTAGTGGGAATTGATTGCAGGACTTCAACAGGACTGGGGGAAACAGAGACCCCACTCTTGGAGGGCACACACAAAGTACTGTGTGCATCGGGACCCAGGGGAAGGAGCAGTGACCCTGGGGAAGACTGAACCAGACCTACCTGCTGGTGTTGGGGGGTCTCCTGCAGAGGCGGGGGGTGGCTCTGTTTCACTGTGGGGACAAGGACTCTGGCAGTGGAGGTTCTGGGAAGTGCTCCTTGGCCTGAGCCCTCCCAGAGTCTGCCATTAACCCCACCAAAGAGCCCAGGTAGGCTCCAGTGTTGGGTTGCCTCAGGCAAAACAACCAACAGGGAGGGAACCCAGCCCCACCCATCAACAGTCAAGTGGATTAAAGTTTTACTGAGCTCTGACCGCCACAGCAACAGTCAGCTCTACCCACCACCAGAGCCTCCCATCAAGCCTCTTAGATAGCCTCAACCACCAGAGGGCAGACAGCAGAAGCAAGAAAAACTACAATCCTGCAGCCCGTGGACCAAAAACCACAGTTACAGAAAGATAGACAAGATGAAAAGGCAGAGGGCTATGTACCAGATGAAGGAACAAGAAAAAACCCCAGAAAAACAACTAAATGAAGTGGAGATAGGCAACCTTCCAGAAAAAGAATTCAGAATAATAATAGTGAAGATGATCCAGGACCTCGGAATAAGAATGGAGGCAAAGATTGAGAAGATGCAAGAAATGATTAACAAAGACCTAGAAGAATTAAAGAACAAACAAACAGAGATGACCAATACAATAACTGAAATAAAAACTACTCTAGAAGGAATCAATAGCAGAATAACTGAGGCAGAAGAACGGATAAGTGACCTGGAAGACAGAATGGTGGAATTCACTGCTGCAGAACAGACTAAAGAAAAAAGAATGAAAAGAAATGAAGACAGCCTAAGAGACCTCTGGGACAACATTAAACGCAACAACATTCGCATTATAGGGGTCCCAGAAGGTGAAGAGAGAGAGAAAGGACCAGAGAAAATATTTGAAGAGATTATAGTCGAAAACTTCCCTAACATGGGAAAGGAAATAGCCACCCAAGTCCAGGAAGTGAAGAGAGTTCCATACAGGATAAACCCAAGGAGAAACACGCCGAGACACATAGTAATCAAAGTGGCAAAAATTAAAGACAAAGAAAAATTATTGAAAGCAGCAAGGGAAAAACGACAAATAACATACAAGGGAACTCCCATAAGGTTAACAGCTGATTTCTCAGCAGAAACTCTGCAAGCCAGAAGGGAGTGGCATGATATACTTAAAGTGATGAAAGGGAAGAACCTACAACCAAGATTACTCTACCCGGCAAGGATCTCATTTAGATTTGATGGAGAAATCAAAAGCTTTACAGACAAGCAAAAGCTAAGAGAATTCAGCACCACCAAAGCAGCTCTACAACAAATGCTAAAGGAACTTCTCTAAGTGGGAAACACAAGAGAAGAAAAGGACCTACAAAAACAAACCCAAAACAATTAAGAAAAGGGTCATAGGAACATACATATCGATAATTACCTTAAACATGAATGGATTAAATGCCCCAACCAAAAGACATAGACTGGCTGAATGGATACAAAAACAAGACCCATACATATGCTGTCTACAAGAGACCGACTTTAGACCTAGGGACACATACAGACTGAAAGTGAGGGGATGGAAAAAGTTATTCCATGCAAATGGAAATCAAAAGAAAGCTGGAGTAGCTATACTCATATCAGATAAAATAGACTTTAAAATAAAGAATGTTACAAGAGACAAGGAAGGACACTACATTATGATCCAGGGATCAATCCAAGAAGAAGATATAACAATTATAAATATATATGCACCCAACATAGGAGCACCTCAATACATAAGGCAACTGCTAACAGCTATAAAAGAGGAAATTGACAGTAACACCATCATAGTGGGGGACTTTAACACCTCACTTACACCAATGGACAGATCATCCAAAATGAAAATAAATAAGGAAACAGAAGCTTTAAATGACACAATAGACCAGATAGATTTAATTGATATATATAGGACATTCCATCCAAAAACAGCAGATTACACGTTCTTCTCAAGTGTGCACGGAACATTCTCTAGGATAGATCACATCTTGGGTCACAAATCAAGCCTCAGTAAATTTAAGAAAATTGAAATCATATCAAGCATCTTTTCTGACCACAACGCTATGAGATTAGAAATCAATTACAGGGAAAAAAACGTAAAAAAGACAAACACATGGAGGCTAAACAATACGTTACTAAATAACCAAGAGATCACTGAAGAAATCAAAGAGGAAATAAAAAAATACCTAGAGACAAATGACAATGAAAACATGATGACCCAAAACCTATGGGATACAGCGAAAGCAGTTCTAAGAGGGAAGTTTATAGCTATACAAGCCTACCTAAAGAAACAAGAAAAATCTCAAGTAAACAATCTAACCTTACACCTAAAGAAACTAGAGAAAGAAGAACAAACAAAGCCCAAAGTTAGCCGAAGGAAAGAAATCATAAAGATCAGAGCAGAAATAAATGAAATAGAAACAAAGAAAACAATAGCAAAGATCAATAAAACTAAAAGCTGGTTCTTTGAGAAGATAAACAAAATTGATAAGCCATTAGCCAGACTCATCAAGAAAAAGAGGGAGAGGACTCAAATCAATAAAATCAGAAATGAAAAAGGAGAAGTTACAACAGACACCGCAGAAATACAAAGCATCCTAAGAGACTACTACAAGCAACTTTATGCCAATAAAATGGACAACCTGGAAGAAATGGACAAATTTTTAGAAAGGTATAACCTTCCAAGACTGAACTAGGAAGAAACAGAAAATATGAACAGACCAGTCACAAGTAATGAAATTGAAACTGTGATTAAAAATTTTCCAACAAACAAATGTCCAGGACCATATCGCTTCAGAGGTGAATTCTATCAAACATTTAGAGAAGAGCTAACACCTATCCTTCTCAAACTCTTCCAAAAAATTGCAGAGGAAGGAACACTCCCAAACTCATTCTATGAGGCCACCATCACCCTGATACCAAAACCAGACAAACAAACTACAAAAAAAGAAAATTACAGACCAATATCACTGATGAATATAAATGCAAAAATCCTCAACAAAATACTAGCAAACAGAATCCAACAACACATTAAAAGGATCATACACCACGATCAAGTGGGATTTATCCCAGGGATGCAAGGATTCTTCAATATACGCAAATCAATCAATGTGATACACCATATTAACAAATTGAAGAATAAAAACCATATCATCATCTCAATAGATGCAGAAAAAGCTTTTGACAAAATTCAACACCCATTTCTGATAAAAACTCTCCAGAAAGTGGGCATAGAGGGAACCTACCTCAACATAATAAAGGCCATATATGACAAACCCACAGCAAACATCATTCTCAATGGTGAAAAACTGAAAGCATTTCCTCTAAGATCAGGAACGAGACAAGGATGTCCACTCTCACCACTATTATTCAACATAGTTCTGGAAGTCCTAGCCACGGCAATCAGAGAAGAAAAAGAAATAAAAGGAAAAGAAATTGGAAAAGAAGAAGTAAAACTGTCACTGTTTGCGGATGACATGATACTATACATAGAGAATCCTAAAACTGCCACCAGAAAACTGCTAGAGCTAATTAATGAATATGGTAAAGTTGCAGGATACAAAATTAATGCACAGAAATCTCTTGCATTCCTATACACTAATGATGAAAAATCTGAAAGAGAAATTATGGAAACACTCCCATTTACCATTGCAAAAAAAAGAATAAAATACCTAGGAATAAACCTACCTAGGGAGACAAAAGACCTGTATGCAGAAAACTGTAAGACACTGATGAAAGAAATTAAAGATGATACCAACAGATGGAGAGATATACCATGTTCTTGGATTGGAAGAATCAACATTGTGAAAATGAGTATACTACCCAAAGCAATCTACAGATTCAATGTAATCCCTATCAAATTACCAATGGCATTTTTTACGGAGCTAGAACAAATCATCTTAAAATTTGTATGGAGACACAAAAGACCCCGAATAGCCAAAGCAGTCTTGAGGCAAAAAAATGGAGCTGGAGGAATCAGACTCCCTGACTTCAGACTCTACTACAAAGCTACAGTAATCAAGACAATATGGTACTAGCACAAAAACAGAAACATAGATCAATGGAACAAGATAGAAAGCCCAGAGATTAACCCACGCACCTGTGGTCAACTAATCTATGACAAAGGAGGCAAAGATATACAATGGAGAAAAGACAGTCTCTTCAATAAGTGGTGCTGGGAAAACTGGACAGCTACATGTAAAAGAATGAAATTAGAATACTCCCTAACACCATACACAAAAATAAACTCAAAATGGACTAGAGACCTAAATATAAGACTGGACACTATAAAACTCTTAGAGGAAAACATAGGAAGAACACACTTTGACATAAATCACAGCAAGATCTTTTTTGATCCACCTCCTAGAGTAATGGAAATAAAAACAAAAATGAACAAATGGGACCTAATGAAACTTCAAAGCTTTTGCACAGCAAAGGAAACCATAAACAAGATGAAAAGACAGCCAGCAGAATGGGAGAAAATATTTGCAAATGAATCAACGGACAAAGGATCAATCTCCAAAATGTATAAACAGCTCATTCAGCTCAATATTAAAGAAACAAACAACCCAATCCAAAAATGGGCAGAAGACATAAATAGACATTTCTCCAAAGAAGACATACAGATGGCCAAGAAGCACATGAAAAGCTGCTCAACATCACTAATTATTAGAGAAATGCAAATCAAAACTACAATGAGGTATCACCTCACACCAGTTAGAATGGGCATCATAAGAAAATCTACCAACAACAAATGCTGGAGAGCGTGTGGAGTAAAGGGAACCCTCTTGCACTGTTGGTGGGAATGTAAATTGATACAGCCACTATGGAGAACAGTATAGAGGTTCCTTAAAAAACTAAAAATAGAATTACCATATGACCCAGCAATCCCACTACTGGGCATATACCCAGAGAAAACTGTAATTCAAAAAGACACATGCACCTGAATATTCATTGTAGCACTATTTACAATAGCCAGGTCATGGAAGCAACCTAAATGCCCATCAACAGACGAATGGATAAAGAAGTTGTGGTACATATATACAATGGAATATTACTCAGCCATAAAATGGAACGAAATTGAGTCATTTGTTGAGACGTGGATGGATCTAGAGACTGTCATACAGAGTGAAGTAAGTCAGAAAGAGAAAAACAAATATTGTATATTAATGCATGTATGTGGAACCTAGAAAAATGGTACAGATGAGCCGGTTTGCACGCAGAAGTTGAGACACAGATGTAGAGAATGGACATATGGACACCAAGGGGGGAAAACTGCGGTGGGGTGGGGATGGTGGTGTGCTGAATTGGGCGATTGGGATTGACATGTATACACTGATGTGTATAAAATTGATGCCTAATAAGAACCGGCAGTATAAAAAAACAAACAAACAAAACAACTAATACTAAACTTTCATTGGGTTATTTGTATGGAAATATGTTAATATAAATGTTTCAGACATTACATGAAATTTCTAAAAATCTTATATTTGTATTTGTATGGAAATATGTATGGAAATATGCTAATATAAATGTTTCAGACATTACATGAAATTTCTAAAAATCTTATATTTGTATTTGTATGGAAATATGTATGGAAATATATTAATATAAATGTTTCAGACATTACATGAAATTTCTAAAAATCTTATATGTTCTGGTATAATGTTATAAGTAATAATCCTAGTTATTACTTTAAAATGTATATCTCAGAAATAACTAATTTTCTTGTCAACTGCATTATTATGAACTTTCATCAAATCTTTAACAGTGGTCATTTTTAAGTCTTTTGTCATTTACAGACAGTTCTGGGTGTACTCTGATGCTTTTGCAAATATGTTCCTATAAAAGGCTTTCATCTTCAAGAAATTCATGGAAAAGACTCTGACAAGTACAGGTTTCTGGTAACTGACTGTACTGCTGAACTGAATGAATAAGCATTTTCAGAACTCTAATGAAAAACTGATGAACTCATAAAAGTGCTAACAAAAGATCAAGATAAAAAAAAATTAATTACATGGGACTGAGTGAACTGATGAGGATGAGTATAATTTTTGTGACTTTCTGTCTGAATTAAAAAAAAAAAAATCCCACAAGGACTCAGAGGCAAAGAATATACAAATCAATTTTCACTGCAAAGTAAAGGACCTGTTACAGTGGAGGATTACTGGACTGAATGTCAATATTATGACATAGTATGAGTGTGTTTCATGTTTGGTAATTGCAATCATTGTTGCTTTTGTTGTGGTCATCCATGTACAATTCTTGGTGTCAGTCTATTTATCTCTTGTAAAAATAAAATACAGTGTGTGTGTGTGAAAAAAAAAAAGAAAAATAAAAAAATGATTGTTGCTGGTAAAAAAAAAAAAAAGAAACAAATAAACACAAAGCTCAAATAAACAATCTAACCCACAACCCAAAATAATTAGAAAAAGGAAAAACAAAACCTAACATCAGCAGAAGGAAGGAAATAAAAAAAGATCAGAGAGGAAATAAATAAAATAGAGATTAAGAAAATAATAGAAAAATTTAATAAAACCAAGAGCTGATTCTTTGAAAGGGTAAACAAAATTGACAAACCTCTGGCCAGGTTCACCAAGAAGATAAAAGAGGAGACCTAAATAAGCAAAATAAGATATGAAAGGGGAGAAATCACAGTTTATCAGTATACTGCAGAAATACAAAAAAAAATAGAGAGAGAGAAAATACTATGAACAATTGTATGACAACAAATTCAATAACCTATAAAAAATGGACAAATTTCTAGAAACATTCAGCCCACCAAAACTGAATCTAGAAAAAACAGATAACTTGAATAGACTGATCACTAGAAATGAAATAGAATCTGTAATTTTAAAAACTCCCTACAGGGACTTCCCTGGTGGTCCAATGATAAAGAATTCACCTTACAATGCAGGGGATGCAGGTTTGATCCCTGGTCAGGGAACTAAGACCCCACATGCCATGGGGCAACTAAGCCTGTGTGCCTCAACTAGAGAACCTGCATGCCGCAAACTACAGAGCCCATGCACTCTGGAACCCATGTGCCACAACTACAGAGCATTGAAAACTCCACACAAAAACTACTAGAACTAATTAACAAATTCAAGGTAGCAGGATACAAGAGTAACATACAGAAAACGGTTGCATTTCTTTACACTAACAATGAAATATCAGAAAGGGAATGTAAAAAAACAATACCTTTTAAAATCGCACCAAAAAAAACAAAAAACAAACTAGGAATAAACCTGACCAAGGAAGTGAAAGAATTATACACTGGGAACTACAAAACATTAATAAAGGAAACTGAAGATGACTCAAAGAAATGGAAAGATATCCCATGCTCTTGGATTGGAAGAATTAATATTGTTAAAATGGCCATACTACCCAAAGCAATCTACAGATTTAATGCAATACCTATCAAAATACCCATGGCATTTTTCAAATAATCCAAATTCATAATTCAAATTTATATGGAAAGATCCAGAATTTCCAAAGCAATCCTGAGGAAAAAGAACAATGCTGGAGACATAACCTTCCCATACTTCAGACAGTACTACAAAGCTACAGCAATCAAAACAGCATAGTATTGGCACAAAAACAGACATGCTGATCAATGGAACAGAATAGAGAGCCAAGAAATAAACCCACACACCTATGGACAATTAAACTTCAACAAAGAAGCCAAGAATATATGATGGGGGAAAGACAGTCTCTTCAGCAAGTGGTGTTGGGAAAGTTGGACAGCCACATGTAAATCAATGAAGCTAGAACACACCCTCACACCATACACAAAGATAAACTCAAAATGGCTTAAAAACTTAAATATAATACAAGACACCATAAAACTCCTAGAAGATAACATAGGCAAAACATTCTCTGACATAAATTGTACCAATGTTTTCTTAGGTCAATCTCCCAAGGCAATAGAAATGAAAGAAAAAATAAACAAATGTAGCCTAATCAAACTTACAACCTTTTGCACAGCAAAAGAAACCATAAACAAATGAGAAGCCAACCTATGGACTGGGAGAAAATATTTGCAAATGATGTGACCAACAAGGGCTTAATTTCCAAAATATGCAAACAGCTCCTACAATTCAATAACAAAAACCCAAACAACCCAATAAAAAGTGGGCAGAAGACCTAAATAAACATTTCCCCAAAGAAGACATACAGATGGCCAATAGGCACATGAAAAGATGCTCAACATCGCTAATTATTAGAGAAATGCAAATCAAAATCACAATGAGGTACCACCTCACACCAATCAGAATGGCCATTATTTTAAAGTCTACCAATAATAAGTGCTAGAGAAGGTGTGGAGAAAGCAGAGCTCTGTTATACCATTGGTGGGAATGTAAACTGGTGCAGCCACTATGGAAAACAGTATGGAGGTTGCTCATAAAACTAAACATAGAGTTGCCATATGACCCAGCAATCCCACTCCTGGGCATATACACCTACAAAACTATAGTTCAAAAAGGTACATGCGGGCTTCCCTGGTGGTGCAGTGGCTAAGAATCTGCCTGCCAATGCAGGGGACATGGGTTCAAGCCCTGGTCTGTGAAGATCCCACATGCCAAGGAGCGACTAAACCCGTGTGCCACAACTACTGAGCCTGCGTGCTTCAACTACTTAAGCCTGTATGCCTAGAGCCTGTGCTCTGCAACAAGAGAAGATGCCACAATGAGAAGCCCGTGCACCGCAACGAAGAGTAGCCCCTGCTCACCGCAACTAGAGAAAGCCCGCATGCAGCAATGAAGACCCAGGGCAGCCAAAAATAAGTAAATAAAAATAAATAAATAAATTTATTAAAAAAAAAAAAGAAAAGGTACATGCACCCTTATGTTCATAGCAGCACTACTTACAATAGCCAAGACATGGAAACAACCTTAAATGTCCATTGACAGCTGAATGGATAAAGAAGATGTGGTATATATATATACAATGGAATATTACTCAGCCATTAAAAAGAATGAAGTCATGTCATTGCAGCAACATGGATGGACCTAGAGATTATCATACTAGGTGAAGTAAGTCAGAAAGAAAAAGACAAATACCTTATGATATCACTTTTATGGGGAATCTAAAATAGGACCCAAATGAACATATCTATGAAACAAAAACAAACTCACAAATATAGAGAAAGGACTTGTGGTTGCCAAGGGGGAGGAGAGGTGAGGGAGGGAAGGATTGGGAATTTGGGATTAGCAGATGCAAACTATTATATATAGGATGGATAAACAACAAGGTCATACTGTATAGCACAGGGAACTATATTCAAAATCCTGTGGTAAACCATAATGAAAAAAATATGAAAAAGAATATATATGTATAACTGAGTCACTTTGTTGTACAGCAGAAATTAAACACAACATTGAAAATGAACTATACTTCATAATTTTTGTCCAAAAAAGCAAGCTGTGAATAGAAGAAAATCCTCTTTTATAAGTAATGAATAAATAATAAAGTTATTATAAAAGTTAATTTTTAGTGCATGGTTACTGTGTCAGACACCATGCAGTGGGCTTTATAAATCTCATTAAATCCTCACAGAAACACTATTAATACCATGGAGTACACTTATAGAGATTAATTTATTTGATTAAGATCATAAGCTAAAAGGTGGCAAGGGATAGATTCAGATCCAGGGCTATCCAATGACAAAGCCAAATGATATTTCTGTAACTCCACAGTAATTCTGGTACAAGAACAAAACCTACTTTATTGGTCTCCATCAAGACCTAGAACTACTGTATAGTGAGTCATTTTACCCTGAGTAGGGGTCAATGCTCATAATTTTCAATCCTTGTGTCTGTATTTTGTATTGGAAGAATTATAAACAGCCCTGAGATGCAAATAACCTCACCCAAAGATAAATTTAAAAGGCTACAGAGAAAACACTGAATTTGATCCCAGTGGGTCTTCATGTGGTAAAGCAGATGTGGATTCTTCAGATAGAAAGGCCCATAATCTTGGTGTGATCAAGAGCATGCTGAAGTGTAGAACACTGATTTCAGAAAGAGTGAGAGAACAAACATTCTACTCATAAATAGCAATAAAATTCAGTGTAATTTACAGAACAGCAGTGTTGATCACAGCTTAATTATTATGAATGTAAACCTTTGCCTAGAGCAAAAGACTAAGGGATATGATTTTCCTGACTGATGTTAAATGGGGGCAGTTGGCAGCCAAGGTAGGAACATCAGAGTAAAAATCTATAGAAGAGTGTCAGGAACTCTTGTTGTATATAATCGTACCAGCTCAGCTTGCCAAAACCAGCAGAAGTGGTCTCAGGAACTAAAAAAGGAAATTTGGGGGACAGGAACACCTGGAATATTGGTCCTGGGAAATCGACCTTTGATTTACCATCTGAGTAAACACTCAGGAATATGTTGGGGTTGTTACTAATTGCACTTTGTTGGCAAGCAGGAAAGAAGCTGGGAATCTATAGAATACTCAAGTGAGGCAGGATTCTAAAAGCAAACAAAAAGCTGAGAGAAAGACAGGGGGCTACTACTCAAGGCACCAGATAAGATTCTTGTCCCAGATAATGGTACCATTGGCAACACTTTGGTGGGGACCTGAAGACCACTGACAGTTGGTCCTCTGGTTCTAGTTGCTTCTGTCTCTCCTGCTCTAAGTATCATCTGCATGTTCTTAGTTATATCCTTTGCCTACGTTAAAGGAACTTGTTTTCTTTATCAATATTTATAAGCATTTTTCCATTAATCATATTGTAATCCCATTTATGACAACATATTTGAAAGATCTCAAAGTCACTCTACTTCATTAGGTTTTAACAAAGAGTGCTTACTCTTTGTTATGCTTCTAGTACTCCTGACTTTTCTATAATGCAACCATATTAAAACATTAAGTGTGTATAAGAAAAGAATAGCTGTGATATAAAAGAAGGGATTTTGGACCATTTATTGACCACCCTATGTCTAAGCAATTCATATATGCTATTTCTCTAAACTTTATAGCAAAGAATCTATAGAGAACAAAACTTTTCCATACACATTTTTGAAAGATTACTTTTTTCAGATACATTTTTCAGTTCTAGATATGGCCATGAGACTATCTTCTGGCCAATGATATATATACCAAAGTGTCGTATGAAAAGTCTGTGAAGTCTCCTTAAAAGGAAGGGGTCGTGCAATTTTTTGTTTCCTCCATTCTGTTAATACTTGTCGTGGCAGGAACTCCAGAAGCCATTCTGGATCATGAAAACAAGGATCACACCTTAGAATTGAGGATCACAAAGCTGGTCCCTATCCATGTCATGAGAATTCTATGCCATACCTCTTACCTTCTCCTGTAAGAGAGAGAAATATTTTTAAAAAAATATAATTTAGCCAGCATTGATTTGGGGTTTTCCTTATATGCACCTGAATCTGATCCTAACTGGTACAAGAACATAACTTACATTCCAAGTTCATAGAACGAGTAAGTGATAAAGCCAGGATTCAAACCTGTTCCAAATGCAGATTTATATGATACCAAAATACAAGTGCTCTAGAAAATAATCCAGTGAAGAAATGTGTTTTCAACTTCGTTCTCCAAGGGACAGACTCTTGAGTTGGAAGTTGAAAGTTTGCATAGAAAAAAATTTATTTGGGAATTCTCTCAAGAATCACATCTATGAGTGCTGAACAGAAGGAAAGGTTGAACTGTGATTCAGTTGCAAGAGGCCTCAGTCAATCCCATGGGAAGTTTTGAAGCAGAAATAGCCCTTCAGAGATCTCTCAAATTGAGGCAAGGAGGAAGAGTTTTTGAACCCCATCTCAATCAGTAGGTGAGTGCCAATTGTCCCTAGAGATGGGCCATAACCTTGGGTGAAGCAGCTTCTGGGAAGGGGCTCAGCTATGAGCCATCACTGTGAGCTAACCCTTCCAACTGGAGGAATGAATGCCTTGGTTCTGCAGGGGTCTCCAGTTTTCACTAGGGCCTATATTCTGATGTGTTTACTAATAAGAAGATATCAAAAGGCCTTAGATCTATTTCAAATATGATCTGAGAACCAATAGTCATCCATTCACTTCAATGTGACACACATTTCAGTACTGAATATGAACAAGGTGCTTTGCTGAGTGCCATAAAAGATATGAAGATGATTTAGATATATGTCCTGTATCAAGAGGTCAATATGGAGATGATAATGACCTAATAATCAAGTAAGGTTGAAAATGACATTTGTAATAAGAGGGATAAATACAGGTAGGGAATTCAGAGATGGGAGAAGTTATTTCCATTTGGAGAATTTGAAACATTTGCATGAAAATATCCATACTGGAAAGTGACTAAGATTATGACATGTAAAGATAAGAGTGGGATTAAAAGGTGGTATTCCAAGGTGAGGGAATAGTGGGATCATAATGAATGAGAAGAAACAAGTTTTGTCTGGTTAAATATAAAAGTAATGAAGGGAGGTAGTAAAACTCCCACGACAAAGGGCATTTGAGAAATTTTTTGCTGAAAGTTGCAAATGCCCAGAATTAATTCCATAAGCAATAGTGACCTATTGATATAATTTGAGCTAGAGAATGACACACCAAAAGCTTTATTTCAGGAAGATTAATCTGGATTAGAGGAAAACCTAGACCCCTAAATCACTGTCATCTGCTTCAGTGAGGAGAAATACCACAAATGTCTTTGTCAGGCTTTATATGATATACCAAATAAGCAATGTCATGCTTTCTTATAAGCCAATCCCTTTTTTCCCATCTCAGTCCTGGATTTTAATCTTCTCTCAAATAGGCATTCTCTTTATTCAAACTACTCTTCCCAGTGATTATACACTGATCATACACTATAACAACTAAGATGAGCTCAAGGGTCTCAGTCACTCACTCTAGCCCAAGATCTAATAAGGGTCAAGAACAAAATGGAGGCCTCAAGGATATCCAATGGGGACAAAATTAACATCACATGGAATCATAGAGGTAGGAGAAGAATGAATGAGGGAGACACAGGTCATGGTTCCCCAAACTTCTCAGAGAAAATAATTTACTATTAGACATATGCTAGAAAAAGAAATCAACTGTCATTATGGTTTTATTTATTTATTTATTATATAACATGAAAAAATAACAATAGATCAAAGCAAAACAGTAAAAGTCACTCTAGCTTAATTCAGTGATGATGACAGTTTAGTCTTTATGTGTAGTTGTTAGAAGTGCAGGATCTGGAGTCAGGTCCTGGCTCTGCCATTTACAATCTATATTACTTGTCCAAATCACTGGACATCTCTGTGCTTTATTTTTCATTTGCAAACTATATTGTAAAGATTTAATGGGTAAGACCCTTACAAGAGTCTGACACAAAGTAAGCACCCAATAAATGTTAATCATCATCATCATCACCATCATCATCATCATAATCATCTTGCTAATTTGTATCACAAATTTTTGTCATGTAGACATATTTGCATAGCTTCGTGTCACTTGGTATATGCATTACTTACTATCATTCAGTTATTCAATATCAAGGTCTTAGCCAACTTAATTCCTTTCTTGATAATTTAGATCAATTTAAAATAATTTACAAACGAAACTACTTTTTTTAACCCTGAAAAACCCTCAGTAGCTGTACTTTTCTAGCAGTATCTTTCCATCTTTTGCTGCTCCTGTCTCCTTCCACCTTCCTTTCCCACACTTTGTTCAAAATAAATAGAGCAGATTAGGCAGATGTCATCAAAATCCTTGGGTCCCCAAAAGAGCTGTGTGTGCACAAACACACTCACAGCACTCAGGCCAACAAAACCCCTCCCCTTCAAACATGGTTCACTCATTCTAGATCTCCATGATGTGGATGGAGTTGGACAGAAGGGGGAAGGAAGGTTAGAATCCTTTTCATCTATATAGTTTCCTGTTTTCTCTTGCTTCCACCTAAAGTTACGGTTGTGCAAAAATACGTTCAAGCAGGAATAGGGAGGCACTCATAGGGAAGGCATGAATACTCATGTGATTAAGAAGCAAGGGAAATACATGATGTTAACAATTTGTCTAGCTTAGTGCTTCCAGTCTGGAGATCCACTTGGGAGATGCTCCCACCCTTCTCCAACAGGAAGGCCAGAGCTCACACATTCCCTCTTCTAGACCATATTCCAGGTATATGGGACCCCAAAATTCTCTTCCCAAGTGGCCAAAAACTGCTTCCAGGGCCTGCTTAGATCTCTTTACTAGGTCCAAGATGACTATTTATGCTGCATGGACAGAGCTTGGACCTGTGGGCCACAGTATCCACCCGTGTGATTGTAAAACCCCTTGTGGTGCATGACAGGGCCATACACCAAAGAATGGAGCAGCCTGCAGGCTTGGCCAAGGTCTAGTGTCTACCTCCCTCATGCTGCCACATTTCAGCATGGAACTCTGAGGAATCCAAGAATTCTCAATTGAGACTTAGCTTTCCAGCCACTGTGAAGATAGGAACAAAGTAGGAGGATAGAACTTATTTTTTTAACTCTTTAAAAAATAACTTAAAAATATTTACATTGTGGGTCCTCATTTGTACTCTCATATCACATCATGCATGAGCATTTGCCTGGAGCATCCTCTACCTCAATTCTTTAAGAACCAAGTGGTGTCCTAAAAGGTTTAAAAGGATTTGGATCATGGACCAAAACAGGTTTACCCCAACAAACAGTACTGAGACCAGTAGGGACAGGCTAGATGATTTATTCAAACACCTTTGTAACCCAGCATCTAGCACAGTGACTGGCAAATATTTGTTGAATGAAAAATGAAGGAATGAATGAGTTGAACCTGAACTTTCTCAAAGGCTTGGTCAACAGGAGAAACTTGAATATAGTCTTCCTTTTGGTAACAGAATTACTGCTAATATGTGCAGGTGCCCTGTACATGAGAGCAATGAAGTTGATGAACAGTAGCAATAGTTGTGAAATTTGCATAAAGTACATATAGAAAGAACTACTTTTGCTATGTACAAAACATTGAGGTACTCACATGTGTAAACTGGGAATGCTACACTTGGAAATAAATGCCATTTATGTTCAGCTCCTTGAATACATATTCAAACAAGTGTACACAGTTATATTTGAATATGTAATCCTATGTAATGTGAACATTCAAACAAACTTATTTGGTCCATTTATTTAGATCTCTGATGGCTCATTCTAGTAAAATGCATGTACTTTCTCCATTTTTCTTTCTAAACCATTAATTGGAAGAAACATAATTTAAAACATTTTGTTAAAATAACATTGAGGATAGTGGGTTGTTTTTTCTTTCTTTCTGGTTTTGTTACATTGAACTCTGATGCATAGAAATATATGTATACATCTCCACAAAAATGAATATATATTATGATGACCTCAATAACATTCTGAGTGAAATTTCCTCATGCATAGCATTTTTTTTTTATGTATAAAGAAAAATGGATTCCACTAGAACTAAAGGGAAAAGAGATGTTTCCTTGTTTCCCCTGGTGCTTCAAATGTTATGGATTGCAGGATTGGATGCGGGAAGATGGAAAGTAGAACTTTATCATTATATAAAAGTTTAGCAGGTCACGAGGGGGTAGGAAAATAGAAAAATACTTTTCTGTTGGGTATATGGGTTTTTCTGATACCTATAACTGTGCTCCAGAGCCACTGATATAGGAAGTGATATGGAGCTGAGTTTCCAGAAGGTTAATCTGAGAGCAGTATGTAAAAAATAGAGGGGAAAGGAGAGACTGAGAAGGATGGCATCTGTCCTGTAATTGTCTCAGTAAGAGTAATAAGGGTATGGAATGGGGTCATGGCAAAGGCAAAAGGAGACGGGGATGTGGTCAGCAGATATTGATTAAGAAAGGATGAACAACAAGATTGACAATCAAACAGGTATTATTGCCTACCCTATCTCCTGAACCACAGACTTTCATTTGAACACTTAACCCACATGGACACCTTACAGAAACTCAAAATCCTTATGGTCCCCCTGAACTTACCATTTTTCCTACTCGGTTCTTCCACACAGTTTATGGCTATGTTAAAATTGCCCCTCCTAATAAACTTTCTTTAATACTGCTTCTTTGGTAAACTTGGGGTCTCTTTATTTGATTTTTCTGCATTTGGTCAAGGACAACATAGCAGAATGAACCTTTGATGGGAAAGGTGAAGAGATTGTCAAATCGCTACATAGTACACCTGAGACTAACATAATATTTTATGTCAACTATATTTCAATTTTTTGAAAAAGAGATTATAACATCTCCCTGCCTGCCTTGTGGGCTTCTCTCTTTTCTCTCTGACCCCTTTCAGATAGTAAGATGAGAGATAAGGTGATTGTTTGGGGGGTGGATTTTACCTCTGGAATTTGGGCCAGGGTAGACCCAGGGGACAAGCTTGGACCAGTTCAACCCCACCCAGCTCATTTGAGTGAAAGAGAAAGCAAAAATTTGAGCTAAGCTTCCTCAAAAACAGTGTGCATTTGGCTGGAGCAGTGCTTAGTCTTATCTTTGAGTAAATGCAGTCTGACAAAGACTAGGCCATTCTTAACATCTGGCACAGTTAGAAGGAGAGAATCCCAACAGCTGAGAAACCTCATCTATTCATGCCTCTACCAAGTGAAATCTAGCTTCCATTCTCATTACTTTATTGAAACAGCTCTGGAGAAATGGCTTCTCATCTTCAGTTCCTGTGAACTCTCTCTGCCTCATGCTGCCTGGCTCTCACAAATGGCTGCTGGATATTCTTGCTTCTTTGCCCTCTGGATGGTGTGTGGCTTGCTTCCACTCTCTCTGGCCATTCCTGCACCCCCCACATCTCAAGCTTTTCCTCCTCCTCAATCTTGTCCACTTGATCTCTCTTCTCTTTCAGATATTTTCTCCATTAGAAATCTCAGTTCTTTATATGACTCAACATTCAGATTTATCCAGAAGACTTCTAAATCTCTAGCTCTATTTCTGAAATCTCACCTAATCTCCAGTTTCACATTTTCAACTATTTAGAAATCTCCTGATACTTTGTGGGTTTCTCCAAATGAGTGCACCCAAAATGAAACTCAGCAGACTCTCTCCCAAACTTGCTCTTCTCCTAAATTTCCCTTCAACACAATGCTCTTAAACACTCATACTCAAGGTATAGTTGTTATTCATTCATTCATCAGAAAAAAAAATACTAATTGAATATCTGTTATAAACCAGGCATATGTGTCAGCTGCTGGGTATGCATTTTTGCCACAGTCACATTTAAGTCCTTTTTCCTTTATCATACAATCCACTGCTAAGTTTTAACAACTCTTTGTAATATCTTTAAAATTTATTCTGTCCTATGTATTCCAGCTTCCACTATTTAAATTCAGACCTTCATGATATCTCAGATGGATCATTGCTATACCCTTTTTTTTCTTTTCTTCAATATTTAGCAGTTTTATTGAGGTATAATTGACATACAATAAACTATAGATATTTGAAGAGGACAGTGTGAGAGATATATACACATACACACGAAATCATCCCCACAATCAAAATCAGGAACATATCTGTTGTCCCCAAAGCTTTTCTCTGATCACTCCCTTAATAGGCTACTTTTCTCTATCCTTTCTCTTTATTTTATTTTATTTTTTAAACAGAGTCACAGATTTATTTATTTATTTATTATTTATTTTTGGCTGTGTTGGGTCTTCTTTGCTGCGTGCCGGCTTTCTCTAGTTGCGGCAAAGGGGGGCTACTCTTTGTTGCGGTGCACAGGCTTCTCACTGCAGTGGCTTCTCTTTGCTGTGGAGCATGGCCTCTAGGCATGCAGGCTTCAGTAGTTGTGGCACACGGGCTCAGTAGTCGTGGTTCGCAGGCTCTAGAGTGCAGGCTCAGTAGTTGTGGCACACAGGCTTATTTGTTCCATGGCATGTGGGATCTTCCCAGACCAGGGTTCGAACCCTTGTCCCCTGCATTGGCAGGCAGATTCTTAACCACTATGCCACCAGGGAAGCCCTCTAACTCATTTTACAATCCTTCACCAGATTAACCTCCTCAAAGCACAGTTGTCACTGATCAGAAGCCAACATAGAGAGGTAGAAAGACAGCCCCAACTCAACTAGATGTGTGACGCTGGGCAAATCACTTATGCTTTCTCAGCCTGTTCATTCCTTTGTAAAATGATACCTTCCTCATTGGAGTGTTGTCAAGATGATGAAATTATAATATTGTTCTAAGCACTTTACACTTATTACTTCACTAATCCTTGCAACAACATTATGAGGTATGTACTATGATTATCTTCCTTTCATAAATAAGAAAATTGAGACATAAAATGACAGTAACTTAACCAAAGTCCTAAAGCTAGGAAGTCACAATCCTGGACTGGCACCCAGGCCATCTGATTTTAGAGAGGCTCTTGCTTGACACACAGTTGGTACAAAACAAACCATCTTCCCAGATATATGAGCTGATTTTTCCCACGTCTTCCAGATATATGAGGCAATTTTCCCCTCTTTGCATAAGCTATATAGAGTTAGGTTTCTGACACTTAATACATCTGCCAACTGGTTGGCTTCACCTTTGGTGGCTATTAGGGAGGCACAGGAGAGTCTCTGAATACCAACAAATCAAACTTTTCATGCAAAACTTGTCACTTATAAATACATGCAAAACATTTTGTTTAATGGAACAAAGATAGAAAGCTTAACAAAGGTATATTACTCAATTATATTCTCTAAGAAAACACTCAAAAACATAGCCAGACTAATCAAGAAAAAAAGGGAGACATCTCAAGTCAATAAAATTAGAAATGAAAAAGAAGTTACAACTGACATGATAAAAATACAAGGGATCATAAGAGAGTACTACAAGGAACTATATGCCAATAAAATGGACAACCTAGAAGAAATGGACAAATTCTTAGAAAGGTACAACCTTCCAAGATTGAACCAGGAAGAAATAGAAAATATGAACAGATCAGTCACAAGTACTGAAATTGAAACTGTGATTAAAGAACTCCCAACAAACAAAAGTCCAGGACCAGATGACTCCATAGGCGAATTCTATCAAACATTTAGAGAAGATTTAACACCTATCCTTCTGAATTTCTTCCAGAAAATTGTTGAGGCAGGAACACCCCCAAGCTCATTCTATAAGGCCACTATCACCCTGATACCAAAACCAAAGATACCACAAAAAAAGAAAATTACAGGCCAATATTACTGATGAACATAGATGCAAAAATCCTCAACAAAATACTAGCAAACAGAATCCAACAACACATTAAAAGGATCGTACACCATGATCAAGTGTGATTTATCCCAGGGATGCAAGGATTCTCCAATATCCACAAATCAATCAGTGCTATACACCGTATTAAAAACTGAAGAATAAAAACCATATGATCATCTCAATAGATGCAGAAAAAGCTTTTGACAAAATTCAACACTGATTTATGATAATAACTCTCCAGAAAGTGGGTGTAGAGGAAACCTGCCTCAAAGTAATAAAGGCCATATAAAACAAACCCATAGTAAATATGATTCTCATTCATGAAAAACTGAGAGCATTTGCTCTAAGATCAGGAACAAGACACGGAGGTCCACTCTCACCAGTTTTATTCAACATAGTTTTGGAAGTCCTAGCCACAACAAACAGAGAAGAAAAAAAAATGAAAGGAATCCAGATTGGAAAAGAAGAAGTAAAACCATCACTGTTTGCAGATGACATGATACTATACATAGAAAATCCTAAGGATGCTACCATAAAACTTCTAGAGCTCATCAATGAATTCGGTAAAGTAGCAGGATACAAAATTAATGCACAGAAATCTCTTTCATTCCTATGCACTAACAATGAAAGATCAGAAAGAGAAATTAAGGAAACAATCCCATTTACCCTTGCATCAAGAAGAATAAAATACCTAGGAATAAACCTACCTAAGGAGGCATAAGACCTGTACTCAGGAAACTGTAAGATACTGATGAAAGAAATCAAAGATGACACAAACAGATGGAGAGATATAATATGTTCTTGGATTGGAAAAATCAATATTGTGAAAATGACTATATAGATTCATTGCAATCCCTATAAAATTACCAATGACATTTTTCACAGAGTTAGAACAAAAAATTTTACAATTTGTATAGTAACACAAAAAACCCCTAATAACCAAAGCAATCTTGAGAAAGAAAAACTAAGTTGGAGGAATCAGGCTCCCTGACTTCAAACTATACTACAAAGCTACAGTAATCAAGACAGTATGGTACTGGCACAAAACAAAAATATAGATCAATGGAACAGGATAGAAAGTGCAGAGATAAACCCACACACTGATGGTCACCTAATCTATGACAAAGGAGACAAGAATATACCATGGAGAAAAGACAGCCTCTTCAATAAGTGGTGCTGGGAAAACTGGACAGTTACATGTAAAAGAATGAAATTAGAACACTTCCTAACACCATACACAAAAATAAACTCAAAATGGATCAAAGACCTAAATATAAGATCGCACACTATAAAACTCTTAGAGGAAAACATAGGAAAAACACTCTTTGACATAAATCACAGCAAGATCTTTTTTGACCCACCTCCTAGAGTGATGAAAATAAAAACAAAAATAAGCAAATGGGACCTAGTTAAACTTAAAAGCTTTTGCAGAGCAAAGGAAACCATAAACAAAATGAAAAGACAACCCTCAGAACGGGAGAAAATATTTGTAAATGAAGCGACTGACAAGGGATTAATCTCCAAAAGATACAAACAGCACATGCAGCTCAATATTAAAAAAACAATCAACCCAATCCAAAAATGGGCAAAAGATCTAAATAGACATTTCTCCAAAGAAGACATACAGATGGCCAAAAAGTACATGAAAAGATGCTCAAGAGAGCTAATTTTTAGAGAAATGCAAATCAAAACTACAGTTTTGGTATCACTTCACACCAGTCAGAATGGCCATCATGAAAAAATCTAGAAACAATCAATGCTGGAGAGGGTGTGGAGAAAAGGGAACGCTCCTACACTGTTGGTGGGAATGTAAATTGGTGCAGCCACTATGGAGAGCAGTATGGAGGTTCCTCAAAAAACTAAAACTAGAACTACCATATGACCCAGCAATCTCACTCCTGGGCTATACCAAGAGAAAATAATTCAAAAGGCTACATGCACCCCAATGTTCATTGAAGCACTATTTACAATAACCAGGACATGGTAGCAACCTAAATGTCCATAGACAGAGGAATGAATGAAGAAGATGTGGTACATATATACAATAAACTAATACTCAGCCATAAAATAGAATAAAATAATGCCATTTGCAGCAACATGGATTGACCTAGAGATTGTCATACTGAGTGAAGTAAGTCAGACAGAGAAGAGCAAATATCATATGATATTGCTTATATATGGAATCTAAAAAAAACGGTACAAATGAAGTTATTTACAAAACAGAAATAGAGTCACGGTTGTAGAAAACAAACTTATGGTTACGGGGGGTGGGTGGGGGGAAGAAGGGTAGGGATAAATTGGGAGATTGGGATTGACATATACATACTACTGTATGTAAAACAGATAACTAATAAGGACCTACTCTACAGCACAGGAAACTGTACGCAATACTCTGTGATGTCTGGATTCCTTTTGGGGAAGGAATCCAAAAAGAGTGGATATATGTATATGTATAACTGATTCACTTTGTTGTACACCTGAAACTAATACAACATTGTAAATCAACTATACTCCAAGAAAAAATTTTAAAAATTATGTACAATCTGAGACTCAAAGGAGATTAGGTAGTGTTTCTTAAGTCCCAGTACTAGTAAACAGAGTTGTTCTGATTTTAATTTAGTTCTGATGGACTCAAAAACCCATTTTCTTTCTTCTACCACAACTGTCATCAAGATGAATGGTGAAATCCACACTTCTCCCTTTTTTGTAAGCAAAGCCACCTTTGAAGCAGGTGTCACGTTTCAGGAAATGAAATTAAGTTTAGAATCTAGAATAATTATACCCACAGTTTGAATTTGAATCTCATATCTATATTTTTTTACTGCTGCAGTTTCTGTTGTCTTTAATGATCATCTAAATTTATTCTTCCCATTGCAATATTTAGCAACTAAGAGTATTAAGAAAGTTTGTTTCCTTATTAAAGTGTCAGAAGTACACAATGAATTCATAATGTCAAGGCAATAGCTGTTATTTTAGTCTAAAATACAGAGGAAAAGGTCATTGCTTTTCTTATGAGCTTAACATATGTTCTTGATGACACGCCAGAGTTCTATTGGTGAAAAACTATCGTAAGCTTTGAAAGCCAGTTATATTTAGGAGAATATCATTCTCCCTTTGGGTGTAGCTGATTGTTTAAAATAGAAATTAATATTTTTATTCATGTATTTTATATTTTAGAATGAGCTTTGCTTTAAAAAAGTACTACATGTGTGCATTGAAAATTTTAATTTCACTGGATATGAGTTGTGCAATCATGAAATTGACAAGAAAAGAGCTGTCGATACTTTTAATTTTGTTATGTAGATATAAATACTATAGGTCATAGTGTGACTATTTATAATTGTTTAACTCATTTTCATTTTGCATTTTTCTTTTTAAAATTTTATTTATTTATTTATTTATTGGCTGCATTGGGTCTTTGTTTCTGTGTGCAGGCTTTCTCTAGTTGCGGTGAGCAGGGGCTACTCTTCATTGTGGTGCACAGACTTTTCATTGCAGTGGCTTCTCTTGTTGCGGAGCATGGGCTCTAGGTGTGTGGGCTTCAGTAGTTGTGGCATACTGGCTCAGTAGTTGTGGCGCATGGGCTTAGTTGCTCCCTGGCATGTGGGATCTTCCCAGACCAGGGCTCGAACCCCTGTCCCCTGCATTGGCAGATGGATTCTTAACCACTGTGCCACCAGGGAAGTCTGCATTTTGCATCTTCAAGCCACTGCTCTGAGTTTATTGATGTTGATCAAGTGGTCACTTGATGGTCACTTTTAAATTGGCATCAGGATGCTCTTGAGCTGTGTATGAGGAAGCTGTTCATTAATTTCCTCTTTCTGCATATGTGTAGCTCCTAAAAATAAAAGACTAGACCATTTTATCCAAATAAATTTAATTTTGTTTAAAGCAAATGTATATTGTGAATGATTAGATAATAATCAATGCATTTGAAATCTGCTATTAATTTAGGGACTTAAATATGTCTAAAATAAACCGGTAGACAATAAAATACTTACAATGAATGGGAATTAAAACGAGGAAATATCCTGAATCTGCAAGCGTAAATTTCTGTTGTTTCTGTAGGAACCTCAGATATGTAAATGAGTACAGTTAACAATTAAGTTGAATGAAAACATTAATGTTTTAGTAACTTGGAAGAGATAAGCATACTGTCTAGTAAAGTTTGGTTTGTATCATTGTTGGAAACCTATTTTCTTTAATAATCAAAGAATTATTTTGAGGTCTATCTTTTTTATTTGGATATTCAGGATTAAGCTAAGTAACCGTGAAGCAAATTAATTCAAACAATTTTAGAACTGAGCTAGACAAGATAAACCAGATCCTAGAGTCTTGATAAAGGTGGTTGGAACATTCTTTTTCGTCAATAAAAAAGAAGTACAATTCTTGGATAACAATCATCATATGGAAGAGGGTTTCTGGGGTTACCAAAAAATGGCATGTGATTTTGGGTTAAAGACACAGCCTTACTGATCTTTCACAGAAATCATGGTTCAAATATCAAATACATTGTCTGTTGAAACTACCTTCTGCAAAACTGACATTCTTTCAACTTTGGGCATGATTATTTACTAGAGAAAAATGTTTAGCTCTCCCTGAAGCTTCATCATATTTATATTTAGAATTATCATTAAAAATAGTATTTTTCAGGATAAAGAAGATGTGGTACATATATACAATGGAATACTACTCAGCCATAAAAAAGAATGAAATAATGTCATTGGCCGCAACATGGATGGAACTAGAGATGATCATACTAAGTGAAGTAAGTCAGAAAGAGAAAGAAAAATACCATATGATATCAGATATATG
This sequence comes from Balaenoptera musculus, assembly GCF_009873245.2. Classification (NCBI taxonomy): domain Eukaryota; kingdom Metazoa; phylum Chordata; class Mammalia; order Artiodactyla; family Balaenopteridae; genus Balaenoptera; species Balaenoptera musculus. The sequence goes on from NC_045792.1 coordinate 26,380,479, forward strand.
TGGAATCTAAAATATGACAAAAATGAACTTATCTATGAAACAGAAAAAGGCTAACAGACTGTATAGCACAAGGCACTATATTCAATATCCTGTGATAAACCATAATGGAAAAGAATATAAAAAAAGAATGTATATATATGTTTAGCTGAATCATTTTGCTGTACAGCAGAAATTAATACAACATTGTAAATCAAATATACTTCAATAAAAAAATAATATGAGGTATCTGGAAAAATTAAGAAAGGCACTAAGATAAAAAGCTCAGCGAGGTGTCATGATGGGTTCATATTTTTCAACAACATTCTGTTTGGAAATCTTTTACTGACCAGTTTAGTTTCATAGAGTAAACTATATTTTTTGATTATAAGAAGGAGTTTTAGATACTGCACATCCATATATTAACTAATAAATTTTCAGCCCATCATGTTCATACCTACCAGAATTGTCTCTCTGGAAAACCAAATTACATATGCATTGCCCTGATTGAAAAGCAGGATTCCCTTTTATTTGGTAGGTGCAACTATAATATCCTTAATATAGCTTACAACCCTCTAGTCACAAAATCCTCCAGATTTTCATTTCTCTACTTATTCTACCACACTACCCTTTAGTTACAACTGCTCCTTATTGCTCTCCAAACCCTCAGACCATTCATTCTCTGCCTTTTCTGTCCCTGCCTTTTCCAGCTGATTTAAATTCATGAGCACTAATATTAAATTGGTTGCAATCCTACTGCATTTTTCTGGTTCACTCACCCAGGTGACTATTCCATACCTTTCCTTCTCTCCTCCAACCTCTAATGCCTCTTTCTCCATCCTTATTCTAATCTGATTACCTTGTTCCCTATACCACTGAAAACAGCAGAATCATTCAGAAGCTCCCTTTATCACATCCACACACCTGGCTGCATCTGTCCCCTTCACTCTGCCTTCCCTCCTGCTACTAGAGAGGAAGTGTCTATGTTCCTGCCTAAGTTCAGTCCCTTTGTCTGTACATTAGATTCAATTCCTTCTCTCTTATTTAAGATGTTACTTGGGCAATTGCCACCTCTTTGGCATACACATTTCCCCATCTTGACTGCATCATTCACCAAAACATAGAAACATGTCGTTGCTTTTCCCACTACAGAACACACACACACACACACACACACACACACACACACACACTCCTCTCTTGATCCCATCCCTTACCCTTAGATATTGTCCCCTGTTTCTGTTCCCCTTTTCTGCAAAATCTTGAGATACCTTCATTATCTCCAATTTTTCTCATCCATTAACTCTAGAACTCACTCAAATGAGGCTTTTGCTCTACTCTACCACTAAAGGCTTTTGTTTGTTTGTTTTGTTTTGTTTTGTTTTTTGTTTCAAGGTCACCAAAGACCATCATATTGCTAAGTCTTTGGGCAGTAGTAGTGTTCATTCTTCATTCTCAGTGCTCTTCTTACTTGACCTATCAGGAATATTTAACTCAGTGCAAATGCTCTGTGTTAAGGGCTGAATTTTTGTGTGCCCCACCCCCATATGTTGAAACTATGCCTTCCAATATGATGGTATTAGGAAGTGGGGCATTTGGAAAGTGATTAGAATTAGGTGAGGTCATGAGGGTGATGTCCTTATGGATGGGATCAATGTCCTTATAAAAATCATGAGAGAGCTTGCTTCCTTTCTCTGCTTCTGTCATATTAGGATACAATGAGAAATCTGCAATCCAGAAGAGGGCTCTCACCAAAACTTGTCCATGCCTGCATCCTAGAGTGAGACTTCCAGACTCCAGAACTGTGAGAAATGTGTTGTTTATAAGCCACCTTGTCTATGCATTCTGTTAATAGTAGCCAGAACTGACTAAGACACTCTCTCTTTGATACAGCTTCTTCTCTTGGCTTCCAGGAGGTAATGTCAATCAAGTTTTCCCCCTCCTTCTCATCAGTCAATTTTTCTTAGACTCCTTTGCTGATTCTTTTCATCTCCCCAAACCCTAAGTTTTTGAGGCTCCCAGGTCTTCGGATCTCACCTCTTCTCTTTTTATTACCACTCTCTTTAAATACACTGATGATTTCCAAATCTAAATCTCCAGGCCAGACCTCTCCCCTGAACTCCCAGCTTATATTTCTCTACTTGACATCCTCGCTTGTATGTCTAACACAAAAACACATTATGTTCAAAACTAAAATCTTGATCTCTTTAAAACTTTTCTCATTCCACAGTTATCTCTCCATAGTAAATATAAATTCTACTTTTTCAAATGTTTGGGTTAAAAATCTTGGAGTTCCCTTAACTTCTCCCTTTCTCTTATACCCCACATATATATCCAGTCTGTCAGCAAGTACTGTTGGCCATATCTTTAAAATATATGTAAATCAGACCACTTTTCATTATCTCCAAAATTACCACCCTTGTTGTATCCTTGTTTTTTGCCTATTTTATTCAAGATTTTACTTTTTAACAAGAAGCCAAAATGGTCCTTTTAAAACTTAAGTATGATTCTATGCCTCTTTCGTTCAGAACTCCATGTGGTCTTCCAAGTTTCTCAGACTAAACACCAAAGTTATTATCATGGCTGATGAGACTTTACATTAACTGCCTCTACCCTTACTACTTCTTTGACCTTATCTTCTATACTCTCTCCCTCTCTTACTCTGCTCCACCTATATTGACCTCCTTGCTGTTCTTCAAATACACCAAGCAGGTTTCTACCTCAGAAACTTTTCAAGAAACTTGGAAAAAAATTCCCCAGCTATAAACATGGATTACCCCCTTACCTCCCTTTGGCCCTTATGAAAATATTATCTTGTCAAGAAAGCCTTCTCTCACCACCCTAACTAAAATTACACCTTCTTTCCTAATTTTCCATACCCATTTATTTTTTCATTTTACTCATTATAATCTATATAACATTTTGCCCAGGTTTCTGGTATATTATTTGTCTCCTTATCCCCAGTGAATGAAAAATATTGCCTGCCATATCAGTAAACAAAGGATGTTGCAGCCATCAAGCCATCACATTACAACCACCTTGACGGTGAGCCCTGAGGGAACTCAGGAAAGAAACATAATGCCCATCATCAAATCATCAGACACTGTGGCCACCACACCAACTTCCGACAGTGCACCCTGAGGAAACTCAGGATGAGAAGCACAGGATACTGGCCCCAAATAGCTGAGATGCATATCAAAGGAGTCATTTCAGTGAGCCCAGACTCTTGCATCTTCCCATACACAGAAAAGCACTAAATTCCTTAACTTAAGATGTCTGGTTTTCTTTAATTAACAGTAATCTTTTGATGTCCTGACTACCTGGTCTTTGTTGCAAAAACTCCTCTATATCCTGGCTCCTCCCTTGCCTCTTTGGAGCAGTCTCTCAGAGCTATCTTAGATGCTGTGTCCTGGGCTTAAGTCCTCAATTTTGTCCACCTAATAAAACATAACTCTCAACTTCTGGGTGGTGCATTTTTTTTTCTGTCAACATCCCCATTAAATATTAACTCTATGAGGGCAGAGATTGTAGTCTGTTCTGTTAATGGCTATATCCCTGTTGATTTGAACAGAGGCTCAATAAGTATTTGTTGAAAGATTGAATACCTTCATAGTTTTATTAACTCTTTATGAAGCTTTATTAATCTTTTTTCTGAGATGTCTTGAATGTTGTTAGTTTAGCAAATTTTTATCTTCCTTCTGTAGTACAGCATTCTACCAGGGAGATTTTCCTTTCTTGTGAAAGCAGCTTCTAGTTGATTTTTATAAAAATAATAATAATCACTAACACTTATGTTGTGCTTACTCTGATCTGAACGCTTTACCTATATTAATTACAGGTAGTATAAAAACCCTATGATGCCTGAGTTATTGTAACATCTATTTTACTGATGAGTTAACAAAGTTTAAAATTACACAGGTAGTAAGTGGTGGAGCAGGGATATTTCAAACTCAGGGAATATGGCTTTAAAGTCTGTACTTTCAAGCACAGTGCTTTGCAGCTCAGAGATAGAAGTTCACTGTTAAGTAAGTCTGCAGAAAAGGTAAATATCAATAGATACTTTCATTTGACTTATGGAAACCAACCCCTCTTAGTGTTGGAGTCAGAGTGTTCTTGAAAAGGATTGGATACATTTGCATAGAGGAGTATGTGGGCATTCCGGTGGTGGTGGGGAAGTAACTGAGTTACGATTTGATATTCTGGTGGACTGGGATGATAGAAAAAGTTGACTGTTTTTATTGTCATAGTGAGAGACTGAACTAGAAATGGCTTTGAGTTGTGGCAAGGAGCAAGGAGAGTGGTTCTGCTTCCATGATGCAGCAAACCCTGGAAGTGATCCTGACTCAGCCAACTTGTTCTTTAGGAAGCAACTGGGCAGGTAAACCAAAAACGGGCTCAGGAAAGCCTCAAAAACTTGGGATACATGAGGGAGAATGTCATCTCTACTGAACCTATAACTCCCTCAAAAAGCCTCTGGAGAGTTTCCCTTGCAGAAGTGCTGTCCCCTACAGTCCTCTCTTCAGTTCTTGCTATTATTTCTGAAAAGCTTCACCTTACAGCTGGAACTCCATAGTCACTAGCTCCTGAGGTGACTGGCACTCTGCAACCTGACTTGACCTTGCCACTCTGGGGCTGCCTTATGTCTTATGAATATGCATAGGTGAGGGAATTAAAAAGCACTGATCCTCAGGGCCGTAGCCTCTTCTCTAAGCATCCTGCTGGGGAGTGGGTTCTTCCACCCTCAAAGAATCTTTACAGCTGTGATAAGATGCTATCTTACTTGAGGAACCTCCATATTGTTTTCCATAATGGCTATACTAATTTACATTCCTCCCAACAGCACACACAAAAGTTCCTTTTGCTCTACATCCTTGCCAACATTTGTTATTGCTTGTCTTTTTGATAATAGGCATCCTAACAGGTATGAGGTGATATCTCACTGTGGTTTTGATTTGAATTTCCCTCATGATCAGGGATGTTGAACACTTTTTCATGTACCTGTAGGTCATTTGTATATCTTCTTTGGGAAAAACCTTTGGAAAAAAAATGTTTATTCAGGTCTTTTGCTCATTTTTAAATTGGATTATTTGTGATTTTTTTGGCCACGAGTTGTATTAGTTTTTGTGAGTGTTGTGATAAAAATCCAATTTCATTCTTCTGCAATGTGGTTATCCAGTTTTCCCAGCACCATTTATTGAAAAGACTATTTTTTTCCCCATTGAGTATCCTTGGCTCCCCTGTCAAACTTTAGTTCACTGTATATGCATGGGTTTATTTCTGGGCTTTCTATTCTGTCCCATTGGTCTGTCTGTTTTTATGCCCATACCATACTGTTTTGATGGCTATAGCTTTGTAATATAGTTTAAAATCAAGAAGTGTGATGCCTCCAGCTTTGTTCTTCTTTCTCAAGATAACTTTGGCTATTCCAGGTCTTTTATGGTTCCATACAAACTTTAGGACTGTTTTTCTCTATTTCTGTGAAAATGCCTTTGGAATCTTGAGATTGCATTGATCTATAGATGGCTTTGGGTAATATGGACACTATAGCAATATTAATTCTTCTGATCCATGAACAAAGAATATCTTTTCACTTGTTTTTGTCTTCTTCAATTTCTTTCATCAAAGTTTTGTTATTTTCAGTGTACAACTTGCTGTCTCTAGAAATATGGGTGCTACTAGGCCCTGTAGAGTATGTAGATCCTCCAATTGCCCTTGTCCCTATTTCTTTACCCCTCTCCTTTGTGCCCTTTAGAGAGGGAATTGGGGAAATTCCTGCTGAGGCCTTGTATACAGATGGGTCTAGTCAGGGCAATCTGCCCAAATAGACTGCAGTCACTATTCAGCCCAACACTGACATCATCTGGATGGAAACAGGAACAAATGGCAGCAGCCAGCTTGTTGAATTCAGAGCAGTTTGTCCAGATCACTCATGAGCCCTGGCCATTGACTCTTTGCACTGACAGCTGGGCTGTTCTAAAGGAATTAATTCTATAGCTTGGACAATGGGAAGCCAATTGTGATCAATGGGAAGATCATAAATAAACACTTGTGGGGGGCAAAATATGTGGAAAGACATTTGGGTTTGCCTGTAAGAGCCTGAGGTAGTCCTCACTGTTTTCTATGTGCCTGTTCATAAGGCACTGACACCTCCTGGCAATCAGGAGACTGATGTCCTAGCCTGGGTATGAACCCTAGCAACTGATCCCTCTGCAGATACAAGAGATTGAGTGCATAGGAAGAATGGCCCCTGTAGCACCCAGGTGGGATGGCACATTGCCAAGGATGCTGGATTGCCCTTGAGATACAGTGATTTGGTTAAGTTCTAGTTAAGAACAGCATGTTCTGTATATTCTCAACAATGCCCAAGGCAACTGGCCAAGGAGTCTGGGGCCATCCTCTGAAGTTCCCAACCAGTGAGGAATTGGCAAATTGATTATATTGACCCCCTCCCTCTGAGTAAGTGTTCTAAATATGCCGTGGTTTGTGTGGACCCTACATCTGGCCTAACCTAAGCTTTCCCCTCTTGGTGCATAAACCAGGCTGTCACCGTTAGGACATTAGAGAAGCTGAGTACAATGTACAAATACCCTTGATGAATAGACAGATCAAGGATCACGTTTCAAAGGAGCAAGACTATGCAAAAGAATACAATATCAAATAGAGGTTCCATCTCGTCTATAACCTACTAGCAGCAAGGTTGGTAGAAAGGAAAAATGGAGTATTAAAGTGACAGATAAAATTATGAACAGATAAAACCACCCTAGCTGGTAGATCAAAGTACTGTCATAGGCTTTAATACATTTGAATGATCAAAAATTAGGGCCTGTTGCCCCGTTTTCCAGACTGGGGGCCCCTGATGAGATACCCAACATTGTAAAGGTATGGAATTCTTGGGTGATGGCCATTGCCCCTACTCTCGCCATGGATCAATGTGCTATTTCACTGAGGACACCGGGTCCTATCATGCCTGGGAAAGGCATTATCTACTGCAATTTACAATGGGGCATCCCACTGGGATGAGTGAGTTACTTCAAACCCTTGTGTGAGGGGAAACTACTCAGTCACCACTGGGATCCCATTGTCCTGCTGCAAGCCAGATCTGTTGAAACACACTATACTGGAATGGAACATGCCTCACTGAAAGAGGAGAGAAGGCGGGGGTTCTGGTCTGGAGTGTCCTGCCCCCATTCATCTCCTCACACCTGACAGTTCTGCCCACCCCCAGCCTTGGTCAACATGTGTAGTATGCACAACCAGGTCAAGTTCCTTAAGCTGACAACTTCTCTCTCCTCAAGGCCAGGTGGGTACATTCTGTTCTCCACTGGTATGATCATTTGGCTGCTATGAGTGATTCTTTTTTTTTTTAAATAAATTTATTTATTTATTTATTTATTTTTGGCTGTGTTGGGTCTTCGTTCCTGCGTGCGGGCTTTCTCTAGTTGCGATGAGCGGGGGCTACTCTTCATTGCGGTGCGCGGGCTTCTCATTGTAGTGGCTTCTCTTGTTGTAGAGCACGGGCTCTAGGCACGTGGACTTCAGTAGTTGTGGCACGGAGGCTCAGTGGTTGTGGCTCGCGGGCTCTAGAGTGCAGGCTCAGTAATTGTGGCACACGGGCTTAGTTGCTCCACGGCATGTGGGATCTTCCTGGACCAGGGCTTTTACTAATGTCCCCTTCACTGGCAGGCAGATTCTTAACTGCTGAGCCACCAGGGAAGCCCTGAGTGATTCTGTTGGCCTTAATAAATCATTGATTTGGATCATGGGCTCTTGGTGGAAAAAAAATGACTTATTTTGGGAATCATTATCTTAACCTGCATTTTCTCTTGCATGTGCCTATGTTGCTGCTGTGGTATTTGCTTCCAGAGCAGCCAGATAGCTACAAAATGAGCCACCTCCATGTTAGTAAAACCCTTTGCTGACCACTCAAGGCACATTGTGGAAAAGAGGGGGCATGTAAGATTGTAAGAGCCAATCATGAGGGTAGAGTGTGGGAGGAGGTCATAGAGAAGATGGGACTGTTAGTTGACCTGTGAGCTGGACCCAGGCAATCAGAAGATCCTGACCCCCTCCCCTGTCCTTGGAGTATACATTCCACCCACCCACACTAGGAGCTGTTTCAAGGATGTAAACTTGACAGAATAAAATTGTTGTAGACACCATCTGGACGGTTTATGTGACTGAACCCAGTGAATGCCTCTATATAAACTTTTAAGATTTTGGAGTGTGGGTGCAGAAATCTCATCTTGTGGCCATCCAAGACAAGCCTTTAATGAACGTTCCCTTGTTTATTAAACCTGCCATCCACCAATCTAGTCTGCCTCTTTGGTCTTTCCTTTACCCTCAGTGTATGGGGGCCAATTTGCAAACCAACAAAACTTATTCCTAAGTATTTTCTTGTTTTTAATGCTATTGTGAGTGGGATTGATTACTTTATTTCTTTTTTTGGTAGTTCATTGTTAGTGTATAAAAATGCAGCTTATTTGTGTATGTTGATTTTGTATCCTGCAACTTTACTGAAGTCATTGATTAGTTCTATCAGTGTTTAGGTGGGAATCTTCTAGGTTTTCAATATATAATATCATGTCATCTGCAAACAGACACTTTCACTTCTTCCCTTCTGCTTTGGAAGCCTTTTATTTCTTTTTCTTGCCTGATTGCTCTAGTAGGACTTCCAGTACCATGTTGAATAGAAATGGTGTTTTGCCCCTGATCTTACAGCAAAAGCTTTTAGCTTTTACTATTGAGTATGATGTTAGCTGTGGACTTGTCATAGGGCCTTTATTGTGAGTTACATTCCTTCTATACCCAATTTGCTGAGGGATTTTTATCACTTAAAGATGTTGAATTTTGTTAAAAATTTTTGCATCTATTAAGATGACCATGTGATTTTTATCCTTCATTTTGTTAACATGGTTTATTTCATTTATTGATTTGTGTAATTTTTTGTTTTTCTTGTTTTTTTTTTTTTTTTCATGCAGAAAGTTTATTGAGGAGTGTCAAAATCAACACATATAGGAGAGTCCAGGAAGTGAGAACTGGGCAGAGGGAGGAGTTGCCATAAAGGCCTCAGATGACCTTATGCGGGAGCTCTGGAGCTAGGATCATCTTTCAATGTTGTCCTAACTTGAGGCAAAGGGGTTGAGGTTCAGATTTTTTTTTTTAATTAAAGAATAGTTGACTTACAATATTGTATTTGTATCAGGTGTATAACATAGGGACTCTATTTTTATAGATTACAAAGTTTTTACAAAATACTGACTATATTCCCTGTGCTATACATTACATCCCTGTTATTTATTTTATAACTGGTAGTTTGTACCTCTTAATCCTCTTCACTTATTTTTCCCCTCTCCTTACCCTTGATTTGTGTATGTTAATACATCCTGCATCCTAGGGATAAATCTCCACTTGATCATGGTGTGTGTTCCTTCTAATGTGCTGTTCAATTCAGTTTGCTAGTATTTTAGTCAGAATTTTTGCCTCTATGTTCATCAAGGATATTTGGCCTGTAATTTTCTTTTCTTGTAGTGACCTTGTCTGGCTTTGGTATGAGGGTAATCCTGGCCTTGTGAAATGAGTTTGAAAGTGTTTTCTTCTCTTCAACTTTTTGGGGAAGAATTGGTATTAGTTCTTCTTTAAATGTTTGGTAGAATTTACTGGTGAAGACATCCGGTCCCAGGATTTTATTTTTTGGGAAGTTTTTGACTACCACTTCAATCCCCTTACTCACTGTTTTGTTCATATTTTCTATTTCTTCATGATTGATAGGTTGTATTTTTCCAGGAATTTATTCATTTTTTCTAGATTGTCCAATTGGTCTGATTCTTAAAAGTGTTATTTGTTCAGCTAATAGGTGGGGAAGGCAGTGTGAAGTAGCAGCAAATGTACAGAGATAGAAAACAGCTTGGAACATTGACTGTCAGTGTTGGGTAGGGGTGAATTAGGTGGAATAATAATTAGCTTCTAAGGTTCACAAGTTGGCTGCAAGGAGGGCTACAATTAGATGTGAGTGGTAGGGAGGTTGGTGGTCATTAATAATTTATTAGGCTAATGGATTTGAATTTTATTCTATAGATTATTGGAAGCCATTGGAAGGATTTTAAGCAGTAAATTACTTTGATGGTAATTCTTAACTCTTTATTTTAAGAGCAGTATTATTACTTAAAAGTCTTCCCGCAAGCTTTGCCTAAATCTACTAAGAGTCAAAAAGGGACATTTAATGGAAAAGTTAAACCAGATGCTTAATCCTGCTGATGGACTTGTTTGTCATACACAGATAGGTAAACTAAAAAAAATAACTGATGTCTAAAAAAGAAGATGAATTTATTCATTGATAAAGCAACCCTCTCATTGCCAGGTTATATGGAAATGACCAAGTTACCTGTTTACTGTTTTTCCCAAACCTGGGATTGAATGTTCCATAGGGCACCTCTGTGGCTCAATTAAAACAAACAAACAAACAAACAGAAACTTTTATAAGTGTTGACAAAACTCATAAATCTTGAGGCTGACTTCAGAGATCAGAAAAATTTAAATAAAATGTGTGAAAATAAAAACCATCTGGCTGCCCAAAGATTAATTTTAATCCAAACAATGAATCCAGCTCAGCTTTATGCATTCTCTACTCATAACAGCAAAGAATGTAGAAAAGCACTGGTTATACATTAGTGCTCAAACTGCAGGGCTTTTTCCTCCTTCTTTTTTTTTTGTATGAACAAGTACCTGTTTTTTTGTTTTATTTTGTTTTTTGTTTTTTGTTTTTAATCAGTCATCAGTTTTATACACATCAGTGTATACATGTCAATCCCAATCGCCAATTCAGCACGCCACCATCCTCACCCCACCACAGTGTTCCCCCCTTGGTGTCCATACGTTTGTTCTCTACATCTGTGTCTCAACTTCTGCCCTGCAAACTGGTTCATCTGTACCATTTTTCTAGGTTCCACATATATGTGTTAATATACGATATTTGTTTTTCTCTTTCTGACTTACTTCACTCTGTATGACAGTCTCTAGATCCATCCATGTCTCAACAAATGACTCAATTTCTTTCCTTTTTTATGGCTGAGTAATATTCCATTGTATATATATGTACCACAACTTCTATATCCATTCGTCTGTCGTTGGGCATTTAGGTTGCTTCCATGACCTGGCTATTGTATATAGTGCTGCAATGAACATTGGGGTGCATGTGTCTTTTTGAATTATGGTTTTCTCTGGGTATATGCCCAGTAGTGGGATTGCTGGATCATATGGTAATTCTATATTTAGTTTTTTAAGGAACCTGCATACTGTTCTCCATAGTGGCTGTATCAATTTACATTCCCACAAACAGTGCAAGAGGGTTCCCTTTTCTCCACACCCTCTCCAGCATTTGTTGTTTGTAGATTTTCTGATGATGCCCATTCTAACTGGTGTGAGGTGATACCTCATTGTAGTTTTGATCTGCATTTCTCTAATAATTAGTGATGTTGAGCAGCTTTTCATGTGCTTCTTGGTCATCTGTATGTCTTCTTTGGAGAAATGTCTATTTAGGTCTTCTGCCCATTTTTGGATTGGGCCGTTTGTTTTTTTAATACTGAGCTGCATGAGCTGTTTATATATTTTGGAGATGAATCCTTTGTCTGTTGATTCATTTGCAAATGTTTTCTCCAATTCTGAGGGTTGTCTTTTCGTCTTGTTTGTAGTTTCCTTTGCTTTTCAAAAGCGTTTAAGTTTCAGTAAGTCCCATTCATTTATTTTTGTTTTTATTTCCATTACTCTAGGGGGTGAGTCAAAAAAGATCTTGTGGGCTTCCCTGGTGGCGCAGTGGTTGAGAATCTGCCTGCCAATGCAGGGGACACGGGTTCGAGCCCTGGTCTGGGAAGATCCCACATGCCACGGAGCAACTGGGCCCGTGGGCCACAATTACTGAGCCTGCGCGTCTGAAGCCTGTGCTCCGCAAGAAGAGAGGCTGCAATAGTGAGAAGCCTGCGCACCGCAATGAAGAGTGGCCCCCGCTTGCCACAACTGGAGAAAGCCCTCACACAGAAACGAAGACCCAACACAGCCATAAATTAAAAAAAAAAAAAAAAAAAAAGATCTTGCTGTGATTTATGTCAAAGAGCGTTTTTCCTATGTTCTCCTCTAAGAGTTTTAAAGTGTCCAGGATTACCTTTAGTCTTTAATCCATTTTGAGTTTATTTTTGTATTTTGTGTTAGGGAGTGTTCTAATTTCATTCTTTTACATATAGCTGTCCAGTTTTCCCAGCACCACTTATTGAAGGGACTGTCTTTTCTCCATTGTATATCTTTGCCTCCTTTGTCATAGATTAGTTGACCATAGGTGTGTGGGTTTATCTCTGGGCTTTCTATCTTGTTCCATTGATCTATGTTTCTGTTTTTGTGCCAGTACCATATTGTCTTGATTACTGTAGCTTTGTAGTATAGTCTGAAGTCAGGGAGTCTGCTCCTTCCAGCTCCGTTTTTTTCCTCAAGACTGCTTTGGCTATTCGGGGTCTTTTGTGTCTCCATACAAATTTTAAGATGATTTGTTTTAGTTCTGTAAAAAATGCCATTGGTAATTTGATAGGGATTGCATTGAATCTACTACAGATTCCTTTGGGTAGTATACTCATTTTCACAATGTTGATTCTTCCAATCCAAAAACATGGTATATCTCTCCATCTGTTGGTATCATCTTTAATTTCTTTCATCAGTGTCTTATAGTTTTCTGCATAAAGGTCTTTTGTCTCCCTAGGTAGGTTTATTCCTAGGTACTTTATTCTTTTTGTTGCAATGGTAAATGGGAGTGTTTCCATAATTTCTCTTTCAGATTTTTCATCATTAGTGTATAGGAATGCAAGAGATTTCTGTGCATTAATTTTGTATCCTGCAACTTTACCGAATTCATTGATTAGCTCTAGTAGCTTTCTGGTGGCAGTTTTAGGATTCTCTATGTATAGTATCATGTCATCTGCAAACAGTGACAGTTTTACTTCTTCTTTTCCAATTTGTATTCCTTTTATTTCTTTTTCTTCTCTGATTGCCGTGGCTAGGACTTCCAAAACTATGTTGAATAATAGTGGTGAGAGTGGACATCCTTGTCTCGTTCCTGATCTTAGAGGAAATGCTTTCAGTTTTTCACCGTTGAGAATGATGTGTGCTGTGGGTTTGTCATATATGGCCTTTATTATGTTGAGGTAGGTTCCCTCTATGCCCACTTTCTGGAGAGTTTTTATCATAAATGGGTGTTGAATTTTGTCAAAAGCTTTTTCTGCATCTATTGAGATGATCATATGGTTTTTATTCTTCAGTTTGTTAATATGGTGTATCACATTGATTGATTTGCGTATATTGAAGAATCCTTGCATCCCTGGGATAAATCCCACTTGATCATGGTGTATGATCCTTTTAATGTGTTGTTTGATTCTGTTTGCTAGTATTTTGTTGAGGATTTTTGCATCTATATTCATCAGTGATATTGGTCTGTAATTTTCTTTTTTTGTAGTGTCTTTGTCTGGTTTTGGTATCAGGGTGATGGTGGCCTCATAGAATGAGTTTGGGAGTGTTCCTTCCTCTGCAATTTTTTGGAAGAGTTTGAGAAGGATGGGTGTTAGCTCTTCTCTAAGTGTTTGATAGAATTCGCCTGTGAAGCCATCTGGTCCTGGACTTTTGTTTGCTGGAAGATTTTTAATCACAGTTTCAATTTCATTACTTGTGATTCATCTCTTCATATTTTCTGTTTCTTCCTGGCTCAGCCTTGGAAGGTTATACCTTTCTAAGAATTTGTCCATTTCTTCCAGGTTGTCCATTTTATTGGTATAGAGTTGCTTGTAGTAGTCTCTTAGGATGCTTTGTATTTCTGTGGTGTCTGTTGTAACTTCTCCTTTTTCATTTCTAATTTTATTGATTTGAGTCCTCTCCCTCTTTTTCTTGATGAGTCTGACTAATGGCTTATCAATTTTGTTTATCTTCCCAAAGAACCAGCTTTTAGTTTTATTGATCTTTGCTATTGTTTTCTTTGTTTCTATTTCATTTATTTCCCCTCTGATCTTTATGATTTCTTTCCTTTTGCTAGCTTTGTGTTTTGTTTGTTCTTCTTTCTCTAGTTCCTTTAGATGTAAAGTTAAATTGTTTTCTTGAGATTTTTCTTGTTTCTTTAGGTAGGCTTGTGTAACTATAAACTTCCCTCTTAGAAATGCTTCTGCTGCATCCCATAGGTTTTGGGTCATCGTGTTTTCATTGTCATTTTTCTCTAGGTATTTTTTTATTTCCTCTTTGATTTCTTCAGTGATCTCTTGGTTATTTAGTAACGTATTGTTTAGCCTCCATGTGTTTGTGCTTTGCACGTTTTTTTCCCTGTAGTTCATTTCTAATCTCATAGCATTGTGATCAGAAAAGATGTTTGATAGGATTTCAATTTTCTTAAATTTACTGAGGCTTGATTTGTGACTCAAGATGTGATCTATCCTGGAGAATGTTCCAAGTGCACTTGAGAAGAAAGTGTAATCTGCTGTTTTTGGATAGAATGTCCTATAAATATCAATTAAATCTATCTGGTCTGTTGTGTCATTTAAAGCTTCTGTTTCCTTATTTATTTTCATTTTGGATGATCTGTCCATTGGTGTAAGTGAGGTGTTAAAGTCCCCCACTATTATTGTGTTACTGTCGATTTCCTCTTTTATAGCTGTTAGCAGTTGTCTTATATATTGAGGTGCTCCTATGTTGGGTGCATATATATTTATAATTGTTATATCTTCTTTTTGGGTTGATCCCTTGATCATTATGTAATGTCCTTCCTTGTCTCTTGTAACATTCTTTATTTTAAAGTTTATTTTATCTGATATGAGTAAAGCTACTCCAGCTTTCTTTTGATTTCCATTTGCATGGAATATCTTTTTCCATCCCCTCACTTTCAGCCTGTATGTGTTCCTAGGTCTGAAGTGGGTCTCTTGTAGACAGCATATATATGGGTCTTGTTTTTGTATCCATTCAGCAAGCCTGTGTCTTTTGGTTGGAGCATTTAATCCATTCACGTTTAAGGTAATTATCGATATGTATGTTCCTATGACCATTTTCTTAGTTGTTTTGGGTTTGTTTTTGTTGGTCCTTTTCTTCTCTTGTGTTTTCCACTTAGAGAAGTTCCTTTAGCATTTGTTGTAGAGCTGCTTTGATGGTGCTGAATTCTCTTAGCTTTTGCTTGTCTGTAAAGCTTTTGATTTCTCCATCAAATCTAAATGAGATCCTTGCCAGGTAGAGTAATCTTGGTTGTAAGTTCTTCCCTTTCATCACTTTAAGTATGTCATGCCACTCCCTTCTGGCTTGTAGAGTTTCTGCTGAGAAATTGGCTGTTAACCTTATGGGAATTCCCTTGTATGTTATTTGTCATTTTTCCCTTGCTGCTTTCAATAATTTTTCTTTGTCTAAAATTTTTGCCACTTTGATTACTATGTGTCTCGGCGTGTTTCTCCTTGGGTTTTTCCTGTATGGGACTCTCTGCACTTCCTGGACTTGGATGGCTATTTCCTTTCCCATGTTAGGGAAGTTTTCGACTATAATCTCTTCAAATATTTTGTCTGGTCCTTTCTCTCTCTCTTCTCCTTCTGGGACCCTTATAATGCGAATGTTGTTGTGTTTAATGTTGTCCCAGAGGTCTCTTAGGCTGTCTTCATTTCTTTTCATTCCTTTTTTTTTATTCTGTTCCGCAGCAGTGAATTCCACCATTCTGTCTTCCAGGTCACTTATCCGTTCTTCTGCCTCAGTTATTGTGCTATTGATTCCTTCTAGTGTAGTTTTCATTTCAGTTATTGTATTGTTCATCTCTGTTTGTTTGTTCTTTAATTCTTCTAGGTCTTTGTGAAACATTTCTTGCATCTTCTCGATCTTTGCCTCCATTCTTTTTCTGAGGTCCTGGATCATCTTCACTATCATTATTCTGAATTCTTTTTCTAGAAGGTTGCCTATCTCCACTTCATTTAGTTGTTTTTCTGGGGTTTTATCTTGTTCCTTCTTCTGGTATATAGTCCTCTGCCTTTTCATCTTGCCTATCTTTCTGTGAATGTGGTTTTTGTTCCACAGGCTGCAGGATTGTAGTTTTTCTTGCTTCTGCTGTCTGCCCTCTGGTGGTTGAGGCTATCTAAGAGGCTTGATGGGAGGCTCTGGTGGTGGGTAGAGTTGACTGTTGTTGTGGTGGTCAGAGCTCCATAAAACTTTAATCCACTTGACTGTTGATGGGTGGGGCTGGGTTCCCTCCCTGTTGGTTGTTTTGCCTGAGGCAACCCAACACTGGAGCTTACCTGTGTTCTTTGTTGGGGCTAATGATAGACTCTGGGAGGGCTCACACCAAGGAGCACTTCCCAGAACTTCTGCTGCCAGTGTTTTGTCCCCACGGTGAAATGAAACAGAGCCACCCCTTGCCTCTGCAGGAGACCCTCCAACACTAGCAGGTAGGTCTGGCTCAGTCTCCCCCAGGGTCACTGCTCCTTCCCCTGGGTCCTGATGCGCACACTATTTTGTGTGCGCCCTCCAAGAGTGGGGTCTCTGTTTCCCCCAGTCCTGTCAAAGTCCTACAATCAATTCCCACTAGGCTTCAAAGTCTGATTCTCTATGAATTCCTCCTCCCGTTGCTGGGCACCCAGGTTGGAAAGCCTGACATGGGGCTCAGAACCTTCACTCCAGTGGGTGGACTTCTGTGGTATAAGTGTTCGCCAGTCTGTGAGTCACCCCTGCAGGGCTTTTTATTTTTTATTTATTTATTTTTTCTTGAGCATTGAAAAACCCGATATGAACTATTAAGATCCTGTAAAATTAGATACAACCAAGTGTATTGATGTTTCATCTGATTTGTATTATACGCATTTATTTGGTTTATTTTTATACAACTTTTTTTAAAAGCTAGTAAAATGAGTTTGAGAGTGTTTTCTTTGTCTAGTGTTCATTGTCTCCATATACAGAAATTCTGTGAGAAACAATTCAAAAGGCATTTCTTCTATGCTGGACTCTTTGCTCATAATGCCAAGCATAGCTGAAACTACTTAACAAAATGTAGCTTCAAAATGAAATTCTTATATAAAATGCAAAACAGGAGGATATAAAAATAAACCTGAGAAGTCCAAATGATGGCTCCCAGACTAAGTCCTGTGCAAAGAAGATAACTCTGAGCATGCTCCTGGGGCTGAGCCTTGAGTACCTTCCATGGCTGAGGAGGAAATGATTTGAGAAGTTAAGTACAGTTCTGGTTTTATGGTGGTAAGAGTAATAGACAGAACTCTTATTGAATAAAGTATTTATTTGATAATCCAAAGACATCATGGGCATGATTAGCAACTCTTTGGCAGGTGGCAATGCTCCCTAAAATATTATCAAATACAAAACTTCACTCAAATATTTGACTAATGATTAAATGAATAAATGACCTGAAATGGAAGAACAAGTATAAATTAACTAGCTATAAAGTTCGAGTTTATTGGCTTAATGACAGTTGACACTTTTAATGAGAGACTAGAAATATCAGGGTAAGAGAGGAAGCTCAAACTCTATATACTCTATATACAGCTGATGATTATGCAGAAATTATTCATGGTTATTTTTTGGCGGGAGGATTGTAGATTTATTCCCATGTCTGGAATATATACATAATAGTTTATTATCATTTCATTTCTTACAGTGTTTTATAATTTACAGAGTACTCCTAAATGAGTTAAAACATAGAAAGTGCTGTTAGCATCCAGTGTCCTCTATATAAATGCTAGATGAGAGAGCTTTATCTCAAAGTACCAAAAATCTTTCTTTTTCTTTGCTGCCAGGGATCCTAGGCTAGGTTTTTTAGTAACTACTGCCTCTCTCTTTGCCATTGACACATCTTTCCCCTCCCCTCTTATTTATTTATTTATTTTGCTTTCCCAAAGAGTTTTTTTAAATTTTTATTGGAGTATAGTTGATTTACATGTTGTGTTACTTTCTGCTGTCAGTGAAGTGAATCAGTTATACATATACATATATCTACTCTTTTTTAGATTCTTTTCCCATATAGGACATTACAGAGTGTTGAGTAAAGTTTCCTGTGCTATACAATAGGTCCTTATTAATCTATTTTTTATATAGTAGTGTGTATATGTCAATCCCAATCTCCCAATTTATCCCTCCCCCCTACCCCCCCACCCCTGGTAACCATAGATTGTTTTCGACATCTGTGACTCTATTTCTGTTTTGTAAATAACAAAAGTTATTAAGTTCATTGGTACCCTTTTTAAAATTTTTTTTAAAATTAATTAATTAATTTTATTTTTGCCTGCATTGGGTCTTCGTTGCAGTGCGTGGGCTTCTCATTGCAGTGGCTTCTCTTGCTGTGGAGCACGGGCTCTAGGCGCATGGGCTCAGTAGTTGTGGCTCGTGGGCTCTAGAGCGCAGGCTCAGTAGCTGTGGTGCACAGGTTTAGTTTCTACGGAGCATGTGGGATCTTCCTGGACCAGGGCTCGAATCCGTGTCCCCTGCATTTTGGCAGGCAGATTCTTTTTTTTTTTTTTTTAAACATCTTTATTGAAGCATAATTGCTTCACAATGGTGTGTTAGTTTCTGCTTTATAACAAAGTGAATCAGCTACACATATACACACGTTCCCATATCTCCTCCCTCCCGCATCTCCCTCCCTCCCACCCTCCCCATCCCACACCCCCAGGCGGTCACAAAGCACCGAGCTGATCTCCCTGTGCTATGTGGCTGCTTCCCACTAGCTATCTATTTTACATTTGGTAGTGTATATATGTCCATGACACTCTCTCACCCTATCACATCTCACCTCTCCCCCTCCCCATATCCTCAAGTCCATTCTTTAGTAGGTCTGTGTCTTTATTCCCATCTTGCCACTAGGTTCTTCATGACCTTTTTTTTTTCCTTAGATTCCATATATATGTGTTAGCATACTGTATTTGTTTTTCTCTTTCTGACTTACTTCACTCTGTATGACACACTCTAACTCCATCCACCTCATTACAAATACCTCCATTTCATTTCTTTTTATGGCTGAGTAATATTCTATTGTATATATGTGCCACATCTTCTTTATCCATTCATCCGATGATGGACACTTTGGTTGCTTCCATGTCCTGGCTATTGTAAATAGAGCTGCAATGAACATTTTGGTACATGACTCTTTTTGAATTATGGTTTTCTCAGGGTATATGCCCAGAAGTGGGACTGCTGGGTCGTATGGTAGTTCTATTTTTAGTTTTTTAAGGAACCTCCATACTGTTCTCCATAGTGGCTGTATCAATTTACATTCCCACCAACAGTGCAAGAGTGTTCCCTTTTCTCCACACCCTCTCCAGCATTTATTGTTTCTAGATTTTTTGATGATGGCCATTCTGACCAGTGTGAGATGATACCTCATTGTAGTTTTGATTTGCATTTCTCTAACGATTAATGATGTTGAGCATTCTTTCATGTGTCTGTTGGCCATCTGTATATCTTCTTTAGAGAAATGTCTATTTAGGTCTTCTGCCCATTTTTGGATTGGGTTGTTTGTGTTTTTGTTATTGAGCTGCATGGGCTGCTTGTAAATCTTGGAGATTAATCCTTTGTCAGTTGCTTCATTTGCAAATATTTTCTCCCATTCTGATGGTTGTCTTTTGGTCTTGTTTATGGTTTCCTTTGCTGTGCAAAAGCTTTGAAGTTTCATTAGGTCCCATTTGTTTATTTGTGTTTTTATTTCCATTTCTCTAGGAGGTGGGTCAAAAAGGATCTTGCTGTGATGTATGTCATAGAGTGTTCTGCCTATGTTTTCTTCTAAGAGTTTGATAGTGTCTGGCTTTACACTTAGGTCTTTAATCCATTTTGAGTTTATTTTTGTGCATGGTGTCAGGGAGTGTTCTAATTTCATACTTTTACATGTACCTGTCCAATTTTCCCAGCACCACTTACTGAAGAGGCTGTCTTTTCTCCACTGTATATGCTTGCCTCCTTTATCAAAGATAAGGTGACCATATGTGTGCGGGTTTATCTCTGGGCTTTCTATCCTGTTCCATTGATCTATATTTCTGTTTTTGTGCCAGTACCAAACTGTCTTGATTACTGTAGCTTTGTAATATAGTCTGAAGTCAGGGAGCCTGATTCCTCCAGCTCCATTTTTCGTTCTCAAGATTGCTTTGGCTATTCGGGGTCTTTTGTGTCTCCAGACAAATTGTGAAATTTTTTGTTCTAGTTCTGTGAAAAATGCCTGTGGTAGTTTGATAAGGATTGCATTGAATCTGTAGATTGCTTTGGGTAGTAGAGTCATTTTCACAATGTTGATTCTTCCAATCCAAGAACATGGTATATCTCTCCATCTATTTGTATCATCTTTAATTTCTTTCATCAGTGTCCTATAATTTTCTGCATACAGGTCTTTTGTCTCCTTAGCTAGGTTTATTCCTAGGTATTTTATTCTTTTTGTTGCAATGGTAAACGGGAGTGTTTTCTTAATTTCACTTTCAGATTTTTCATCATTAGTATATAGGAATGCAAGAGATTTCTGTGCATTAATTTTGTATCCTGCTACTTTACCAAATTCATTGATTAGCTCTAGTAGTTTTCTGGTAGCAGTTTTAGGATTCTCTATGTATAGTATCATGTCATCTGCAAACAGTGACAGCTTTACTTCTTCTTTTCCGATTTGGATTCCTTTTATTTCTTTGTCTTCTCTGATTGCTGTGGCTAACACTTCCAAAACTATGTTGAATAATAGTGGTGAGAGTGGGCAACCTTGTCTTGTTCCTGATCTTAGTGGAAATGGTTTCAGTTTTTCACCATTGAGGACAATGTTGGCTGTGCGTTTGTCATATATGGCCTTTATTATGTTGAGGAAAGTTCCCTCTATGCCTACTTTCTGCAGGGCTTTTATCATAAATGGGTGTTGAATTTTGTCAAAAGCTTTCTCTGCATCTATTGATATGATCATATGGTTTTTCTCCTTCAATTTGTTAATATGATGTATCACGTTGATTGATTTGCGTATATTGAAGAATCCTTGCATTCCTGGGATAAACCCCACTTGATCATGGTGTATGATCCTTTTAATGTGCTGTTGGATTCTGTTTGCTAGTATTTTGTTGAGGATTTTTGCATCTATGTTCATCAGTGATATTGGCCTGTAGTTTTCTTTCTTTGTGACATCTTTGTCTCGTTTTGGTATCAGGGTGATGGTGGCCTCGTAGAATGAGTTGGGGAGTGTTCCTCCCTCTGGCAGGCAGATTCTTAACCACTGCACCACCAGGGAAGCCCCTGTATCCTTGTTTTAAGGTCTTCTGCCCATTTTTTGATTGGGTTGTGTTTTTTCTTGTTGAGTAGCACTTTTTAAATTAAGCATTTTATTTTGACATAATTGTAAATTCACATGTAGCTGTAAAATACTAGAGATATCCTGTGTACTCTTTGCATGAAAAACTATAGAACAATATTACAATCAGCATTTTGATATTGATACAATCAAGATACATAACATTAACATCTCAACAAGGATCCCTCATGTCCTACTACAGCCATACCTACCTCCTTCCTGCCCCCACCACCTCTTTAAACCCTGGCAGTCACTAATCAGCTCTCCTTTTCTATACTTTTGTCATTTAAAGAATGTTGTATAAATAGAACATACACTATGTATGCTTTCATAATTGGCTTTTTTTTTCACTCAGCGTAATTCTCTGGCCACTCATCCAGATTGTAAAGTGTATCAATAGTTCATTCCTTTTTATTGCTGTGTTAGTATCCCACAGTATAGATCTACCGTAATTAAACGATTTTTTACATAATAGTAGACTGGATAATGGTCCCCAAAGATATCAAGTCCTAATCCCAGGAACCTGCGAATATTATTTATATGGGAAATAAATGTGATTTGGTTAGGAAACTTGAATCCTGGATTATCTGAATGGCCCTAAATTCAATCACAACCATCCTTATAAGAGAGAGACAGAGGGAGATTTGACACATGCTGAAGAGGAGGCCATGTGTTCATGGAGACAAAGAATTGAGTGATGTGAACACAAACCTAGGGATGTTGGCAGCCACCAGAAGCTAAGAGGCAAGGAATAGATTCTCCCCTGGAGCTCTAGAGCCTCCAGAGGGAGTATGGCCTTGCTGACACCTTAATCTCAGCCCAGTGAAATTAATTTTAGACTTCTAGCCTCCAGAACTGTGAGAGAATACATTTCCATTCTTGTAAGCAACCATGTTTGTGGTAATGAGCAAGTTCACACAGAACAGATCCACATTCCCATCTCCCTAAGACTCTGGACTCTTCCCTTTATAGTACTCTGGGAAAGTTCTGACATTTCCACCTAGTTGACAGTAGGCAGCTATTGTGTCAACGTTACCATCATTTCCAGGTTCTCAAGCCAATACGTTAAATCACGTTTCCTGTGTGAATACACCAATATCAATATGCCTGGCCTATCTCATGTCATCTGTTTTGGTTTAATACCCTTAGAATCTACTCCCATACTTGTTCCCCAGACTCCTACCAGTGCAAAGTGATAATATCCTGTACAGGTGCCTTCCCTTGGGCCTAACCTTGTACTCGTCTGGGATATGCTGGCAT
Source organism: Balaenoptera musculus (assembly GCF_009873245.2). Classification (NCBI taxonomy): domain Eukaryota; kingdom Metazoa; phylum Chordata; class Mammalia; order Artiodactyla; family Balaenopteridae; genus Balaenoptera; species Balaenoptera musculus. The sequence continues at coordinate 26,403,007 of NC_045792.1, forward strand.
CTAATTGATTATTTTCCAGAGTGTAAAGGTGGATAGTAGGTGTGGATCCTGATGTCCCCATATGAGATAATTTTCTTAGGCAAAGTCACTGAAAGCTTTTTTTCTTGGGTGTATGCAGTTGGGGTAAGACTGTTTCCGTCAGAGAGAAGGGGTTGCTTCTGTCAGCTACAAAGGACAAGATATTCCCCTAAAGCTGCCATAATAAGTTTTCTGATGTTTCACACTTGCTTTCAATTTATCCTTTTTCCTGTGTGTATACCCTGGACATCCAAAATGACTAGCCCGTGACTTCCTTGGCAGTCTAGGAGGCACGGGTTCGATCCCTGGTTGGGGAACTAAGATCCCACATGCTGCGTCGTGTGGCCAAAAATCAAAAAAGAAACAAAACAAACAAAACAGAACGACCAGCCCTCACAACAACCTCTGTAATCCCCATCATGGCCATAGTGACAAAATGCCACATCCACTTGATCTTCCTAACTCACTGTCCTCCAACACCTCACACCACCACTAGTGATAATGTGAGTAAATGTGAAATCACCTCTTGCCACAAGTATCCATTTCCCCTGACAAGGAAGGTATTTGTATATCCACCAAATGCATGCAATGCAATTCCAGAATCCTACTTTGAGGCTGTGTTTCTAGGAGCTACTCATGGTACAAATTACTATATTATACAGGACTGCAGCAGGAAACAGATGGCACACCCAAATGGAGTGAGCAAAGAGTGTAGGCAAGGATAAAGGAGATTACAAGAGATGGTGAAGCAGCCTGGGTTAAGCAGGAGCAAGATGTTTCTACTCAAAAGAAGAAAAGGCAAGGAAAACTGGTTGCTGAACCTATGAGATCTACTTCTGGGCTATGTCAGGAGCTGTGATGTAGAGGAATACAGCTGTTTCCAAACCACTGCATGGGAGGAAGGCAAGAAAATACACTCCCTGACCTCTTTCCCTTCCCACCCAGTCTTCTCCTAATGGTTTCTCCCATTTGCAACACTCAAGCAAGGAAAAGGGATTCTGGTTAATATTGTGCATAGAAGTCAACTTCCTGGGGTACTGAGCAGGGTGAAGGGTAGAGTAGATTTAGGGGGGGGAGAGCCAGTTTAGCAGGCTTCCTGCTAAGGCAGTACTAGGAAGAGCACAGAAAGAGTGCTAAGTATCAACAGAAATAACATGGTACTGTTAGGACCACCAAACTTCTGGGCTTCCACTAGTCTACTGCTTAAGGTCTAGGCCAGTAGAAGAGTGGCCTTACACCTAGCACATGGGTGCTTTCTCGGAGGTGACCTGCAAAGGTTTGCACTATGCCAAGCATTAGGCTCTACTTCTGATTAAGTATTCAACAAATTGCACTTTTCGTCCCCCTAATGTTGGTTCCTTTCTAACTTTTCCACTGAAGAATGATCCTAAAAGAACAGTGACTGCATATTCCTAGGCAGGAAAATTCCTTTGCAGTCCCCTGCGTCTTGTCTTAAAACTTGAGCAAGTTTGCATTCTATTTTACTATTATCTGTATTGCTTTCATCATAAAGATTCTTTCCGAAAATTTAGATAAAAATGAATGCCTCCAGGTGTCCTATTGTAACTCCTAAGGGTGACTGCTAACCCCTAAGGGTATGTATAATGTCCTTTAAATTTCTGCTTAAGTGAGCTGATTATTCTTACACTGTTGCCACTTTTAAGACATCCAATCCTGATGTTTCGATTCTAATAGGAAAATATAGGATATAAGTACATAACACTATGCACAGACTATGGATGCATACACAAGTAGTTAAGTGCATGAAACTACAAGTGATACAAGTTATCTCTGGAGAGGGAAAAAGGAATAGGACTGGGGGTGATGCCGAAACTTAGCCTTTGTGCACCGGTGCTGAATTGAATCTTGGAGACAGAGTTTTGTGTGAAGTAAAAAAGAAGAACTTTATTGCTTTGCTGGGCAAAGGGGGACACAGTGGGCTAATGCCCTCAAAACTGTGTGTCTCAACCTGGGAGGATTTGGTGAGGAGTTTTACAGCAATGGTTCAAGGGTGAGGTTGCTGATAAGGATCAGGGTGTGTGCAGGGCCTACATTCCTTTAATCTGGCCTCAGATGTTCTCCTGATGAGTTTCTTGTGGTTCTGGATGTTATCCAACTGTGACCTTCTCTCTGAATAATGAATGCTTCATCAAGTAGTTAATATCTTCCATTTGTTGGGGGTTTTAGTTCTGCAGAAGAGCTCAAACATATTGTTATGTGTATCCCTTGAGGCAGAACTAGGACCCTGCACTATTGTTTGACTGCTCCTCCCTTGTCTCTGCATCCCCTCCCTTTCCTGATTAGCAGCTGTTTGAATCTGCCCTTTGCAACTCAGGGAAGGTCATGGAGACTGAAGCCTATTCCCTACAAACAAGAAACAGGGAACACAGAAAGGCTTCCATGCCCAAGAGCCCCACAGAGTCCTGCTTGGTTTCAGGGGTGAGAGCTATTTAGCAATATCTTTGGGATAAAAAACTTGAGGCAAATATGGCAAAATAGTGTTAAACTAGTTGTTGGTGACACACCTGGCATTATTTCATGAAATCAGCAAAAACTACAAATAAAGGCTCCCAGGCCCAATCATCCCTGCCCCAGGATTGCTTATATTCATTTACAGCATATCACTGAATTTAGTACAGCACAGTTCAGACTCTGGATCTAGGCTATCTGGTTCAAATATGGAGTCCACTGTATAATGGTGGTATGATCTTTATTTAGTATGTTGCTTAACATCTCAGTACCTTATTCTTCCCACCAGTATACTGGGGATAATAGGACTTACCCTATAAGGTTATGAGGATTGAAGAGATTGATACATGTGAAGCACTTACAAAGGAAGACAGGTATTCTACTACAAACATTCTCAGACAGACAAAGAATATTAACTGGAGATATGTCCAAAGACTTCTGCCAATCCCAAATTCACAAACACTGATGGCATATTTTCCCCATAAAATGAAATAATTATTATCTCTCTTCACATCTCTTTTAATATGATCTAGTACTAGGAGATGGAATTGTTTTCAGGAATATTTTTGATCAAAGATGTATGTATATACATGTACATATAAATCTGTTTAGTTGTTCAAGTTCAGATGGCAGTCCTTCAGCCAGTGAGGGGCTATTTAGTTACCCAAATCTAATTAGTTTCTGAGGTTCAGATACTTAGTAATAAGGATGGTGAATATTTTAATTGAAAAATATATCCAAATCCATTCAATTCCTGAGTTTGAATAGCAAGGGGTATGTGAATATGTGTATGTGCACACGTACACACATAGATCCATTTTTAAAAATCAATCCATCAGAGTTCCCATGCAGGAAACTATTAACAGAAACCATTTTTTTTTGCCAGAGCTGAATTATGTTTACTGTACAAAGAAACTAAAACTGTCCAAAATGAGCTCAGGAATAGTGCGAGTGTGGACGGCAGCAAACGGTAGTGTTGACATGGTGAATGCATCTACAGCTGGATCTCCTATACCACTCTGCAAAAAAATGTATCTCCTGTGCCCCTTTTGTTCTCAGGAAGCTACTTGAGGATATGATCCACACAAATGAAGGAGTAAATCTAAGACAGACATGAGATATAGGAAATGGGAAATCAGGGAATCCAATATAGGGGAGACACAAGCAATTCCTAGGATGATGGTGAAAAGAGATTGCAGGATGACAGCTGTGCCCCAGCCACAGAAGGCAAAAAGTCCAGACTGGACAAAACAGATTATTGCTCCAGGAGCAATTTCTTCAAGATGGATGAAACTGATAAAACAACTGGTATGTCTGAACGTAGAGTTTTGGATTTAATTCCAATAAGTATATAGAAACCCATGTAAACAAAATAAATTATTAAGTCAAGGAAATAAAAATGCAGTACAGGGTAAGAATAACACATCACTTAGCTGTACAGTGTTACATAATCTTAATGATGTAAACATTCTTAATCACAGTCAATAATGTAAACACTGAATTACGTATGCTGGGAAAAGGGGAGCAGGAAGGGAAAGTGCAATGGTTGGGAAGCAGAAGAGCAAAGCTTTATATCAGGAATTAAAGAAATATCTCAAACTGTAAACAAGTAAAAGCAATATAAGCATGTTACCTGAAGATATGCTAATAAATAACAACAAAATAAAACCAGTGAAACAGCTTGCTCTGGGGACAGGAAATAGGAGAGGAAGGTCAAGGGAGTGGTATTTTTCATTTAGCAAAAGAATTTTTTATAGATCTATTTGATTCTAAACTATGTGAATCCATTTGATTCTATGTGAAACTTTAAGAAATAACAGAACCCCCCACCCCCGCCCCCCCAGAAATCTAGCACAGTACCTGGCTCATAAAAATTCAATAATGTTAATTATTTTATTATTATAATGACAAGAAAGATGACAATTTTTCATATCACCATTACACTCATGCTAGGGATAACAATGCTTCCTCTACTATAAATGCTATTTGATCTTTTTAAAACATGTTATTTACTATGCTTGGAATATCTGGGCATGCTTAATGAAATAAAAAATTATAAAACATTCCAAATTTTTTTTTTACTTAAGCAAAGTATCTAATTTTATACAATTTACACACAACTTTTAACCAATGAAACTATTTCACTTCTTGACATTCAACAATTATAAGACTTTTAACTCCCCAAGACATGCACTACAACCACAGAACAGATTCTGTCATCAATATGATGGTCTTGGCATCTTATATATAATGTTTCCACTTTAAATTAAGTCCTATTTAGCAAAATAGAAACAGGCTAAGATAATGAACAGGCAGTTTATAAAAAAAGAATACAAACAGTGAATAACAACACTGACATACCAACCTCATTTGTAATGAAAGAAACACAAATTTAAAAAATAAGGTACCATTTTTCACCTATTTTGGCATAGATTAATTTTTTTAAAAAAAGATCCTATCTACAGATGACCAGAGAGTATGTAGGTGGGGGGTGAGAGAGTGGTCACACATATAACAATAACTAGAAGTATAAATTGTACAGCCTTTTTAGAGAACGATTTGGCAATACTTACAGAGGCTCTAAAAATGTTTATTTAATTCCTTTGAACCAATCATTCCATTTCTAGAAATTTACTTTCTTAAGGACATAATTAAACACGTACCTCAAAATGTGGTTACAAGGATATTCAACGATCACTGCTTATAGTAAAAACTGCAGACATTCAAAATGTCTAACACAGAAGAAAGAATGAGTAAATTGTGGCACACCTCCGTTATGGCAGACAGTGGGCTTCCCCTAGATGTCATTCCCCCAGACTTTGCCTTAGCTTCTTCCTTACCCCAAAGTGTCAGAGTTCAACTTTCTCAGTGAGCTGATCTGAGTCAAGAGAAACTTTGGGGAAATTTTCTGGGGGCTCTTAAGAGGAAAAAATCTTCCTCACTGACAAAACTGAGATGTGAGAGGAAAAACAGCCTTTCCTGCCTTTTAGATGAAATTTTTATGAAGATGTGAAGCTGGAAGTTACAGCAGCAGCTCTTACAACCACGAGGGAGACAAGCCTAAGGCAAAACCAATAAGCTGAGGCTGAGGCAAAAAAAAGTGTCCTTAATGACACCTCTGAACTGTTTATGTGAGACAATAAATGTCCTTGGTTACTTAAGCTGATTATATTTGAACATTATTACCTCTGGTCAATAGCATCCTGATAGAAGCCATACAACACAATACTTTAGAGTCACTAAAAGTTATGCTACAGCAGTATATTTATGAACAGTAGATGTACAGTTCAGAGAAAAAAAAAATTAAAAATAGTATGTTCCCATTTAAAAAAAGAGTAACTATGTTAATATGGAATCGTTTGCCAAGAAAAAGGACTGGGAAGATACTCCAGGTTTTAGGGATAGTTACCTCTGAAATAGTTATCTCTGAAAGATAGGAATTCGAATGTTCCCTTCTTGTGAATTCACATTTTCTGTTGTTTTCTAAAATGAACATATATCACTTTAAGATTCTCCCACCAGTTTCTATTTCTTCAGTAAACCCAATGCGATTTTGGGGAGGAAGAAGAGGTAAACATGTATTCTAGTGAGCTATCCTGAACTGGGAGTCTGCCTTTTTAATAGGAAAAGTTGTTTCTTCTTTTTTAAACTGTTTTGTGAAATAAAATTTGATACTCTCAGGCATTTATTTTTAGTGAATACAGAAGATTACAGTTTTCATTTCCCTTTGTTACTTAGAAAATCATATCATGACTTTGTACCATTTCGTATTGAAATTTCTTCTGTGAAGCAAAAACAGTCCCAAAATGAAGGATCTTCAGGGGTCATAGGAACAGCAGATGATATTAAATCATTAAAGGTGAGAATAGTAAACTGCCTCTGGGTTGGTTTAGAATCATCTTGAAATGAAACCTAAAAGGGTAAAAAATTAGATTACCTCAATGTTATACTGCATAATAATCTTATGGTCAATTTTATAACTAGGAAAATAAGAAATCAGTAATCACATTTCAGCAATATTAAATTATACTTCAATAACATTAAATTACAACACAGTAGCATTTCTAGATAATTGCTTCTACTCCTTATATTAGTGTTGCCAATATAACAAATCAAGAAAAATATGAAATAACTTGATTCTCAAACTTTTTGTAGATAACAATAACCTGTGGTATTTGTTTAAAATGTAGATTTACTGAGCCACACATCCAACAATTCTGATTTAGTAGATGAGTCAAAAAGGATCCCAAAATATATAACTTTAACAAGCAGGTGGGTTATTCTGATAGAGAGGGACCACCAGGCAAACTTTTGAGAAATACTCTAGAGGGTGCGTCTGATAAAATACCCATAACCACACAGAGATGCAACACTTCATTAGGAAATGACTCATTCAACACTAAATTTAAACTATATCTTATACTCTGTGATAGAGCCTTTGTTCACAACTCAGCCCAGTGTGGACTGTCTTTAACATTCTATACATTCTACTAAAGATAGTACTTGGGTCTTCTACAGTGCTTTTACAAGGTTAATATCTATTTTATATGATGTAATTCTCATAACTATGCTGATATGGTTGTTACCCCAACTCTATAGATGGGGAAATTGAGGCTCAGTAAGATCAATCAATTTATACAAGCTTACAACACAGGTTAAATGGTAGACCTGAGCCTGAAACTCAGCCAGGTCTTCTGAATAGTACCCTCACCCTTTTCTCACTATGCCACTGCTGCCTAAATAGGCTGTCTCCAGGGAAATAAAAAGAAAGTACTGCCATGCGCAGACATTACAAAAAATATAAAGCTCTATGGAATCATAAGGTATTTGCAGAAAGGGTAATGCTGAGACTTTAGCACACAAGGACAGGTAACCTGGGTTGGAACATCTTCAGATTACAGGGGTCAATTTTAACATGTCATCCCTTTTAAAAGAAAATAATCTATGAAGAATTTTAATCTTTTTAATCTGTCAAAGGCATGATCTGTAGACTGAGCTTTTTTTCTAAAAGTAATGATACATACATATTGATCACACTACATTCTCTCACGCAGATTCCATAAAAATAATAATAAGCATATAGTTTCAATTATTGTGACATTATCAGTATTCCTTAAATAAATATTTCCACAGAATCACAACTATATGTAGGCTGAGTCAAGACCCTAAGGTTTCTTTTTTAAAAAATTTCTCAACTTACCAATTAATAGCAGAAGAAAGTAAAAATCGATTTTGATTGGAAGAATTGATGTTATGCTAGAATATATCACAAGATCTCTCACATTTTTGATACTTTGGAAATAATTTAGGAGAGTATTATAAAAAGGCGAAGGAGTTCAATTTGACAGATAATTCCATTACTCACTATCCCTCAACTTGGTACCCTTAATATTCAAAGACAGCCCCAATTCACCAGGAAATAAACCACTGTTAAGATGACCAAGACAGTGATTATCTTGAATATCTACTGAATATATGAATACTAGGACAGTAACACCAAAATTTTTTCTTTGTCATATTTAAGTGTATTTGAATGTGAAGAAGCAGGTAACATACTTCTAAAACATTTCTGTGAAATCCCAGATGATCTTAAGGATTAGATAATGAACACTTCTAAAGTCTATAATTAAAAAAAAAAAAAAAAGCCAAAACCTCTAACCTGATATAAACCAAATGATTATTTCCATCAATAAATAACAAATTCAACTTTAATACATGCTTTTTAGAAAAAACTCAGAGAAATCTTAAAATCTTACATTCTGATGTCTAGATCCATTTGGTTTCCTAAGAGCTACTGCAACAAAATGGTGCTCATCTATTTTGCTTTCCTGAAAAATAAAACATAAGTAAATAGAGAATACTAAATAAAGAAACTTAGATATATTTCTATTTACATTTTAAAAATTTCACTCCCCCCAACCATATACACACACACATACATATATATCTCCACTCCCCCTGACTTGAAGGAACAGTCACATATATTTCGGCCCTTTACTCTGTAATATTTCAATATATATTTCCTAATAGGGACATTCTCTCACATAACCACAGTAGTTAATAACTTCGGTAAATTTAACATTAAAATAATACTTAAATCTACTCTCTGTACTCCAACTTTTGTGAATTAATCCAGTAATGTCCTTTATACCATTTCCCCCCCTCCAGTACAGGAGGCAGTCTAGGGTCAAGTATTACATTCAGTTGTCATTGTCTTGCTAGCTTTTGTCTTTTATGATGTTAGTATTTTAAAATACAAGCCTCATCCCCCACTTTTTATTAATAAATGTTGGCTATTTTCAGTCTGATGGTTCTTAATGATTACATTTATATTATACATTCTTAACAAGAATACTACATAGATAAAGTATCCTATCTAGAGGCACATCTAGATAGCCATCTGCCCTCACTGGTGATGTTAGTTTTGTATATGCTTAAAGTGTACATTTAAAAAAATTAGACTGCAACATTGGTTTATAAGCATTTAGTTAACTACACACTACAGCCTATGGAAAATCATGGTGGAAATTCATAGGTAAGACTTAAAAAATATGTAATTTCCTATTTTCCCCTATGTATGAGACAAAGGGGGAGGGGGCTTTAAAATATAATAGACATTGAGGCAGTTAACAGAGAAAAGTATGAACAACTATTAAAAACTAAACAAAATTTCACCAAAAAGCCACTTTACTAAGGCAGTCTTCCATAAGACATGAGTTGAAACAGGAAACTACAATCAGAAATAGTATTACTTAGGGACTTTTCATCCTTCATCCTCTTCCTCATATCTTCATACGTTAAGATATCCAAATTAGCAAAAAAAAAATAAATAAATAAAAGAAATTCAAAAGAGATAAATTTAGGAAAACACTCCAAGAGAAGAAAAAATAACTAGCTAAGTATGAGAAAACGTTTAATAGGTCAAAGTTTGTTATTGTAAACAAAACTATTCTTTTTGAACATGGTTCTCCCATTCTTTACACTGAATGTATCAATATTATAAACACTGTAACATACAGAGATGTTTTGGCTATAATTATTTTTGGAAAACAACTTAGATCAGCAGTTTTGTAGTGTCTGTAAGGTGGAATATCAAGAGGTAACCGTGGGCAATCACTAGTTTTCATCCAGCCTGTCCACTAAAATGCCACTAAAATGCTCAATTTTTTTACTTACCTCATTATAAGCCAAAATTCAATGAGACTGATTTCAAAATATTCACCGTATCTACTCAGACCTCATCAACATCACATAAATATGAAATTTGAAAACAGCAAAACTAGAGAAGTTATTTTACAATGACTCCAGTTTATCAAACATTAATATTTGATGTCTCACTAGAATAAAAGTTCTATGAGGTGATCACCTTTGCCCTAAATCCTTTCTGCCTAGTACATCTATAATAAATATTAGTTGAAAAAAGAAATGAAACCAGCAAGCTAGCTAGCTAGTTAAGCCAGTACATTCAATGCTACTGAACTTAAGACTTAATTTTAAGACTTTATAAATTTTCAAAAATTTCCTAAGCTGATAGTTTTTTACCCATAAAATTATTGGGAATACCAAAATTTCCTTAAAATCTCCAACAAACCCAAAGGGAACAAGAATATTTTACTTTTTCAGGAGATAGTTTAGCATTAGATTACAAAGATTAACCTGCTTTAGTCAAATTGTATGTCATTTTCTTAGTATGTATTTTCACCTTATAAACAAAGTAAAATAAAAGTTTAAGGTATAACTTAAATCATTCAAGTTTTACAATGTTTTCCCAATGGTAAAGTACTGAAGAAATCTGTCATAAATGTTAATATTTCTACTTTTTAAAGCACTTCCTTTCAAAAGCAAAGAATTTCTGTTTCAACTAATCTCATCACTTGAAACTTTTTGGTGGTAAATTTAACTTTCGTAACAGAAACCGGTTATGAAAATTGAGAGCCTATGAAAACATGAGATTCCTCTTGGCATAAGAATTCATATTTCTTCTAGAGTATTAATTTCCAGGTGTGAGATACAATACTCAGGTAAGTGGAAAATCCTTTGGAGGATTTGTTGTAATAAATAATGGATTCTTGATTATGTCCACGCTAGCATTTTAGGTCTGTAACAGATACAGTGCTAAGTAAGATACTGCCCCTGCCTTCAGGGAGCCCTGGGAAAGTAAAGCAAGTAGACAACTACAAAAATTATGAGGCAAAATGTGGTATGTTGTAAGAAAGAAAAAAAAAGCTTGGTCTTAAATGAAATAAAGAAAAGGCACCTGAAATGGATTTAAATTGTTAAAGGAGAAGGCAAGGAGGAGATTGGGGCAGGGTGGATGGGTGGGTGGTGGTGAGGTCACAGAAGAATTAAAACAAATATAAATACAAGAGGGTTGGAGATATTTAAAGCAGAGCAGATAGCAGGTTGTGATCTGGCTGCAATGTGGAGTGTATATAGGGAAACAACGGCCAAAAATGAAGAAGGATGAAGCAAAATAATGCAAGAGGAACCCAGTTAGGAGGCTACTGCATTAGTCTAAGTTGGATGTAAACAGTGCCCACACTAAGAGTTTTCAGAGGGCAGCACATCACTGTTAATTAGAGGGATTGGTATAACAAGGGGAGGAGGAGGGGAACTGAAAATGGGTCTGGGTTTTCTTAATCCTCGATGACTGGATGGTGGTACCATCAAAAAAAGTAAAGTTAGAAAAAGAAAATAACTTGAAGGGCAATTATTATTTTGACTTATCTGCAGAATTTGTGGTGTCTGTGTAGTTTTCAAGGAGAAATACATAGCAGTGAGAAATAGGAGTCTGAAGAGTGAAAGAAACTGAGTTAAAGGTTTGGTAGTCATACGCAGAAAGGCAGTGTGCTTGAAACTGCTAAATGTGAGAGCGGATCCATGAAAACAGTAGATGCCTGGGAAAATGTCTATACTTAGAAGGTGGCAATGAAATGTACTTCTTAAATATAAGAGTTTTAGGGTTCAGTCTGTTGTCTTCTTTTCTATACACTTCTAGATGGTTTCACAGACTATCTTCCACTAACAGCTCTCGTTTAATGACAAGCCTATTCTTTCCTTAAAGCTCTCAGCTTCTATTTCATAGCTAAACTCTCGTCTTGAATGTTATTCAAAACACTAAGCAGATTTTTTTTTAAATCCTCATTTGTTTTATAATTTTCATTTCATATTCTTCTTTTGAGTCTCCAAGTAAATAAACGCTCATTTTTCTCCCGGGATGCAGAATTTTACCGTATGTCCTATGATGGCTCTGTCCTTTAGTTCTGCTTAAATGAGGATAGTATCCTTAGCCTTCTGCACCATTAATTTGTGTGCCAATAGATACCTTCCATATCCACACGTGCAGCCTAGACCCTATTTCTGGTATCCTGCAGGCACTCTTTTAATGCTGCCTACAGGAACAGGACTATTTTTTCCACTTAGCTTATCAGTTCTCACACTAGGAAGAGAATCTATGAGTCTGAAGTAGTTCAGTTATTCATTGGCTATATGCATTAATTAATGAAAACTAGTCTCTGACATGTACTATTTCTAGGGATTTGTCCCGTCTCCAACCCAGGTAACAGTACTTTCTAAAATACCTTTAAAGGTACTTTCTAAAATACCCTGTGTGCTTAAATTTGGTCATCAAATACTTATGGAGGAAAAAACCAAGCCATGGGGCTAATCATGTTTGGCTATGACTCTCTTTCAGGAAGTTGTGTCTACACAGTACAGAAAGGAGAGAAGAGCAAGATGGCTACAAAGTTGTCCTGTGCAGAGGTTTCATTTGGAGTTACCCATGAAAAGTAGGGAAGGGTTGAAACTTCTTCCTACCTTGTTTTCAGTTTACTAAAGGAGCTGGATTCTATAGAGTAGGAACAGAAGGCAACTTATTCTCTTTCACCATTTCCCTTTAAACAAGTTCTGACAATTCATTTTTCTCTTTCCCTGGATGAAATCTTGATCAGATCTCATAAATGACATTTCTGGTCATTCTCAGTATCGAATTTTCTCTGAAAAATGTTTGACCCAAATTAAATTTTATTCTCATTTCATAAGAAATTCTTCCTCCCACTATCCTAGCTCAAACCTAATTCAGGGTTGGAAGTCTCCAATAGGGAAAGGAATTGATTTCACCTCTCTTCCTAAATGCAGATGCTCCCTCATTCACTATGCTGCCACCTCTAGTTCTTCTAGTGTGGGTGAATTTAGTGTGTATGAGTGAGAAAGGAAAAGACTGAATGAAAGGGAGGAAAGGACAGTGAAGATCATTCATGCCACGGTTGTACACTGAAATCATAGCCCTTCCTCAGCTGCATACCTAAAGACTGGTTCTTTATCTTGTGGGGGTACCTGGAGATGCCCAGACAGGAACCTCCCGTCTGTTTCTTGACTCTAGGTATGCCTCCCCTGGCTCTACGCTCATCATTCTCCCCTCAAACCCTGGCTTCTGGCTATCCATACCACCAGATTCATTCTGTTAAGTTTACTCTCCCCTTCCAGGCCTGTTTATAGTATAAAAATAATCCACACTTAAATATATGCATCTAACATATATTATTTTTATATCTAACTGGTACATTGAATGGGCAAAACACCCAGGTACATTCAGTAAAGAATTTAATTTTTCTTCCATAGATGTCTTCAAATATGCCCTGCTGGATCTCCCTTCCCACCTCCTGAACAAGCCCTTAGACAAACCCCATAGCTCTTCAGTCACTTTCAGCTTAAAAAAAAAAATCCCATTTCAATTCTTAGAACACATTCTTCTCCTTGGCCTCACCTTGCTTTTCTGCTCTGGTTTCCTTAAGGTAGGTGGCAGAGAGAAAAGGGATAGAGGAAACAGGCAAAGTAATGATCAATGCTGTTGTAATCTAGTTTTTAGAACTCTGGGTCACATCAAGTATCCAAATGCTAGCTTAGTGAGCATCTGAGGAATTTTCAGAGAACTACTTCCAGTTCCTCTGTCCTGTACCACTGCCTGGAACTAGCAGTGCATTTAACAGCTGACTTCTTGTAATTCTTACCCTCAGCAATTAATACACAGTAGAATGCCCACTGCCTCTTTTTGGAATTCCTCTTGGGTCGGGTCCTTTCAAGACTCTTCAGGTCCATTTTCCACAGCATCTATTTGGTCCACAGGAACTCAGACATCTTTGTCACCCAAAAAGTTTAAGCACAGCTGGCCCCATCACTGACTCTTCCCCCCTCACCCTGCTACTAGGCCTGCTCCATCTGGCACCATAAAGGATTCCCCATGAATGAAATGGCTGACATTTGCCCCTTTCAGTATGAATTATTTTTTTAAAAAATTGTATTAAAAAATACAGTATCCTAAATATAATTTACTTTTTAATTCACAGAGTACCTTACATGGTATGTTAGCAGTTTTGATACAACTCTCTTTCTCAAGATACTTTCTGCCCTTGGATCCCCCTAACACTACTTTCTTATTTTACTTCTTACCATTTTGGTCATTCTTTCTCATTCTCCTCCCCACTCCACCTTTAAAAAGTATTCTCAGGACTCTGTTCTAGGTCTTTCTCAATTCTACCTTAGGTAATCTCACTGCTGCAACTGTAAATCCCATGGCTTCAACTACCATCCACGTGTTAATAATTATGATTTTTTTCCTTTAGCTCAGCCTTTCATTCTATTCGCCTGCTTGACACCTTCACTTAGATGTTTTTATGGTATCTCAAACTTAAATCCCACTTGTTCTCTAGTATTCAGTATCTCAACAGATGGTCGTATAAGTCACAGAATTGATCATAACATCTTTATCACCTCACTTCCTTAACCTCCATATACCATCATAGACAGAACTTGGTCTTAAAATACAATTCTGATCTTACCACTCTCTATTTAAACCTTGTTAAATTCCCTTGAGAAAATTAGTGAATCTCTGAGGGTTTTTAAAGTACAAATTGTTACACATAAGAGTGGTAGGCAGTCATGTTTCCTGCCACACAGACCAGATAAAGTTAAGAAAGCTGGTGTATAGAATGAGAAATGTGGGTGGGAGAAAACTAAAGCCAGGAAGGCAAAAGTAAAAGATAAAAAGAGTTCTGAGTTTTCCAGTCCCTAATTCTAGCCAATTCTGAAACCTGGTTATATAAATCACTCTAGTAACCTACAATAATGTCTTTTTGGCTAAAATGAATTTGTGTTAGGTTTTTCTCACTAGCAACCAAGAATTGCTAGTGACAGAAACCAAATAAAGAAAGAGACCAAAATATTAACCAACCCATAATGCCCTACATGATCTCATCAGCCTAACATAGCATCTCTCTCAAATCCCCTCAACACAGTACACTGACAAAATGGCATCCTTTAGTTGTTCATACACACAAAGCTGTTTTATTCCAGGGCCTCTTTTCCCTTCTCTTTTACTTAATGAAATATGACTTATCTTTCAAGTATCAGCTTAAATGTTATTGCGCTCATAGTATCCCTGACTTTACCTTCAGAGCACACAGACTGGATTCCAAATGTGTCTAGTTTCAATGACTAGCCTCCCCAAGTTAAGCATATACTCACATGCACAAAATAAGAAAATTCTTATAGTTATAGCAATTCTGATACATTTCTTACCTCAAATGCCCATTCTTTTTCTTCTTCCCCATCCAGAAACAAACGTGTTTCTTTATAAACTTGGCCTATATCCAGGTTTAATGGGGATATATCAAATTCAAGCCGCTGCAATTCAAATCCTAATCCAACACCTATTGCTTTTATGAAGCTTTCTTTCAGTGCCTAAGATACAGACAGACATTTTCTCTTAGAGCTTTAGTAGACAAAATTGTTCATAAAATCTACTGTCCCCAAAACATATGGATTTTTAATTCTTTACTACTTTACAGCTATAAGCTATTTATTTTACCCTTATAGTAGCATGGAAACAAACCAGTTGTGAGAACTTAAGACAAATCATTTAAGCTCCCTTTGCCTCCATTCCCTCATGTATAACATGTAATAATAGTAGTACCTTCTTAGTGGGGTTGTTATGATAATTAACTAACTTATGAAGGGCTTACAATAATGTTTTCTGGCACATAATATTATATAAGTGTTTGTTAAATAAAGTCTCGTGTATGAGATCCTTTAAGACAGATATATTTATAAATAATGATAAATAAACTGTCTTGTTTTTAGCTTTAAGAGTATCTTCTAGTTGAGCATTAAATATATGTTAAATTTTCTTAAATATAATATAATAATGTGTACATAAAAATCATGAAGTTCCCAAGTAATGACTTATTTACTTCAAACACTGTATGAACTACAGGTTTACCACAGGACTTTTGCTCCTGTTTTTAGCAAAGATAATGGAATCAACACAGGGGCTTACTCTCAAAACTAGAAAGAAATTATACCCAATTCCTATAAAACATATCCAGCTGAGTCCATTCATCCTTAAAGCTTCTGATTGTTTCCCATTCTTTGTTGGTAAACTTTCTTTTCATAATATGAAAAAATTCTGGAATTGAACCACGACCTGTCAATTGAGGAAACAGAGAATTACCAGAACTATTAGACAGCGCATAAAAGAAAACTATAGTCCAACTTTACTTTTGAATACAGTCACAATAAGCCTAAACAAAATATCAGCAAATCAAAATAAGTTGAGAAGGGTAGCTTAAGAGAACAGTGAAATTCTGTGAATTCTTAAATAATTAAGGGGAAAAAACATATGGTTATATAAATAGATGCTCACCAAAAATTTGATAAAATTTAGCAGCCAACCTATTATAAATCTTAAATAACTAGAGGAAATTTCCTATATATGATAGAATATCAGAAATCCAAAACATGTACTCTTAAAATAGAGCAACAGTATGCTGGGGTTTAAAATTTTGCTTTGCTATTTCACAGGAAAATCAGGGAACAATTTCTTTACTATAATTTTGGGGGAATTGGTAGAAAGCTAAGGAGTGTTCTTTTATCCTAAGTTATTAACATGACTGGAAAGTTAATATACACTTACTTCCTTCACAATAACTCTTTTTAAACATGCTTTCTAATATGACTTTTCCAAATAAAAACAGATTTTAATTTCTGTTCTATTGGCTCATTTTTAAAAAAATCTCAAGTATATCCTTAGCTCCACTGTTCCACAGACAATAAAATTTTACATAGCATCCTAAAAATAAATAGAACTCAAAGGATCTGACTCCCAGAACTAAGAGCTAAGACACAAATTAAAATATATGGTATGCCTTTCATATTATGTTTTTTCAAAATATTATAATTATGTGTTTGTCTATCTTTACTACTAAGCAGAAACCTTCTATCATCATTCATTTACTTATTCTACAGGTATGTAGAATGTGTACAAATACTATACCAATAT
This sequence comes from Balaenoptera musculus, assembly GCF_009873245.2. Taxonomy (NCBI): domain Eukaryota; kingdom Metazoa; phylum Chordata; class Mammalia; order Artiodactyla; family Balaenopteridae; genus Balaenoptera; species Balaenoptera musculus. The sequence goes on from NC_045792.1 coordinate 26,419,829, forward strand.
GAATTGAACTAATGGTTAAAAACAAATCAGTCGTGGTTCTTAGCCTCACACAATTACAGCCTAATTGGTCAATCAGAAAGTCTGGCAACAAGGTAGGTGAATCACAAATGTTTACTATATGAATAAATGTACGTTAACTATTATGTGGTAAATTATTCCTAAATGCTCTATTGCCCTGTATCCTTAGTTCATGATTACATTACTTCCAGCAAGCCTCTTGAAAGAAGTCCCTCTGCAGATTCTGTTAACATAGCTTGTCTACTCCGCAACTCCCATTTCTAAAATACTCAACTCCAAAATCTGACATTTCCAACTGGCTGCAACCATAGCATGTCTGCAAAGAAGAAATATGTCAAATCCCCCTACTTAATGCTTTACTGGCATTTAACCACTAACTAACCCCATGAGAATTCAACACTTAGAACGACGACTGTATCATTCACTCTAAAAATACCCAAGTGCTAGATGCCAGGAATATGACGGTAACCAAAACAGACATGGGTCCTTATGTTCATAGAGAGTTTACAGTTTCTCCTACAGTAACCAAGTACCTTTCCCATAGTTACCTCAAGGGTAGAAAATATTAAAAACGAGCTCTCCCACAAAATTGTCTACAATTCCCCCACCATCCCTACTTCAAAACAGTCAAAACAGTCTCCTCTTGTTTACCTAGGAAATACTTCTAATGACCTTCCAGTGATATGTGGTTCTTCACTTCAAGGCAAAGATCCTCGTTTGTTTTCAAGTTCAACAGACTCATTTAATTAATCTGTCTACTCCTTAGCCCTCTACTATTCTTAAGAAAGATAACTTTACAATCCATTTTTATTAATCAACTAATGTTTATTGTTTGTATCTGTTCATATTAATGTTAAAAGGCTATTATTTCCTAAAAGCAGCCCTGCAAAGCTGTAAAGTCATTTCATGCAACAGCACTGAAATATTAAACTGGGACCTTAGGAGTCCCAGGGCAGGAGATTCTTACCCTTTTGGGTCTATGAACCCCCTTTGATAGTCTGGTGCTTATTCCTCAAGCCCCTTAAATAAAGACTGTCTTATTAAAATGCAAGCATCACTAGTACATACTGGCTTGACAGATAAAACACTAAAGAAAGTAAAGAAAGCAAGCTTGCAAAAGTTACAAAAGTAAATCTGGAGATTTTAAACACTGGGAGCACTATACCTACATAAATCGTAAACTGTTTCCTCTTGAATAGATTCGGGTACAAATAGTGTAAATAATAACAATGAGAAGAACAGCTACCTTGGATTTGGAAGACAGCATTATATATTTTGAGTGGAATTGTAGTTTTAACAGAATACTATCCAAAAAGCCTAAAATTTAAAAAGACATGCCTGTTGTCATCTATAGTGTCATTATGTTTGTTGGTTTCTTCAAATTATAATTCCATAACCTTCAAGAAACCCCCTGATTTTTACCTAAATATGATGGGGCAATCGAGGAAAAAATTTAAATATTCACGCTAATAAAAAAAAACTCATTTAATATAAAAAGCAATCTAGCACAACCACTGGAAAGCAATCATAACTGATCATGTACAGCTAAAAAAATATCCGATATGAGTGTGTTTTCATATACTTTTGAGAGCATCGTATCCCACAAAATAAGAGATTGACAGCAACAGAAAAAGATGACTTTGTAAATATTCAGCCAAAGACAACAGCGCCACATTGTGGCATTATGATGAAAATACACAGTGAATGAGTACTCTGTTAAGGACTTAGTTTATCTAGGAAATTGGAATTAAAAAAAAATCAGTAGGAAATACCAGAATAGTATGTTTGCCCCTCAAACTAGCTGAGACAGCACAATTATTAGACACATAAGTTGGCAAAGCCTCCTAATAATACCAACACATATTCATGTCTATTACAATCTTCGATTTAATAGACATATAAGAACTTAAGTAAAAAAAAGATAAAATAAAGATAAAATAACTGAAAAACTTATATAGAACCACTAACCAGGTTTAGAAAAGCCAGATCCCTCATCTTATAGCTTAATCTTTAGGGAAAGCAGCACTAGATATTAACTAAGTGTTCTGCAATGATCAACTAACCAAGGTCGCAGAGCAACTAGAAAGTTTATTAAACAGAGTAGTAACCTACAATAGTAACCTACAACAAAATAATTTATACAGTTGAGCCTTGAACAAGGCGGGTTTGAACTGTGAGGGTCCATGTCTTCCAAAACTCATGCCCACATAGAAACTAAAAATGTGACCTTATTTGGAAATAAGAGTCTTTGCAGGTGCAATCAAATTAGGATGGATTAAGGTGGGTCCTATATCCAATGACTGGTGTCCTTATAAGGAGAAACATTTAGACACGAAGTGAGAATACAGGGAAAAAGGCAACATAACAATGAAGGTAGAAAGTAAAGTGATATAGCTACAACCCAAGGAATGCCAAAGATTGCCAGGAAACTAGGAAGAAGCAAAGAAGAATTCTTCCCTGGAATCTGCAGAGGTAACATGGCCCTGTCAACACTTTGACTTCTGGCCTTCAGAACTGTCAGAGAATAAATTTCTGTTTTTTTAAGACACCAAGTTTTTGGTACTTTGTTAGGAGCCCTAGGAAACTAATACATACATGCACACAATTTAATTCATTTACACAGACACACTCATATACTCTTAGCTTTAGTGTTATGCCCCTGGAGTCAAATGTTCAAATCCTGGCTCTAACACTTCTTTACTATTATTTATTTAACTTCACTATGGCTGTTTCTTAAGCTATAAAACAGGGAAAAAGAGCTGGGTAGTTTAAGAAATAAACATACAAAGGGCCTGGAGCTATTAAGTACCTAATAAATGTTAGCTCTAAGGCTATTGTGGTAGTTGTTTTATATATATATCCTCTTTTGTGAAATGTTTTATCAAGTCTTTGTCCATTCATTAGATAAGTCTTTTTTTTTTAATGTATTTTTAAAAAATTAATTAATTTATTTATTTTTGGCTGTGTTGGGTCTTCGTTGCTACGTGCTGGCTTTCTCTAGTTGACGTGCGCAGGCTTCTCATTGCAGTGGCTTCTCTTGTTGTGGAGCATGGGCTCTAGGCACACAGGCTTCAGTAGCTGCGGCATGTGGGCTCTAGAGCACAGGCTCAGTAGTTGTGGCGCATGGGCTTAGTTGCTCTGTGGCATGTGGGATCTTCCCGGACCAGGGCTTGAACCCATGTCCCCTGCATTGGCAGGTGAATTTTTAACCACTGTGCCCATTAGGTTAGTCTTAAGTGGCTTTTCTATCAATACTTACAAGTATTTTAATTATTAACAATATTAACCTCTGTCTGTCTTATTTGCCCCAGTTTGTGAGAGAGAAGAGATTTAATATGAAATCAATCACATATGCTAACTTTGCGGGTTCTTCTTATCTTTCTAAGTTTAAAAGGCATCCTTCTTTCAGAAATCTGGCCAAATATACAATTCTATTGTGTTCTAGTAATTGTTATTAAAATTTAATTCTAATTAATTCTGTTGTACACTGGGTAACAAGGATCTAATGGCTTTCAGATGATTTTACTCATGAAAAAAAAAGTTGATGGGTTACAATCTTTCTTTTTGTTGGCTCTATAAATTACATCTAATACAGTGTTTCCCAAACACTAATATGTCTAACAATCACCTGAGAAATTGTCTGAATATAGAATCCTTGGTTGTATCTAAGAAATTCTAGTTGAAGAGGTCTGGGAGGGTTTCAAGGAACCTGCATTTTTTCAAGGAACCTGCATTTTTAACAGGCATCCTGGCTGATTTTAATATCCTGACCACCATTTCAGAAACACCATTCTATACATATAACAGTAACAACTATCACAACAAACTTAGAGCTAACATTTACTTATTAAGTACTTAATAATTCCAGGCACTTTACATGTTTATTCCCAATCTAGCCAATGCTGGTGGTGGTATAACTGTTGAGCCATCAGTATGTAAAACATATACACACAAGTTCTAGGGTAATTAAAGATTTAAATGTTAAAAAAAAAAATGCAATTTTAGAACAAAATCTAGGAGACTCTATAACCTACGGTTGGAGTAAATCTTTTACCAATTTAATTATTTTTTTTTAAATGAGACAGAGTTCAGAATTTATCAAGGAAAAGTTAGATATATTAATTAAATAAAAGACAAAATTCATATGGCAAAAAATACAACCAAATTCAAAAGATAAATAATAGAGTGGGAAAATAGTTGTAACAGATTTGGTCAATGAAGTGTCAATATCCATAATACATAAAGAGCTTTTATACATGGATTAGAAAAGATTAATAAGCAGTTCACAGAAGAGCAAATTCAAATAGCCAACAAGCTACCCTAGTAATTAGAGTAATGCACCATTTAATAAATAAACTAATCTTTAACCGCTGAACTGAAATATTATGTAGAAATACTGGGCACTAACTCTTAACCCTCCTAGCTGTCTATTCTTTTGCTAACACCACGCTCTTTTGTTTACAATGCCTAATATAAGTTTAAAAAATGGTAAGGCAAGTTCCCACTCACTAAACTTTGTATACTCTTCTTAGACATCAGTTCCTTCATAAAAACTTTAAATTCATTTATTAACCCTGTTCCATGGAATTTTTCAGATTTTGTACTTGCAAATCCTTAAACAGATATCAATAAAATCTAGTATTGAGAGGTCATATATTATAGAATGCAGTGTCTAAAAATATAGGCTTTGAGGTATGGGTTCAAATCCATGATATTCTACTTTTCAGCTTAGTTGCCTTGGGCAAATGTCTTAACCTACTCTATAAAATAACAATAACTTACAACTTAGGCTTAAGAGGGTGAAATAAGATAATGCATAGAAGGGATTTAACACACAGAAGTTGCTCAATAAATACTAGTTCTATGTTGTGATCCCACTCAAATCCTCCACACAGTGGAAAAGACCCATCCTGTAACTTGGAAAAGGGGAAAACTACCTGCCAGTAAAGACCTGGTTTTCCAGTAAGTTCAGAGCACAAAGAGAAGTGTGACTTATTTAAGCTGCTTGCTGGCTGTAAATCTCCAAGTTAAAAAAAAAACAAAAAACAAAAAACAACATTTTGCACATCCTGCAAAATGCAGATCCAAAAAGAATGTAGATCAGCTTAGAATGTAGATCACAAACAATAGTGGAATACAGATCTTCCTTGACTTATGATAAGGTTACGTCCCGATAAATGCATTGTTAAGTTGAAAATAGTTTAGGTCAAAAATGCATTTAATACCCCTAACCTACGGAACATCACAGCTTAGGCTAGCTTACCTTAAACGTGCTCAGAACACTTATATTAGCCTACAGGTGGGCAAAATAATCTAACACAAAGACTATTTTATAATAACGTGTTGAATACCTCATGAAATGTACTGAATACTGTACTGAAAGTGAAAAACAGAATGGTTGTACTAGTTGTTTTACCCTCGTGATTGTGTGGCTGACTGGGAGCTATGGCTCACTGCTGCTGCCCAGCATTATGAGTATGGAATGGCATATGGCTAGCACAGGAAAATGTCAAAATTCAAAATTCAAAGTATTGCTTCTACTGAATTGCTTTTAAACCATCATAAAGTTGAAAAATTTTAAGTTGGACACTACAGACTGTAGCAGCAACAAAGTTGGAAACCGAATCTGATGGATGCAAATGGAGGAGAGAAGAAGCTAGGGAGATAAATGCAGGGTGAGGAAGAAGACTTGAAGGAAGAACTATTTTTAATCACAACTCACTGATGAGAACAGTTTATATTCCAACTAGAATCTGATATGAATATCATTTTTCACTGTAGTTGCACTTTTTAATTTTTCAACAAATTTTAGGAATATTTTATGTGAAATTGAGAACTCCTATCATTTGTACATTCAGTAAATATTTACTGAGCACCTGCTATGTGCTAGACACCCTGCTAAGTACTAGGTATACTGTGGCAAAAACAAAACAAGCATAGCTCCTGAACTTATTTAATTAAGGAGAACAGATAATAATCAAATAACTAAGTTATAATTACAAATGAGAAAGGCCATGAAGGAAAACAAGATCAGGTGGTCAGGAAAGTCCTTTCTGAGGAGGTACTGGTACTGGCTACTTCTCATCCTTCCGGTCTAAGGTACTCTCGAAAGAGAAGAACAGGCAGAGGGATCAGCTTTTCTGAAATGACCTGAACAGGAAAAAGTTTGCTACATTCAAGGTAATAAAAGATGAGTATGGACAGAAAATAGTGAGCAGAGAGCGGCTAAAAATGCAAGTGGAGAGATAAATGAGAATAAGACGATACAGTCATGTTAAAGGGACTGAATTATGAACCAACCTAAAAGTTTTAAGAAAATTGCCTTAAGGAAATTTTTAAAGACCACTCTAACTCTGTACCGAAAATGTACTGAGAGAGAACAGAAGTGAAGAGGGGGAACCAAATAGGAAGCTATTAAAATAGTGCTATAAATAGTATGGTGGAAAGAGACAACAAATAGGCTCTACCACAGCTATCATATAATATCACCACTTACTTCATACTTACTGTACTTAATTTACATAACAACTGTTCAAGAGGAGCAGTTCTAAGATACAGTCATTTCAAAGCTATTAAATTAGTATTAAATCTCAAAATATTGAGTCATTTTGTCCTGCCAATTAATATCCAGCAAAGTTTATAACAAAAATGTGAACTTGAAAGTATAAACCCGTGGGGAAAAATATTTTCGGTCTTTTCCCAAATTTTAATAATTTTTATACTGTATGTCTTATCTTGCCTTGTAAACATGGGAACAAAACTGAACAATTCATACTTTTATACTGTATACAATCCTTACTTTTATACTTCTAACTGCAAAAGCCTTTAGTGGTAGATAAAAATTAGAAAATGAAGGAAAAACAACCAATATTTCTCAGTTGGGTACAGCAAATTATAAAGATGACCTACAAAACACCTCACCCCACCCCTGACCCCAGGGTTGGGATTGTATTGCACTGGCAATTTATCTATACTAGGCCCCCCAATATCTTATAATCCCTCTTCTCTGGATATCCATTAAACAATTATTTACTGAGTGCCAAGTATGCACCAGTTATTTCTGTATAAGTTTCCTCTCTCCATTAAGCACAGAATAATGTGGTGGTTACAACAGGGTCCTTAATTGTGGGCATCTGGCTAGAAGGGAGAAACCCAAAACTTCTTACATCCATTAATATATTCTCTCCTGCCTTGCCATAGCAGCAATGGGAGAACTGGGAGATGGCGGGAAATGATCTGCACCTAGCAGAAATGTCTAAAGTGATAAGGAAAGACTCCACAAGTTCCTACATGATGTTTACCTGCAGACAAAATGGGAGTAACGGAACTGAGTCTTACAATATACTCACGATGCCCCCAAAGTCTAACTCCATGTTGAGAGTTGATAATCTAATAACAACGCCCGGAATAAAGTACAATACTTCCCTTGCTCCTATACTGTTTTACCCTCCATCATTTAGCAACTCTTGGAAACTTCCCCTGCTCAATTTCCTCACTTACTCTGATAAGCAGAGCATTTCAAATGAATCGCCAGTGAAGTAAACCAGTGTCTACTTTCCTGAGAAATGATGCTGTGTCCATTAATCTTTCAGACACTAGTGACACAGTAACAATACTAATGACAACTGGAAAATAGCTCTTCCGCAATGCATTACTGGATACATCAATAGCTTTTTGGCAATGAAACAGCCAAATAGGAAAAGGCCTGGATACTGTGATGAGTCAAACAAGAGCAATGAAAAAAGATGGTGGATAAAAAAAGTCTAATAAAATATAATTAACAGAACCTTCATTGTTTGCTCAATTACCTTCCTATCATTTATTAAGTTTTAATTAGTAATTACTTGTTTATCTGGTATTGACCATAAGCCAACATTGCCCATTAAGCCAATTGTAATTAAATCTGTGTCTCACAGGCATAATTTCCAAGCAGATATCAACCTGATGAGCCAACCATTACTGTGTAATTGTGCTGACTGCATTCTAAGGAGTAATGGTCTCTCCAATAATTTCTGATTTTTAGGGAAAGGTCACATAAGGACCACAGAAAGCTATGAAGTTTATGGGCTCATTTGCATGCCCACTCTGAATCCTCTGTAACAGTGGTTCACAATAAGCCTTCTATGACCCTGCCAAAAACCAGACCCTCTCTTTGAGAAAAATGTACCTGTGCATACAAAATGTAGCAAACAATTTCAGGAGGTTAAAAAAAAATGACTTGATGCTTATCCAGGGTCAAGAACCCCTGTTATCATTAGCACAGCCTCCTTCTGAACAAAGTTAAGAATAGAGTTTTAATAGATTTATGATCAGGTCAGAGAAAAAGCTGCTGGTGGGAAAATTCAGAGTAAAGACACTGACAATAAAGATGAGAGAGGAGATTCACAGCAATACTCTGAGGCCTAACTACTGCAGCACAGAGTGCTTATTCATTCATTTGACAAATATTTATTGCACATTATTTTGAACTAGGTAGGGTGCCAGACGTGCTAGTAGATAAAGCTACTAGCTAACAGTTCCTGCTCTCATACAGCTTATGAGGACCACTGGGAAGACAATCAACATCCTGAAAAATAATTATAAAATGAAATATATAATTGGAATGAAGGAAATATACTTTATGAGAGCCTAGAACAAAAGAACCTGGCTTAGATTGAAGGTCCACAAAGCCTTCCCTAAAGTAAGACTAAAGTGAAAGCTAACCAGTAAATAAGTTACCTATGCAGAAATGGGGGTGGGGGATAAAGTTATTACAAATATTCTAGTCCAAGGGAAACATAAGCAAAGATCCTGTGGTAGACACAGTGTGGAGATTAGGAAACTGCACTATGAAATTAGGAAAATGTTGGTTCTCTTATTTTAACAGCTTTCTTCTTATCCTGTTACTTATCTTTTAATAAAAATGATAGTATGCTGTGTCCCACCCACCCCATAATATACGTAAGGCACTTAGGAAAATGCCTTGGCACACAGTAAGTGCACACTAATGTTAGTGATGATGAAAATTATAGAGTAGTTGAGAGAACCTGTGTTCTAGTAAAATTACCTAGGTATAATCAACCCCACAATAAATGTTAGCAGTTCCTACAGCCACCAATTACAAATTTCTAAGGCAAAATATAAACAACTTAAAATATTTTAATAATTGCTTGCTCTTCATTTTCATTTATATAAATGTGCTACAAAGAGCTATATTTAGATACAGTACAAATACATGTTATCTCTACTTAAGGACTACAATATACTTTACCACTGAGATTATTATTTTTTAAACAAACCAACAACTAATTGGTTAATTTTGGGAAAGACTTAAATGAAACCAAGTTCTTACAATACATATAATTACTATTTTTTTAATAGAATGATACTCAAAATTGACTCTCTGTTGAGCTCAATTTGATTGAACATTTATTACTTAAATAAAAAAAACTGAGCTATGGAAAAACTGTTCTTTAGAAAATTTAACAGTCTTTGAGAATAGTTTCAAATTTAGTCTTACTTAACAAGCTGAGGTATAATTCAAAAAGAAAACCTTTGTTTTCACTTTGCCTCTACGCAAAGTATTATATGAATCCCCAGTAATGGAGAATCTATCTTTTATGTAGAAGAACATTCAAGAAAATATATAGTAAACAAAGGATGTTGGGGCCCTCAAGCCAACAGCCACCCCCAACTGTGTTCCCTGAGGGGATTCAGGATGGAGAAAAGCAGGACACTGGCCCTAGACAATTAAGGTGCATATCAAAGGAATTATTTCAGTAAGCCCAAACTCTTGCATCTTCCCATACACAGAAAAGTGCTAAATTCATTAATGAAATGTCTGGTTTTCTTTAATTAACAGTAATCTTTTTATGTTCTGACTACCGGGCTTTGTTGCAAAAAACTCCTATATATCCTGGTTCCTCCCTTATTCTTTGAAGCAGTCTCTCAGAGCTATTTGAGAGGCTGCTTCCCGGACTTGAGTCCTCAGAAAGTCTGCAGAATAATTCTCAAGTTTTGGGTTGTGCATTTTTTTCAGTCGACAATACCCTGCTCTCTCAGATATACTACCCTTGAGTACTGAGCACATTTTTCCTAAACTTAAATATCTACATCTCCTTGTCTGATATTATTCAACAGGTAAGAACTAAGACAAGACACTTAATAACTCTTGTACTACAAAAATGCAACATTACCTGGAAAACTAGTCTTCATTATATCAATTCCAACTTGTAGCTCAGATTCCGCAGCAAGTACAGCATAGTCTCCTTGATGAGAGATGTTAAAGTTGAAATTGGGGTAAGGATTCAATGAGTCTTTCGCAAGAACTGGTTTTCCTTTTGCAGTTCTTTGCAAACGAATATTATTCCAAGGTATATTCAATTTCTCTGCAACTAATTTCCTTATCATCAGACGACCAGCCTGTTAATAAAACATTTGGTAAGTATTGATGTCTATACTAAAGATTTAGGTAACACTGCCTATAACATACAAAGTCTATTTTTGTGGTTTCTAAAATATTAATTTCTTAAAGTTTTTAAAAGTACGTAAGTATTAAATACCCTGCTTTAAGATTTAAGAAATGCTTATGAAGACAGACAAGTTAAAGTCCCTCTTTAGCAATTCCCTCCCTCCCCTTAACAAGTAACCAATGTTATCAAGTATTCATCCCTTCAGTCTTTTCTCTAAGTACCCAAAATATGTTCATTTGCTTTTACTATCTATCCATCTAGTTATATGAAATCCTACTATATGTACTATTCTACCATGTATAATCTTTTAAATTTCTAAGTGTTGGGGATTATTTCATGTTTGTATATAACCATCTGGCCTGTGCATTTCATACTATCAAGGTACCACAACTTGACTATTTCCCTGTTGTTGGATATTTTAGGCTGGCTCTAGTTTTACTATTATAAAAAAATTCCCCAGTGAGCAACCCTGTTATACTTACATCTTTGTGCATATGTGCATGTATTTCTAGATCATATATACTTATCACTGGGCTCGACAATTAGCAATGCATGACCTATCTTTTTTCACATATACCCCATCCACTCTCTCCTTCCATTAATTATTAAGAAAGAAATGGAGCTTCCCTGGTAGCACAGTGGTTGAGAATCCACCTGCCAACGCAGGGGACATGGGTTCGAGCCCTGGTTCGGGAAGATCCCACATGCCGTGGAGCAACTAAGCCTGTGTGCCACAAATACTGAGCCGGCGCTCTAGAGCCCACGAGCCACTACTACTGAACCCACGTGCCACAACTACTGAAGCCCGCGCAACTAGAGCCCATGCTCTGCAACAACAGAAGCCACTGCAATGAGAAGCCCGCACACGGCAACGAAGAGTAGACCCCCTCGCCGCAACTAGAGAAAGCCCGCGTGCAGCAACGAAGACCCAACGCGGCCAAAAATAAATAAATTAAATAAATAAATTAAAAAAATATATATATATTAAAAAGAAAGAAATGACTAAAATCACACAAAAATACCTAAGGATATAACAAGGCAGATAATACTTTGCAAAACCTTTCAAGTTTTTTCCCCTTCAGTTCTAAACAATGACTTAAATACGGCAAGACTTTGAATTTCACAATTTCTTACAAATTACAGAAAGTATAAAAATATTCACCAATATGCCTTCAAAAATCAATCAGCCCACATTTCAAACGAAAAAGTGCTTTGATAGAGGAACATTTTCAAGGTAACAGTCTTTGATGGTAGTTAGCAGCTGTTTCAAACTGCGCTATATACACAGAAGTCGTTTTGAAACCCGTTTCCATTTGTTGCTAAAAATACGTAAGTAAAATAAACAATTATATCTAAAGTACTGTTTCCCAAGCTATTTAGTCAGAAAGGTATGCCTAGGGCTGCATCCTTCCTTGACTTCAGTTTCACTGGTAAAAGGAGGCTGGTCTCTTCCAGTTCCACGGCGTGCAAGGCTAAAGTAAGTCATACTGTCAATATTTCTTAGGGCCTATCACGTGCAGGAGAATGGAGAATGGTGGGATACTTAACAGGCTAAGAATGTGCTATGGGCCCAAGCAAGGAAAAATAATTTTTTATAACTTAAAAATAAGAAAAAAACCATTGTGGGGAAAAAAACTACTTTGTAGGCCTTCTCAACACCTATTTTAGGGTTTAGCACGATCTCTATTTTCAATTACAACGGGGGAGGGGCTAATTTTTACAGCGGATGAGGCCTCCGAGGAGACTACAAAGACGGTGGAGACCAGGCCGCGCGCACACACCGGAGAGTCAGCAGCACCTACCACTGTCGCCCTGGGGCGGCCACAAGCTGGCGCCGACGCTAACGTGGGAGGGGGGAGTCTCTACAGCCCTGCCCACCATCCCCAACATCTGCTTCCTCGGCCCTCAATACGAAAGACCTGTAGTACCAAAGCTGCCTTAGCGTCGCGTGCAAAGACGAACTGGCCAATGCGCTCCTTCTCCTCGGGCTGGATCGATCGCACCGCGAGCAGCCATTCGGCTCGGCTCGGCAGCCAAGCGCCACAGGAAAAGGCCCAGCGCACGCCCTCCATTGCTGGCACCAAGCAGAAACGCTTAGCGGGGAAAACCATACACTGAAAACCTCACCGCCACCTCGGGCTTGATGGCGCGGACGCTAAAGGTGCCCCACCCACTTCCTCCCGGCGCCCGTGCGGAGGGGGCGGAGCGTCGCGCTACGTCAACTGCACGTTGCTCACCGAGAGCCCTCACTTCCCCGCCACCGACTCTGCCACCTCCTCCCCCGGGAGCGGAAGTGGAGACCCTCCTCTGCGCTTTGCGGCAACGCGTGACCGTCACGTGGGGCGGGGCTTCGGAGGCGAGCGAAGGGAGGGACAAAGGCCAGGAGCGTATAGAACGCCACTCACACTTGGAGAAGAGATAACGGGACAGAGGTGCAAGCCAATCGCAATCAGGCCTGTGGAGGCAGAGACTGGGGTGGAGACTTCGGAGACTGCAGTTCCAGGTGGGTGATTTCTAAGCTGTGAGGGAGGAGTGGGATGGTAGCGTCTTATTCCTGGGGACCAGGATGGGCCCCTATTATCCACAGAGAAGAGAATTTTCTTGGCTTCGGCTATCAATGCCGCTCCTTCGTGTTCCAGGGCGGGAGAGGTTTCTGAGGCAGGAAGGGGACTGCATGGTGCCCTTAAGAGTTGTGTTTCCCGCGGCCCTGAGTTGCCTTCCTCCCCCGTCCCCTTAGGCCGAAACTCATCTAGACACTCCAACCCTAGCATCCCACCCTGAAACCTGCCTTCTAAGGCTGGGGCAAAGACTCTGCATTGCCTCCAGTGCAGGGCGCGGACCCTGCCTGACTCCAAGGCTGCTACCAAGCAGCTAACTGTGTTGAGGCCATAAAGTGACCCAGGTGCGGTTTTTGTGGCTGCCAAGCCTGGGCCAGAGCCCTAGGGAGAAAACTGAGGATTCTGTTGTTGAGGTACCGGTGGTCCCATTGTTATCAGAGGTCTTTGCTCTGAAAGCAACAGAACCAAGTTGCATAATTTCAGGAGCCCTTCATAATTAACTCTGTGCCTTTGCTCAGTTATTTGCTTGTGATCAAAGATCCTTGCGGGTTTTAGTCCAGGGAAAAGTTCATCTCTGTAGATGAATTTAAATGCCTAACTTTGTGGTAGATTAAATGCGACACTGGGATTCAGCCAATTCCCTTCTTCCTTTGGCTGCCAGGGAACGTTAACTAAAAGCCGGCAGTAGTAATTAACACAGTTACCTGCTTCTTATTTCCATCATCTTTAAGATAGGTTTTATTCTGTTTTCATCTATATTTGCTTCTGTTAACTTTTCATGATACCATCATTCCCCTCCAATCATTTGCAAGTAAATGGGATCTTGAACACACACAAACACAAATCCTCAAAGGGCTGTAAAATGAAGTACTAGCTTCATACATCAGTTTTGCTAATACTATGTGTCAGGTGCTGTATCTGCTTACAATCTGGCAAAGAAGATAAAACATGTACAAAAAACTACAGTAAGAGAAAAGTAAAGATATATAAAGTATAAAGTACTATTACCCATACCAGCAATGATTGTAAGTCATTTGTCCACTTTTAACTTTATGTATCTAAGCACCATATTAACACTTTTCCATTCTTGTCTCTTTGAACTGACTTTTACAATTTTGGTATATTTACTTTTCTATTTCTAAAAACACTTCTATGTCCATTATATCCCATGCTCTTCTATGCAGTAATTTTTACTGATGGAGAAACAGATGAGAAAGAGAATTTGTGGAATTATTTAAACTCAGGTTTAGGAACTTATGGTCCACTCTTTTACCTTTCAGCTAAGCTCTGTGTAATCAATCTATAGAACCTAATAAAGGTAGGTAATGTAGTGGTTATTTGTACTTGTTTTCTCTACTCAGAATGTTCTCTTCTCCTCCCATCAGCACATTCCTTGTTCCTCTTTGTCATTCAGGTCTCAGCTCAAATGTCATACCAAAGAGAATGTCTCCACAGAACATGTATAAAAATCTCACTCTTCCCACTCCTTATCCCCCAGCCCTGAGCCTAGTACCCTAGTGGACACTCTTTATAGGTTTGTTTAATCCTCTTCCCTATCTACTTTTTAAATTCTTACTTGTCCATCAGGGCTTAGCTCAAGCCTTACTTTTTCTAAAGGACTACCACAGAGTACGTAAAAATATATATATTGTCTATATAATTCATTTGGCAGTTATTCTAGTACTGCCTTATTGGCCTGAATTATTTATATGTGTGTTATCTTGCAAATTAGAATGTAACTGCTCAAGGGGGAGTTCATGTGTACCTTGCCTTTTACAAATAGTATACTTCAGCAAATGTTTTTGATGAACTTTTAGAATAGATTTTACTCTTCATGAGCTAATACTGATATTTATATTCTGTCTACTTCCTTCCCTTTTTTCTTAAGGCAGTATAAAGTGTGCAGTTAATAGCTTGCCTAACTATATTCAATAAACCCAAAAATGTATTATAGTATTTTTTATTGCATTGGTTAGGGGGAAAAAGCACTAAAGTGATAGCTCAGCAAGCTTGTAGTAGTCATCTTTCCAGATCCTGATCTGTGGCTTCTTAGGATTCTGAGGGACTTGTGCTCTAGTTTCAGTTCTATCACCAATTATCTATGTGACTTTGGGTAAATCACATAACCTCTTCCAGGTATCAGTTTCAATGGAAAAGCATCAAGTGAGATTATCTCTAAGATTTGGTGATTTTTTAAGGTAATGTTCATTAGCTTTTTATTCTATTGCAATACCTTGATTTCCCCTTTTCTTTTAATTTCTGTATCCCTTCTATCCCAAAGTTCTATTGGTTCTACTACTAAAATAGAGCTAAAATCTATTTCTCTCCATCTCCAGTCTCTAGTCTAAACCACCATATTTCTCACCTGAAATACTAATTAGTTTTCTATCTTGCTCAAGAAAGGGAAACATTCTCTTGCTATGTCTGTCCTCCATGCCATAAGCACTCGTGAAACAACCTGTCTTCAGAGCTAAGTCTAGAAGTCCATTCTCTTAATCATAGTGCTATAGGCCTCCTTAATTAGACTGAGAAGGAGATAAGAAACTTGAAAAGTGTTGTGGCACAGAAAAGAATGGGGAACTAGTTAACAGTGTGAATACTTCTGAGAGGTTAATAAGATGAGGGGAGTGAAGTTAGCATTTGACTATAAGATGGTAGTGTGGTGACATTGACATGAGCAATTTTATTTATTTTCATTTTTCTTAGATTATTTTATTTATTCATTTATTTTATTGAAGTATAGTTGATTTATAAAGTTTCAGGTGTACAGCAAAGTGATTCAGTTATATATATATATATATATATATATATATATATTCTTTTTCAAACAAGACATTGAATACAACTCCCTGTGCTATACGGTAAGCCCTTGTTGTTTATTGTATATATATAGCAGTGTGTATATTTTAATCCCAAATTCTCAATTTATCTCTCCCCCCCTTTCCCTTTTGGTAACCATCAGTTTGTTTTCCATGTCTGTGAGCCTATTTATGTTTTTTAAATAAGTTCATTTGTATCATTTTTTAGATTCAACGTATAAGTGGTATCATATGATATTTATCTTTCTGTGTCTGACTTACTTCACTTAGATGATAATCTCTAGGTCCATCCATGTTGCTCCAAATGGCATTATTTCATTCTTTTTTATGGCTCAGTAATATTCCATTATATATATATATATGTATGTATATGTATATATATATACACACACACACACACACACACACACACACACACACACACACACACTACATCTTCTTTATCCATTCATCTGCCAGTGGACAGTTAGGTTGCTTCCATGTCTTGGCTATTGTAAATAGTGCTGCTGTGAACATAAGGGTGCATGTATCTCTTCTAATTAGGGTTTTTGTCTTTCCTGGATATATGCCCAGGAGTGGGATTGCTAGATCATATGGTGATTCTATTTATAGTTTTTGAAGGAACCGTCACACTGTTCTCCATAGTGGCTGCACCAGTTTATATTGCCACCAACAGTGTAGAAGGATTCCCTTTTCTCCACACCCTCTCTAGCATTTATTATTTGTAGATTTTTTGATGATGGCCATTCTGACAGGTGTTTTGATTTGCATTTCTCTAATAACTAGTGATGTTGAACATCTTTTCATGTGCCTATTGGCCATCTGTATGTCTTCTTTGGAGAAATGTCTATTTAGGTTTTCTGCCTATTTTATGTTTGGTTTTTTTTGATATTGTGTTGTATAAGCTGTTTGTATATTTTGGAAATTAAGCACTTGTTTGTTTGCATTGTTTACAAATATTTTCTCCCATTCTGTAGGTTGTCTTTTTGTTTTTTTTATGGTTTCTTTTGCTGTGCAAAAGCTTTTAAGTTTAATTAGATCCCATTTGTTTATTTTTGCTTTTGTTTCCATTACTCTAGGGGAGAGATCCAAAAAAATATTTCTGTGATTTATGTCAAAGAGTGTTCTGCCTATGTTTTCCTCTCGGAGTTTTGCATTTAGGTCTTTAATCCATTTTGACTTTATTTTTGCATATGGTGTCAGAGAATGTTCTAATTTTATTCTTTTACATATAGCTGTACAGTTTTCTTAGCACCACTTATTGAAGAGACTGTCTCTTCTCCACTGTGCATTCTTGCCTCCTTCATCGTAGATTGATTGACTTTGAGTGTATGGGTTTATTTCTGGTCTTTCAAACCTGTCCCATTTATCTATGTGTCTGTTTTTGTGCCAGTACCATACTGTTTTGATTACTGTAGCTTTGTAATACAGTCTGAAGTCAGGGCATGTGATTCCTCCAGCTCCATTCTTCTTTCTCAAGATTGTTTTGGCTATTTGGGGTCTTTTGTATTCCATGCAAGTTAAAAAAATTTTTGTTCCAGTGATATGAACAATTTTAATAGAGTGAAAAAGACGAACTTGATTGTAGTAGGTTGCGATGATAACTGGTGGCAAAGTTACTGCAGACAGTTCTTTAAAGAAGTTTTTCTGGGAGTGAAAAAATAGGATGGTAGCTAGAGGAGAGTAAAAGGTCAAAGGATAGATTTTTGTTTGATATTTGTTTAAAGATGGGAGATACTAAAATTTGTACACTGATCGAAAATGTTCAATGGAGTGGGAGAAATTGTGGATGTAGGAGTTTGTAGTTGTGTTCACCACTCTAAAGTGTACTCCAGAGTGGAGGACCTTGTCTCTATTGTTTTTGACTGTATGCCCAATATCTGGAATAGTGCTTACTACAGTAATAGTTACTTCATAAATTTTCTATTATTTGTTGAATAAATGAATGACTTGGACTCTATTTATCTTACCTTCTGTCAATTCATTATTCACACATCAACCAGAAAGATTATTTAAAAAAATAAATCAAATCATGTCACTGTCTAGTTCAGTCTTCCATAATTCCAGTTGCACTTAGAACAAAATTCCAGTTCCTTGTGGCCTATAGGATCCTGCATGAGGTAGCACCAACCTTCTGTAACCCTATTTCCCCAAGATTCTTGCTCTCATTAACTATACTCCAGCAATGCTGGCCTTCTCTCATATCCTAAAACTGAAGGACCCTTTCCCACTTTTGGGCTTTATACGTGATTTCTCTCACCAGCCCCTTACCTTGTCATCATTCGGGTGTCAGCTTAAATGACACCTTCTCAGAAAGGCTCTTCCTAATATTGTAGTGGATGAGAGCATGGGCTCTGGAGCCAGAGTGTCTGGGTTTACATCCCATCTCCTTGATTACTTGCTATCCATTATTATCTTTAGTGTTTTGTTCCAAGATACTGAAAACTCATTCTTCACATTTTAATTCACATACACATGTAATGGCAAATATGTCATGATTGCTGCCTGTCAAAAGTGATTGTAAGGTATCTATCTATCAATTTCAGATATCTTAAGCCTCATTTTCCCTGTCTATAAAATAGGGAATATAGTATTATCTATTTTATAGTAGTTGTTTTGAAAATTAAAGAGTGTGTAAAGCATGTGGTACAGAGCCTGGCACAGAGTAAGCACTACATAAGTGTTCGCTGTTAACATTGTCAGTATCTGAAGTTGAATACCACCCACTGTTCATTTTTATATCTATTTCCCAGTTGTTTCTTCACAGTATTTATTGCAGTTTATAATTTGACAGTCTTCTTTTCTAGATACTAAACATCAGGAAAGGAGGGATCATGTCTGCCTTTATTATCCATGCTCTCTCTAGTGCCTAATTCAGTACCTGGCATATAGTTAGCACTCTGTAATAAATATTGAATAGAATAGGCCAGAAAACATGCTCTATATTGAAACATCAGTGACCAAACTAATATCAGTGGAAGACCCAATGAAATCAAAGCCCACGTCAGTCACAGCACAGCTTTAGTTTAATATTCCACTTCTATCAAGTTGCATATGCTCTTTTGTCATTACTTAGTATCAAAGACTTGGTTCTCAGACTTGATTCTTATACTTTTATTGAATAATTTTTTTAAATCAAATTTTAATGGAACACATTAAAAGAAAAAACAAGAGAATAGTTTTGAAAATTGGTTCATTGTTTTCGGCAGGAAGGTATTTTGTTGAAGCTGAGATGCATTCTTATAAAATGACACAGCTTTTCATGACTTGGAATTTTTCGTACTTATGGAAAGCCCTTTTTAAAAAAAAATCATATCAACCTTGTACACACATTAAAAAAAAGTAAGTAAAATCAATTAGCTGAGATGCTCACATTCAGAGTCTAACTCTTCTAATTCACCTTCAACTCAGCATCTCAGTGTCCATGTTTTTCTACATAATATTGTTCTCTGTTATCAGGAACATTAATGATGTATCATTTCTTAAATAAGTGTCCATTTTTATCTATAGGGTTTTCTTCAAAGACACTGATATACATCCTTCATATTTTGATGCACATACACATGTAATGACAAATATGTTATGAGTGTTATTTAACTAAAGTGATTATAAGATACCTATCTATCAATTTCAGATATATTAAGTGTGAAAGAATGTGTCTTAAAATTAATGAAATATAATGTTGAATTTACAGAATATTCTGGAGGGAAAAAATTGCCTTACAGATCTTTTACCAAGATTTAAGAATTGTTTAACAATTAATAATGTTATTGGCAAAATATATGTTTTTACTGATTTTAACCATTAATATTTTATATACCATTTGGCAACGTTAATTTAACATCAGTATCATTTAAGCATCACAACAGTGCGATGTAATTGACGTTTCCACTTTGCAGATGAGGAAGCCAAAGCCTTAAAGAGCCTCAATAGGGGTCACTACTAAGTGCTGGATCATCTGTTCCTTCAGCTCTCAATCTCAGGTTCTTTGCCATTTGCAAAATATAAAAGTACAGACTTACTCAAACCCATTTTAAGAAATGAAAGTTTCAGCTTCTTGGATTTGTCATTCTGTGTAGAGTATACACGGCAGACTTTATCTTTTAACAACTTTTATAAAAGTGAATAGCTGTGTATGATCCTAGTATATTTGAGAATACTTGAAAATTTCTAGTAAAGTTTGCTTTTTGTGACTATCTTTGTAGAAGTAAGAATTTCTTTATACTTTATATCATTGCGTTTAATTCTTATTCATGAACAGTGAGACTGAATAATTGACTTAATCCAACACAGATCCAAATTACATTCATATTTTTAATGACAATGAACTTAATATAAAAAATTTGTGGTTGAGTTTTTTTAGTTGATGTTCTCAAGACCTATGCCACTATGAAGAAATATAGTTTTTATCCTTTTGAAAGTCTCAGGTTTGGATACCTTTTAGCTGTTTTGTTTTACATTCAACTTATTTTTAAAAACTGAGGAACCACCAAAAATAAAAGGAAATTTTCTTTGAATGTTCTAAGTGTTTTGAACAAGAACAAAACTGTAATGTCAAAGTAGTTTCTGATTTGAATTTATATATCTTTGTCTTTTTCTTTTAATTTTTCTTTTGAAATAATTACAGATATACAGGAAGTTACAAAAATAGTACAGAGAGATCACATGTATCCTTCACCCAATGTCCCCAGTGGTTCTATCTTACGTAATTTTTGTCCAAATTCAAAACCAGGAATTTAACATTGATACAGTGTGTATATAATTCCATGTCGTTTTATCACCTGTGTAGAGTCCTGTAACTGTTGCCATAGTCAAGTCTCCTTTGTGCATATCCACCTCCCCCAACTCCCCACAACAAAGTTCTCAATCCCTGGAAACCACTACTTTCTTTTTCATGTCTATAATTTTGTCATTTCAAGAATATTATAGAAATGGAATCAAACAATATGTGACCTTTTGAGATTGAGTTTTTTCACTCATGATAATGTCCTTGTAATCCATCTAAGCTGTTGTGTATATAGTAGTTTGTTCCTTTTTAATGGTGAGTTATACTTCATGGTAAGGATGTACCACAGTCTGTATACTCATTCATTTATTGAGCAACATTTTGGTTGTTTCCAGTTTTTGACTATATAAATAAAACTGCTATGAAAAGTTATGTACAGGTTTTTAAGCCCACATAAGTTTTTGTTTCTCTAGGATAAATGCCCAGGTCTATGATTATTGGGTAGTATGTTATATGTTTAGCTCCCCACCCTCCAGTTTTATTGAGATATAATTGATATATAACATTGTATTTTTGGTGTACATGATTTGATATATGTATGTATTGCTAAATGATTACCACAATAAGTTTAGTTAACATCCATCACCTACACTTACAGTTTTTTTCTGATTTGAACTTGTAAGGTCTACTCTCTTAGCAACTTTCAAATATTCAATACAATATTGTTAACTATAGTCATCATGCTGAATGTTACATTTACAGAACTTATTTATCTTATAACTGGAAATTTGTACATTTTGACCCCATTTACCCAGTTCTCCCTCCACACACACACCCGCACCTCTGGCTAACACCAATTTGTTCTATGTTTCTATGACTTTGGGTTTTTAGATCCCACATATAAGTTGACATCTTACAGTATTTGTCTTTCTCTGTCTGACTTAGCATAATGCCCTCAAGGTCAATACATGTTGTCACAACTGGCAAGATTCCTTCTTTTTTATGACTGAATAATTTTCCTCTGTGTGTGTGTGTGTGTGTGTGTGTGTGTGTGTGTGTATCATATTTTCTTTATCCATTCATTTACCCATGGACGTTTAAGTTGTTTCCGTGTCTTGGCTATTGTAAATAATGCTGCAGTGAAATGGGGGTACAGATATCTGTTCAGGATAGTGATTTGATTTCTGTTGGATGTATACCCAGAAGTTGAATTGCTGGATCATATGGTACTTCTATCTTTAAGTTTTTGAGGAACCTGCATACTATTTTCTATATTGTCTATACCAATTTACATTCACAACAAATGTATACAAAGTTTTCTTTTCTCCACATCCCCAACAGCACTTGTTATTGCTTGTGTTTTTGATAGTAGCCATGCTGACAATTGTGAGGTGATATATTGGGGTTTTGATTAGCATTTCCTTGTTGACTGGTGATGTTGAGTACCTTTTCATGTACCTGTTGGCCATTTGAATATCTTTTTTGAAAATATGTCTGTTTGAGTCCTTTGCCCACTTTTAGTTGTATTATTTGGAGTTTTTTTGAGTTTGTTATACATTTTGGAAATTGACACTTTATCAGATGTGTGGTTTCAGAGTATTTCAGAGTATTTTCTCCCATTCTATAGGTTGCCTTTTCATTTTGTTGATTGTTTCATTTAGTGTACAGAAGCTTATAAGTTTGCTGTAGTCCCACTTGTTTATTTTTGTTTTTGTTGCTTATGTTTTAGGTGTCATGTCCAAAAAATCATTGCTATTACCAATGTCAAGGAGCTTATTCTCTATTTTTCTTTTGAGAGTTTTATGGTATCAGGTTTTACATTTAAGTCTTTAATCAATTTTGAGTTAATTTTTGTGGATATTGTGAAATAGGGATCTAGTCTCATTCTTTTGCGCATGAATATACATTTTTCCCAACACCATTTATTGAAGAAACTGTCTTTTTACCATTGAGTTTGTAGCTTCCTTGTCAAACATTAGTTGAATGTATATGTTTGTGAGTCTACTTTTGGGCTCTTGTTTCTTTCCCACTAGTCTATGTGTCTGTTTTTGTGCCAGTACAAAACTGTTTTGATTACTATAGCTTTGTAATAGAGTTTAAAATCAGGAAGCTTTGCTCTTTCTCAGGATTGTTTTGGCTATTTGGCATCTATGGTAGTTCCATATGAATTGTAGGATTTTTTTTTTTCTATTTTTGTGAGAAATGCCTTGGGAATCTTGATAGGGATTGTATTGAATCTATAGATGGCTTTGTGTAGAACAGACATTTTAATAATATTAATTCTTCCAATCCATGAACGTGGGTTGTCTTTCCATTTATTTGTGTCTTCTTCAGTTTCTTTCATTAGTGTCTCGTAGTTTTCAGTGTGTAAGTCTTTCACCTACTTGGTTAAATTGACTCCGAAGTATTTTATTGTTATTGATGCTGTTGGAAATGGGTTGTTTTCTGTATTTACTTCTTAGTTAATTTGTTGTTAGCATGTAGAAGTCTGCTGATTTTTGTATGTTGATGTTGTGTCCTGTAACTTTACTGAATTGATTAGTGCTAACATTTCTTGGTGGAGTCTTTAGAATTTTCTATATATAAAATCATGTCATCTGCAAACAAAGACAATTTTACTTCTTCCTTTCTGAATCTGATGCCTTTTATTTGTTTTTCTTACCTGATTACTCTGGCTAGAACTTCCAGTACTATGTGAGAGTGGGTACCCTTATCCTGGTAGTGACATTAGAGGAAAAGCTTTTCAGCCTTTCACCACTGAGTATATTGTTAGCTGTGGGCTTGTCATATATGGCCTTTATTATG
Organism: Balaenoptera musculus; assembly: GCF_009873245.2. Lineage (NCBI taxonomy): Eukaryota > Metazoa > Chordata > Mammalia > Artiodactyla > Balaenopteridae > Balaenoptera > Balaenoptera musculus. The sequence goes on from NC_045792.1 coordinate 26,443,206, forward strand.
ATGAGGTACTTTCCTTCTATGCCCAGTTCATTGAGAATTTTTACCGTGAATGGGTGTTAATTTTTCAAATGCGTTTTCTGCATCTACTGAGATGATCATATGATTTTAATCTGACTATTAATGTGATGAATCACATTTATTGGTTTGCATATGTTAAACCATTCTTGCATCCCAGGGATGAATCATGGGATATGATCTTTTTATTGTGCTGTTGAATTTGGTTTGCTAGTATTTTGTTGAGAATTTTTGCATCTGTATTCATCAGGGATGTTGGTCTATAGTTTTTGGTGTTTTTTTTTTGCAGTGGCCTTATTTGGCTTTGTTACCACAGTCATGTTGGTCTCGTGAAATGTGTTCAGGAGTATTCCCTCCTCTTCATTTTTTTTGGAAGAGTTTGAGAAAAATTGGCTTTAATTCTTCTTCAAGTGTTTGGTAACTTTCACCCATGAATCCATCTGGTTCTGGACTTATCATTGGGAATTTTCTTTTGATTACTGATTTAATCTTAGAGAAATTGGACTATTCAGATTTTCTATTTTTTCATGATTCAGACTTGGTGGGTGTATGTTTCCAGGAATTTATCCATTTCTTCTGGGTTGTCCAGTTAGTTGGCATAGAATTATTCATGGTAATTTCTTAGGATCCTTTGTATTTCTGTGGCATCAATTGTAATGTCTCTTCTTTTACTTATACTTTTATTTATTTAGGCTCTTAATCTCTTTGTCTCCTTCTGTCTCTGTCTCTCCCTCTGTCTCTCTCCCCTCCCCCTGGGTTAGTCAAAGTAAAGGCTTGTCAATTTTGTATATTTTTTTCAAAGAACCAACTCTTAGTTTTGTCATCCTGTTTTCTATTTATTCATTTCTGTTCTAATCTTTATTATTTCCTTACTTCTGCTAAGTTTGGGCTTATTTTATTTTTCTAGTTCCTTGAAATATAAAATTAGGTTGTTTATTTGAAGTCTTTCTTTTTTCTTGATATATGTATATATTGCTATAAACTTACCTCTTAGAACTGTTTTTGCTCCACCTCATAAGGTTTGGTATGTTGTATTTCCATTTTCACTTGTCTCAAGATACTTTTTAAATTTTCTTTTTAATTTTTTCTCTGATACATTGGTTGTTCAGGAGTGTGTTGTTTAATTTCCATGTATTTGCCAATTATCAAGGTTTCCTCCTGATACTGATTTATAGTTTCATATGATTGTGGCCAGGAAACATACTTGGTGTGATTTCAGTCTTCTTAAATTTGCTGAGACTTATTTTGTGGCCTAACATATATTCTAGCCTAGAAAATGTTCTGTGGACACTTGGTAAGAATGAGTATTCTGCTGTTGCTGGATGGAATGTTTGTATATGTCTATGAGGTTCATTTGGTCTATAATGTTGTTCAAATATGCTGTTTCTTTATTGATTTTCTGGGTGATCTGTCCATTGTTGAGAGTGGGTGTTAAGGTCCCCAACTATTACTGTATTCCTATTTATTTCTCCTGTTAATTCTGTTAGTATTTTTTTAAATATATATTTAGATACTCTGATGTTGGTTGCATAAATATTTACAACTGTTATATCTTCTTGATGGATTGACCCCATTTTCATTATATAATGCCCTTTGTCTCTTTTGACCATTTTTAGCTAAACGTCTCTTTTGTCTGATACAAATACAGCTATCCCTGCTTTCTTTTGAATACCATTTGCTTAAAATAGCTTTACCCATTCCTTCACTCTCAGTCTATGTGTGTCTTTAAAACTAAAGTGAATCTTTTGTAGTCAGCTTACGGTTGGATTTTTTTTTTTTAATCCATTCATTCATTCTGTGTCTTTTGATTGATGAATTTAATCCATTCACATTTAAAGTAATTATTAATAGTAAAGACTTTTATTACCATTTTGTTAATAGTGTTCGGACTTAGTTTTTTACCTTTCTGTCTTCTTTGTGACTTGATGACTTTTTGTAGTGGTATTCTTTGACTCCTTTATCATAATTGTTTGTATAACTGCTATAGGTTTTTTTCTTTCTGTTTACCATGAGGCTTACATAAAATTTCTCATGTTTTTAACATCCTATTTTAATCTGATAACATCATTTTGATAGCATACATAAACTTTACATTTTTACTTCTCCCCCTTTTCCATTTTAAGTTATTAATGTTTTAGTTAATATATTTTATATTGTGCATCAAATACATTATTGTAGTTATGATTACTTCTTTATGTTTATTTTTTAACTTTTAGAGTTATAAGTGAATTATGTATCACCATTACAATATTAGAGAATCTCACTTTGTATGTTTACCATTGCTAGTTAGTTTTACACTTACATTCATGTTTTTTTATGATGTGAATTAGCGTCCTTTCATTTCTGCTTGAAGAACCCCCTTTAGTATTTCTTTTAAGGCAGATATAGTGGTGATGAACTCCCTCAGTTTTTGTTCGGGAAAGTCTTTATCTCATTCATTTCTGAAAGACTGCTTTGCCAGTTACAGTATTCTTAATTGACAGGCTTTTTTTCTTTCAATATTTTGAATACATCACCCCATTCTCTCCAGGGCTACAAAGTTTCTGTTGAGAAATCTGCCTGTAGTCTATGGGGGTGGTCCCTTGTATATGATGTGTTGCTCTTCTGCTCCTGTTAAAATTCTTTCTTGCCTGACTTTTGACAATGTAATTACAATGTGTCTCGGTAGCTCTTTTGGGGTACAATCTGTTTGGTATCCTTTGGGTCTCGCGACTGTGGATGTCCATTTCTCTCCCCAGGTTTGTACAGTTTTCAGCCATTCTTGCTTTAAAAATATTTTCTGTCCTTTTTTCTTCTTCTAGGATTCTCATAATGCAAATATTATTCTTTTGATGGTGTCCTGTGGCTCTCATAGGTTTTTTTCACTCTTTTGCATTTTTTTTTCTCCTCCAACTGGATAATTTTAAATGCCTTATCTTCTAGTTCATTGATTCCTTCTTCTGCTTGACCAAGTCTGATGTTAAAGCTCTCCATTGAATTCTTCAGATCAGTCATTGTGTTCTTCAACTCTAGGATTTCTGGGTTTTCTTTAATGGCATTTATTTTTTGGTTGAACTTCTTATTTTGCTCATGCACTATTTTTCTCATTTTGTTTAATTGTCTGTAAAGCTCACTAAACTTCTTTGAAGGGATTATTCTGAAATCTTTGCACACAATTCAGAGATCTCCATTTCTTTAGGGTCAGTTATTGGAGCTTTATTACTTTCCTTTGATGGTGCCATGTTGGCTCAGCTCTCTGCTCCATTGCTGTTGTAAGCAGGGTGGTAGGTTGGGCTACGCAGCGTCCTGAGTGTTTTGATTAGTTTTTCTGGTTGGGCAGGCATGGAAGCTGTATTCAGCCCTAGGCCAGGCTCTCAATTTGCTTCCCAACTTGGGGGCTGTGTAACAGCATTCACAGCTGGTATGGCTTGCTGGCCAAGGACCTGAATCAGACAAAACTGTGCACAAAGTTCCTTGGTTAGAGAGGTTTACTAGCTGGGCTCTGCAGATGAACAGAGTCACTGGCTTGGTGCTCTTCAAGTGCTGCTGAACTGCTCTGTTTCCTGGATGCTCTGGCCAGGTTTCCAGGTAAGTGGGGCTGGGATTGTGCTCAGTAATAGGTAGAGCTAGGAATTAGCTTCCCCGCTTGGGCCAGCAGCAGCAGCAAAGCAGGCATCAAAGCCAGCAAGGTGGAGATTTAAGGTGGTGGAGGAGTAGGTGGACCTGGAGTTCATCTCTCTCCACAGGATGCATCAGGAATACATCTATAGGTGCAGTAATTCTCAGAACACTGGCTGAAAACTAGCAGAAGACCTTGGACACCAGAAACGACTATAAAGATTCCTGCATAACTGGGTAGGATGGAAAAAAAGTAGAGAGAAGGAGGAGAGGAAGTGGACGGGACCTGAACCCCGGGGTGGGGGAGCTGAAGCAGAGGAGAGAGTCCCGAATTTGGGGAAACCCCCTCTACGATGGGGAAATTGATTGGGATGGAAGGGAAGTATTTGAGGCTGTTGGAAGAGGGTGAAGCAGCCAATCTGCGGCAGATGGGACAGAGTGAGAAATACACTGGCGGTCCGTATCTTAGCCCTACATGCCCCGGACTGGAACTTGTGTTCACAGGTGTGCAAGGGGGCTGGGAGCTGGTGCGTGGGGATTGGAGAACAGGCCCAGAGCGAGAACTGCTGTTGTCTGTGGGGAGATGGACTGAGGGAACAAGAGAGAGGAAATCTGCAGCAGGGAATGACTATGGAGGAAGACTGGACTGCCATGGACACAGGGCGCTATTGCTGAGTCACACACAGGGGGAAGAGCCACTATTGTAACCTCTCTCTCCCCACACGCTGGTGCCTGCCAACGGACAATAAAAGAAGCTTGCTTAAGGCTACCTCTTGTTTTCCAGCTGCCAAGCAATAAAAAAAAGCCCCCTTAGAGCTGGCCCTCAGGTGCCGCCTGCAGGACAATAATAAAAAGCCCTCTCAGGGCTGGCCATCGCATGCCTGCTGCCAGGTGCCAGAAAAACCCTGGTCACGGCTGGCCCCCATGTGCCTTACGCCAGGTGCCAGAAAAGGCCCTCACTAGGGCCATATCTCTTGCGCCCTTGGCTGCCAGCTTCCCTGTGCATTTGGTCCTGCCGGGATTCCTGCAATCCAAGCAGTCATACCACCTCTGCACCCGGTCCTCACAGGGGCAGACCCAAGAGTTCCAAGGCAGCCTCAGGACCAGACTCCTGTGGGTGGAACACATGCCGAGGTGAGGATAAAACCAAAGCTGAATCCCAGGGACAGGGTGACTAAGGAAGAATATCGAAAATCTTTCTATCGGCTGTATAAGCTACAGATTAAATCCCTAGGATCAGTTATGTAGACCTTGCATCTATGGAGTATCTGAGTAGACAATGAGTGTTCCCACAAATGAAAACGGTCTAGCTCTGGCAGCTGTGGCTTCTGGGGGAAAGCACACGCAGGAATTGGGCCAGATCAGAGTTTGAGTGGTCCCCACAGGGCCTACAGCAGGTTCAGAGGCCAGCCCAGAAGCAAGGGAGAGCCTCCTGGGGAGGCAGAGGTGGGCTGTGGCTCACGGTGTGTGCAAGGACACTTACACTGGAGACCCCAGGGAAACATAATTATTACTATTAATTTTATTGTCTTGATTCATTCTGTTGTTGGTTTTAGCTTTTTTTTGTTTGTTTCTTTTTCTTTTCTTTTGTTTTAGTTTTTTTAGTGTTTTGGGATCTCTGTGTTCTATAACATATCTTTATATATTTTTTTTATACATTTTTGTTTTTACTTTTCTGTTTTTCTGTGTTCTTTTCCCTTATTTTTTCTTTCTCTTTTTCTTTAATGTATATTTTTAATATTTCTATTTATGCTTTGTCTTTCTGTTGTCCTGGGTTGTTTCCCTTTTTATTTTATTTTATTATTATTATTTTAAATCATATTTATCGGTTTTTTCTGTTTCCTTGCTTTATTCTTCACTTGGCACACTGCTTTGGTTTTGTTTTTCGGTTATGTGTTTCTTTTAGTTTCAATCCTAATTTGATTCCATTTTTGAGTTCTTCTATTTGTTTCATTGTTCTCTTGCTCTTTGTTTTATTTGGCTCTGTTTTCGTTTCTTTTACGTGTTTCCTTGTTTCTGTTTTTTTTTTTTTTGGTTTTGTTTTTACCATTTCTTCAGGGTTTTGTTTGTCTTTTATTTTTTCTTTAATATATTTTCTATTTTTTTTTTATATTTCTGTTTCTACATTGCTTTTTTTGTTGTTCTGTCGTCTTTCCCCTTTCTCTCTCTTTTTTTTAATACCGTTTTGGTCAGTTTGTATTGTTTTTCTGCCTCATTGTTCAGTTGGCACTCTGCTTTGGTTTTGATTTTTGGATTTGGGGTTTTTGTCAGCTTTCTTCTTAATTGTTTGATTTCGTTCTTGGGTTCTTTTGTTTGTCTGGATGTTCTCTTGCTATTTGATTCATTTGGTTCTGTTTTTGTTTCTTTTCTGTGTGTGTGTGTTTCTTTGTTTCTGTTTATGCTTCTTTAATTTTATTTTCTACCGTTTGTCTGGGATTTTGTTAGTTTTTTTTTTTAATCCAGTTTATTGCTGGGACGAGCCACTTGCGGGGTCTTGATCCCTTGACCAGAAGTCGGTCCTGAGGCTCTGGAGTGGGAGAACTGACTCCAGGATATTGGACCACTAGAGAATTCCCAGCCCCAGGGAAGATTCATCGCCAAGAGCTCTCACAAAGGGCTCTATCTGAATCCAAGACCCAGCTCCACCCAACTGCCAGCAGCTCCCAGTGCTGGATGCCTCATACCAAACAACAAACAAGACAGGAACACAAACCCACCCATCAGCACACAGATGACCTAAAGTCATACTAAGCTCACAGACACCCCAAAACACACCGACACGGCCCTACTCATCAGAGGGAAAAGACTCAGCTCTACCCACCAGAACGCAAGCACCAGTCCCTCCCATCAGAAACCCTACACAAGAAAATGGACCAACCCTACCAAGGCACAGAGAACAGAAGCAAGAGGAGCTATGACCCTGCAGCCTAGGGAAAGGAGACTTCAAATACTGTAAATTAAACAAAATGAGAAGACAGAAATATCTTACAGGCAAAAGAGCAAGGTAAAACCCCACAGGACCAAATAAATGAAGAGGAAATAGGCAGAATACCTGAAAAAGAAATCAGAGTAATGATAGTGAAGATATCCAAAAACTTGGAAATAGAATAGAGAAAATACAAGAAATGTTTAACAAGGACCTACAAGAACTAAAGAGCAAACAAACAGTAATGAAGAACACAATGACTGAAATGAAAAATACTCTAGAAGGAATCAATAGCAGAATGAGGCAGAAGAGCAGATAAGACAGCTGGAAGATAGAATGGTGGAAATAACTGCCACAGAGCAGAATAAAGAAAAAAGAATGAAAAGAATGGAGGACAGTCTCAGAGACGTCTGGGACAACATTAAGTGCACCAGCATTCGAATTATAGGTGTCCCAGAAGAAAACGAAAAAAAGGGTCTGAGAAAATATTTGAAGAGATTATAGTTGAAAACTTCCCCAACATGAGAAAGGAAATAGTCAAGTCCAGGAAGTACAGAGAGTCCAATACAAGATAAACCCGAGGAGAAACATGCCAAGACACATATTAATCAAACTAACAAAAATTAAACACAAAGAAAAAATATTAAAAGCAGCAAGGGAAAACCATCAAATAACATACAATGGAATCCCCATAAGGTTAACAGCTGATCTTTCAGCAGAAACTCTGCAGGCAAGAAGGGAGTGGCAAGATATATTTAAAGTGATGAAAGGGAAAAACCTACAACCAAGATTACCCATCAAGGATCTCATTCAGATTTGATGGAGAAATCAACAGCTTTACAGACAAGCAAAACTTAAGAGAATTCAGCACCACCAAACCAACTTTACAACAATTGATAAAGGAACTTCTGTAGGCAGGAAACACAAGAGAAGGAAAGAACTTACAAAAACAAACCCAAAACAGTTAAAATGTTAATAGGAACATACATATTTATAATTACCCTGAATGTAAATGGATTAAATGCGCCAACCAAAAGACACAGACTGGCTGAGTGGATACAAAAACAAGACCTGTATATATGCTTTCTACAAGACAGCCACTTCAGACCTAGGGACACATACAGACTGAAAGTAAAGGGATGGAAAAAGATATTCCATGCAAATGGAAATCAACAGAAAGCTGAAGTAAAAACACTCATGTCAGACAAACAGACTTTAAAATAAAGACTGTTACAAGAGACAAGTAAGGATACTATGTAGTGATCAAGGGATCAATCCAAGAAGAAGATGTAACAATTATAAATGTTTATGTACCTAACATAGGTGCACCTCAATACATAAGACACATGCTAACGGCCATAAAAGGGAAAATTGACAGTAACACAATAATACTAGGGGACTTTAACCACCCCACTTACACCAATGGACAGATCATCCAAACAAAATAAATAAGGAAACACAGGCTTTAAATGACACATTAGACCAGATGGACTTAATTGATATTTATAAGACATTCCATCCAAAAACAACAGAATACACTTTCTTCTCAAGTGCACACGGAACATTCTCCAGGATAGATCACATCTTGAGTCACAATTCAAACATCGGTAAATTTGAGAAATTTGAAATCGTATCAAGCATTGAGCAAACTGAAATTGTATCAAGCATCTTTTCTGACCACAATGCTATGAGACTAGATATCGATTAAAGGGAAAAAATGTAAATTATACAAACAAATGAGGCTAAACAATATGCTACTAAACAACCAAGAGATCACTGAAGAAATCAAAGAGGAAATCAAAAAATACCTAGGAACAAATGACAATGAAAACACAACAACCCAAAACCTATATGGTGCAGCAAAAGCAGTTCTAATATGGAAGTTTGTAGCAATACAATCCTACCTCAAGAAACCAGAAAAATCTCAAATAAACAACCTAACCTTAAACCTAAAGCAATTAGAGAAAGAAGAATAAGAAAAACCCAAAGTTAGCAGAAGGAAAGGAATTGTAAAGATCAGGTAAGAAATAAATGAAAAAGGAAGGAAACAATAGCAAAGATCAATAAAACTAAAAGCTGGTTCTTTGAGAAGATAAACAAAATTGATAAACCTTTAGCCAGACTCATCAGGAAAAAAGGGAGAAGACATATCAACAGAATGAGAAATGAAAAAGGAGAAGTAACAACTGACACCACAGAAATACAGAGGATCATGAGAGACTACTACACGCAACTATATGCCAATAAAATGGACAACCTAGAAGAAATGGACAAATTCTTTGACAGGTACAACCTTCCAAGACTGAAAGAGGAAGAAATAGAAAACATGAACAGACCAATCACAAGCACTGAAATTGAAACTGTGATTAAAAATCTACCAACAAAAAAAACGCCCAGGGGCAGATGGCTTCACAGGCGAATTCTATCAGACATTTAGAGAAGAGCTAACACCCATCCTTCTCAAACTCTTCCAAAACGTAGCAGAGGGAGGAACACTCCCAAACTCATTCTATGAGGCCACCCTCACCCTGATACCAAAACCAGACAAGATGTTCACAAAAAAAGAAAATTACAGGCCAGTATCACTAATGAACATAGATGCAAATATTTTCATCAGAGTACAAGCAAACAGAATCCAACAGCACATTAAAAGGATCATACACCATTATCAAGTGGGGTTTATCCCAGGAATGGAAGGATTCTTCAGTATATGCAACTCAATCAATGTGATACACCATATTAACAAACTGAAGGATAAAAACCATATGCTATTCTCAATAGATGCAGAAAAAGCTTGACAAAATTCAACACCCATTTATGATTAAAACTCTCCAGAAAGTGGGCATAGAGGGAACCTACCTCAACATAATAAAAGCCATATATGACAAAACTCACGGTGAAAAACTGAAAGCATTTCCTCTAAGATCAGGCACAAGGCAAGGGTGCCCACTCTCACCACTATTATTCAACATAGTTTTGGAAGTTTTAGCCATGGCAATCAGAGAAGAAAAAGAAATAAAAGGAATCCAAATTGGAAAAGAAGAAGTAAAACTGTCACTGTTTGCAGATGACATGATATTACACATAGGAAATCCTAAAGATGCTACCAGAAAACTACTAGAGCTAATCAATGAATTTGGTAAAGTAGCAGGATAGAAAATTAATGCACAGAAATCTCTTGCATTCCTATACACTAACAACGAAAATTCAGAAGGAGAAGTCAAGGAAACACTTCCATTTACCACTGCAACAAAAAGAATAGTATACCTAGGAATAAACCTACCTAAGGAGGCAAAAGACTTATATGCAGAAAACTATAAAACACTGATGAAAGAAAACAAAAATGATACAAACAGATGGAAAGATATATCCATATTCCTAGATTGGAAGAATCAACATTGTGAAAATGGCTGTACTACCCAAAGCAATCTATGGATTCAATGCAATCCCTATCAAATTACCAATGGCATTTTTCACAAAACGAGAACAAAAAATTTTACAATTTGTATGGAAACACAAAAGACCCCGAATAGCTAAAACAACCTTGAGAAAGAAAAACAGAGCTGGAGGAATCAGGCTCCCTGACTTCAGACTATACTAGAAAGCTACAGTAATCAAGACAGTCAATCAAGCCAATCAAGACTGGCACAAGAACAAATATAGATCAATGGAACAGGATAGAAAGACCAGAGATAAACTCACACACATATGGTCACCTTTTCTTTGACAAAGGAGGCAAGAACAGACAATGGAGAAAAGACAGCCTCTTCAGTAAGTGGAGCTGGGAAAACTGGAAAGCTATGTTTAAAAGAATGAAATTAGAACACTTCTTATCACTATACACAAAAATAAACTCAAAATGGATAAAAGACCTAAATGTAAGGCTAGACACTATAAAACTCTTAAAGGAAAGCGTAGGCAGAACACTCTGACATAAATCACAGCAAGATCTATTTTGACCCACCTCCTAGAGTATTGAAAATAAAAAGAAAAATAAACATATGGGACCTAGTGAAACTTAAAAGCTTTTGTACAGCAAAGGAAACCATAAACAAAATGAAAAGACAACCCTCAGAATGGGAGAAAATATTTGCAAACACAGCAACTGACAAAGGATTAATCTCCAAAATATACAAGCAGCTCATGCAGCTCAATATCAAGAAAACAAACAACCCAATCCAAAAATGGGCAGAAGACCTAAATAGACATTTCTCCAAAGAAGACATACAGATGACCAACAAACTCATGAAAAGCTGCTCAACATCACTAATTATTAGAGAAATGCAAATCAAAACTACAATGAGGTATCACCTCACACTGGTTAGAATGGGCATCATCAGAAAATCTGCAAACAATAAATGCTGGACAGGGTGTGGAGAAAAGAGAACCATCTTGCACTGTTGGTGGGAATGTAAATTGATAAAGCCACTGTGGAGAACAGTGTGGAGGTTCCTTAGAAAGCTAAAAAATAGAACTACCACATGACCCAGCAATCATGTGTTGGACCCACAATGCCCAACTACTGGGCATATACCCTGAGAAAACCTTAATTCAGAAAGATACATGTACCAGAATGTTCATTGCAGCACTATTTACAGTAGCTAGGACATGGAAGCAGCCTAAATGTCCTTCAACAGATGAATGGATAAAGAAGATGTGGCACATATATACAATGGAATATTGCTGAGCCATAAAAAGGAACGATACTCAGTTATTTGTAATGAGGTGGATGGACCTAGAGACTGTCATACAGAGTGAAGTAAGTCATAAAGAGAGAAGCAAATACCATATGCTAACACACATATGTGGAACCTAAAAAAACGGTACTGATGAACCTAGTGACATGGCAGGAATAAAGACACAGACGTAGAGAATGGACTTGAGGACTCAGAGGGATGAAGGGGAAGCTGGGACGAAGTGAGATAGTAGCTTTGACATATATACGCTACCAAATGTAAAATGGAAGGCTAGTGGGAAGCTGATTCATAGCACAGGGAGATAGTTTGATGCTTTTTGATGACCTAGAGAGGTAGGACAGGGAGGATAGGAGGGAGGCCCAGAGGGAGGGGATATGGGAATATATGTATACTTATAGCTGATTCACTTTGTTGTACAACAGAAACTAACACAACATTGTAAAACAATTATACTCCAATAAAGATATTTTTTAAAAAGCCAGCAAGGCTCATTGTTTGGGTCTTGCATCAGGCAGAATTGCACATTGAGTTCCCTGGCCAAATGAGATCACTGTGTTGAAAACACAAACTAAACAGCTTTTTAAGAAGCTGCCAAATAATTTCCGTTAGCAATGTATGAATGGTCCAGTGTCTTTGAATCCTTTCAAGCTTTTGGTGTTATTATTTTTAATATTATATTAGCAATTCTAATAGTAATAGTTCCCTGTGGTCTTAATTTTACATTTTCATAGTAGAATCCTCTGAGATATAGGGGGTTTGGTCCAGACCTGTGCAATAAAGCAAATATTGCAGTACAGCAAGTTATATGGAGTTTTTGTTTTTCCAGTGCATATAAAAGTTATGTTTATACTGTACTATTGTCTATTAAATATGCAATAGCACTATGTCTAAAAAAACAATGTACATACCTTAATTTTAAAATACTTTATTTCTAAAAAATACTAACCCTCATCTGACAGCACAGGGTTGCCACAAATCATCAAAACTACAATATCTGTGAGGTGCAATAAAATGAAATATGCCTTTAATGACTAATGATATTGAACATCTCTTAATGTGCTTATTTGCCATCTGTATGTTCTCATTGGTGAAATATTCCTTCATGCCCTTTGCCTATTTCTTAATTAGATTGTTTGGGTTTTTGTACTGTTGAGTTTTGAGAGTTCTTTATATATTCTAGATATGAATCTTTTATCAGATTTCATTTACAGATATTTTCTCCCAGCCCATATCTTGTCTTTTCATTATCTTAACATGGTCTTTCACAGAGGAAATGTTTTTAGTTTTGGTAAAATTCAACCTACCAATTTTTTTCTCTATTTTATTTCTTATACTTTTCCTGTCATATCTAAGAACTCATTGAGTAACTCCTAGTCACAAAGATTTTCTCCTATAATTTCTTCCTTCTAAAAGTTTTATAGTTTTAAATTTTATATTTAAATTTATGATGTATTTTGAGTTAATTTTTTTATGAAGTGTGATGATTAGATCAAGGCTCTTTTTTCATTTTTTTGCCTGTGGATGTCCATTTGCTTCAATATCATTTGCTTCAGTACTATTCATTGAATTGCTTTTGAACTTTGGTCAAAAATCAGTTGACTTTACTTGAGTGGGGCTACTTCTTAGTTATATTCTCTGTTCCACAGATCTATGTATTAGTCTTTTCACCAGTATCAGGCAGTCTTGATTACTGTAGACCTTTAAATCAAGTAGACTGATTCTTCTCACATTATTATTATTTTTCAAAATTGTGTCAGCTATTTTATTTTCCTTGTCATCCCATATATGTTTTAGAGTAAACTTATCTCTATCTCAAAAAAAAATTTTTTATGGGATTTTCATAGGAATTGTATTAAACTAGTATAATCAATATGGGGAGAATTGACATACTTACTATGTTGATTTTTCTAATTCATGAATGTAGCATATCTCTCCATGTATTTAGGTTTCTTTGATTTCTTATATCAGCATTTTGTAGTTTGCAGTGTATGAGTCCTGTACGTGTTTTGTTAGGTTTATACCTGTGAATTTCTCTGTCTCTTTCTCTCTCTCCCTCCCTCACTATTGTAAGTGGTATTATTGTTTAAATTGTGGTTTCCATGTGTTCACGGCTATTTTATAGAAAAACAATTGATTTTTGTATGTTAATATTATATCCTGTGGCATTGTTGAACTTACTATATATATATATTTATAGATTACCTGGGATTTTTCATAGACAATTTTATAACCTATAAATAGAGACAGTTTATTTCTTTCTTTCCAATATGTATGCTTTGTATAGGATTTTCTTGCCTTGGTGTGCTGGCTAGAGCTTCCAGTACTGTGATGAAAAGCAGTGGTAAGAGTGGATATCCTTGTCATTTTTCTCATCTTACAGTGAAGGTATTCAGTCTCTTACCATTTAGTGTAATGTTAGCAATATGTTTTATTGTAGATGTTCCTTATCAAGTTGAGGAAATTCTTCTCTATTCATTGTTGGCTGAGAGTTTTTCTTGTTAATAGGTGTTGGATTTTTAAATGCTTTTACTGTGTTGATATGATCATATGATTTTTTCTTTCATAGCATCCTTCAATGGTGGATTATATTGATATTTGAATATTGAACTACTCTTACATCCCTGGATATGGTTGTAGTATATAATTTCTTTTATTTATTGCTGAACTATTTTTGATAATTTTTAAAATAATTTTTACATCATATTTGTCTTTTTTATTTTTGTAGTAGTGTCTTTGGGATGCTACAGTAAAACTGACTTAATAAAATTAGTTGGGAAGTATTCCCTCCTCTTTTATATTGTGGATGAAATTGTATAGATTTGGTATTCATACTTTAAACATTTGGTAAATTTAATTTATTTAATAGTAACATGACTATTCAAATTTTATATTTCATCTTGAGTGAGTTGTGGTAATGTGTTTTTTGAGGAATTAGTCTATTTCATCTGAACTATCAAATTGTTATGTATAGAGTTGTTTATAGTATTCCTTTATCCTTTTGATGTTTTTAAGGTCTGTAGTAATTCTCTTGTTTCACTCCTGATATTAATAATTTGTGTTTTCTCTCTATTATTCTTTCTTTGTCATTCTTGCTAGAGGTTTGTCTACTTTATTGAACTTTTCAAAGAATAAGCTCTGTTTCATTGATTTTCTCTGCATTTTTAAAATTTTAATTTCATAGATAATTTGCTATGTATCATTTTCTCTCTCTTGCCTACATTGAGTTTATTTTGCTCTTCTTTTTCTAGTTTTCTTGAGGCGGGAGCTTAGGTGATTGATTTGAGACCTTTATACTTTCATAATGTAATCATTTCCTGAGATAAAGTTTTCTCTCAGCATTGTTTTAGCTACATCCCACACGTTTAAATATGTTGTGCTTTCGTTTTCATTAAATTCAATGTATTTTAAAAAAATTTCCCTTGAGACTTTCTCTTTGCCTCATGAATTGTTAACAAATGTGTTACTTCATTTCCAGGTGCGTGGAGATTTTAATTTTAATTTTTTTTTATTTTTATTTTTTTAAATTTTCTTTTGGTTGGAGTATAATTGCTTTACAATGTTGTGTTAGTTTCTGCTGTACAATAAAGTGAATCAGCTGTGTGTATAAATATATCCCCTTCCTCTTGGACCCCCTCCCCCTTCCCCAGTCCCACCTGTCTAGGTCATCACAGAGCACTAGGCTGAGCTCCCTGTGCTATGCAGCAGGTTTCCACCAGCTATCTATTTTACACATCATAGTGTTTTTATGTCACACCTAATCTCCCATTTCATCCCACACTCCCCTTCTCCCCCATCCACATTTCCATTCTCTATGTCTGCATCTCTATTCCTGCCCTTCAAATAGGTTCGTGTGTACCATTTTTCTAGATTCCACATATATGCGTTAATATACGATATTTGTTTTACTCTGACTTACTTCACTCTGTATGACAGACTCTGGGTCCATCCACATCTCTACAAATGGCCCAATTTCGTTCCCTTTTATGGCTGAGTAATATTCCATTATATGTATATGTACCACATCTTCTTTATCCATTCATCTGTTGATTAACATTTAGGTTGTTTCCATGTCCTGGCTATTGTAAATAGAGCCGCAGTGACCATTGGGGTACATGTAACTTTTTGAATTATGGTTTTCTCAGGGTATATGCCCAGTAGTGGGATTGCTGGGTCATATGGTAGTCTATTTTTAGTTTTCTGAGGAACCTCCATACTGTTCTCCACAGTGGCTGTATCAATTTTCATTCCCACCAGCAGTGCAAAAGGATTCCCTTTTCTCCATATCCTCTCCAGCATTTATTGTTTGTAGATTTTTTGATGATGGCCATTCTGACTGGTCTGAGGTGATACTTCACTGTAGTTTTGTTCTGCATTTCTCTAATAATTAGTGATGCGGAGCAGCTTTTCAGGTGCTTGTTGGCCATCTGTATGTCTTCTTTGGGGAAATGTCTATTTAGGTCTTCCTCTCATTTATTGAGTGGGTTGTTTGTTTTTCTGTTATTGAGCTGCATGAGCTGTTCGTATATTTTGGAGATTGATCCTTTGTCCGTTGCTTTCTTTGCAAATATCTTCTGACATTGTGAGGGTTGTCTTTTCATTTTGTTGATGGTTTCCTTTATTGTGCGAAAGCTTTTAAGTTTCATTAGGTCCCATTTGTTTATTTTTGTTATTATTTTCATTACTTCAGGAGGTGGGTCAGAAAAGATCTTGCTGTGATTTAGGTCAAAGAGTGTTTTTCCTATGTTTTCCTCTAAGAGTTTTATAATGTCTGGTCTTACCTTTAAGTCTTTAATACATTTTGAGTTTATTTTTGTGTATGGTGTTAGGGAGTGTTCTAATTTCATTCTTTTACATGTAGCTGTACAGTTTCCCCAGCACCACTTATTGAACAGATTGTCTTTCTTCATTGTATACTCTTGCCTCCTTTGTCATAGATTAGGTGACCATAGGTGCGTGGGTTCATCTCTGGGATTTCTATCTTGTACCTTTGATGTATGTTTCTGTTTTTGTGCCAGTGCTATACTGTCTTGATTACTGTAGCTTTTAGTATAGTCTGAAGTCAGGCAGCCTGATTTCTGCAGCTCCACTTTTCTTTCTCGAGATTGCTTTGGCTATTTGGAGTCTTTTGTGTTTCCATACAAATCGTAAAATTTTTTGCTCTAATTCTGTGAAAAATGCCATTGGTGATTGATAGGGATTGCATTGAATCTGTAGATTGCTTTGTGTAGTATAGTCATTTTCACAATATTGATTCTTCCAGTCCAAGAACATGGTATATCTCTCCATCTGTTTTTGTCATCTTTGATTGCTTTCATCAGTGTTTTATAGCTTTTTGAGTGCAGGTCTTTTGTCTCTTTAGGTAGGTTTATTCCTAGGTATTTTATTCTTTTGGTTGCAATGATAAATGGGATTGTTTCTTTAATTTCTCTTTCTGATCTTTTGTTGTGAGTATATAGGAATGCAAGAGATTTCTGTACATTAATTTTGTATCCTGCAACCTTACCAAATTCATTGATGAGTGCTAGTATTTTTCTGGTTGCATCTTTAGGATTTCCTATGTATAGTATCATGTCATCTGCAAACAGTGACAGTTTTACTTCTTTCCCAATTTTGATTTCTTTTATTTCTTTTTCTTCTCCGATTGCCATGGCTAGGACTTCCAAAACTATGTTGAATAATAGTGGCGAGAGTGGACATCCTTGTCTTGCTCCTGATCTTAGAGGAAATGCTTTCAGTTTTTCACCATTGAGAATGATGTTTGCTGTGGGTTTGTCATATATGGCCTTTATTATGTTGAGGTAGGTTCCCTCTGTGCCCACTTTCTGGAGAGTTTTTATCATAAACGGGTGTTGAATTTTGTCAAAAGCTTTTTTCTGCATCTACTGAGATGATCATATGGTTTTTATTCTTCAATTTGTTAATATGATGTATCATATTGATTGATTTGCGTATATTGAAGAATCCTTGCATCCCTGGGATAAATCCCACTTGATCATGGTGTATGATCCTTTTAATGTGTTGTTGGATTCAGTTTGCTAGTATTTTGTTAAGGATTTTTGCATCTATATTCATCAGTGATATTGGTCTATAATTTTCTTTTTTTGTAGTATCTTTGTCTGGTTTTGGTATAAGGGTGATGGTGGCCTTGTAGAATGAGTTTGGGAGTGTTCCTTCCTCTGCAAGTTTTTGGAAGAGTTTGAGAAGGATGCGTGTTAGCTCTTCTCTCAATGTTTGATAGAATTCACCTATGAAGCTGTCTGGTCCTGGACTTTTGTTTGTTGGAAGATTTTTAATCACAGTTTGAATTTCATTACTTGTGATTGGTCTGTTCATATTTTCTATTTCTTCCTGGTTCCGTCTTGGAAGGTTATACCTTTCTAAGAATTTGTCCATTTCTTCCAGGTTGTCCATTTTATTGGCATAGAGTTGCTTGTAGTAGTCTCTTACGATGCTTTGTATTTCTGCGGTGTCTGTTGTAACTTCTCCTTTTTCATTTCTAATCTAATTGAGTTGAGTCCTTTTCCTATTTTTCTTGATGAGTCTGGCTAATGGTCATTATGTAATGTCCTTCCTTGTCTCTTGTAACATTCTTTATTTTAAAGTCTATTTTATCTGATATGAGTATTGCTACTCCAGGTTTCCTTTGATTTCCATTTGCATGCAATATCTTTTTCCATCCCCTCACTTTCAGTCTGTATGTGTCCCTAGGTCTGAAGTGGGTCTCTTGTAGACAGCACATATATGGGTCTTGTTTTAGTATCCATTCAGCAAGCCTGTGTCTTTTGGTTGAAGCATTTAATCCATTCACGTTTAAGGTAATTATCGATATGTATGTTCCTATGACCATTTTCTAAATTGTTTTGGGTTTGTTTTTGTTGGTCCTTTTCTTCTCTCGTGTTTCCCACTTACAGAAGTTCCTTTAGCATTTGTTGTAGAGCTGGTTTGGTGGTGCTGAATTCTCTTAGCTTTGCTTCTCTGTAAAGGTTTTGATTTCTCCATCGAATCTGAATGAGATCCTTGCTGGGTAGAGTAGTCTTGGTTGTAGGTTGTAGTTGCTTATAGTAGTCTCGTATCATCCTTTGTATTTCTGTGGTGTCAGTTGTAACTTCTCCTTTTTCAATTCTATTGATTGAGTCCTCTTTCTTTTTTTCTTGATGAGTCTGGTTAAAGGTTTATCCATTTTGTTTATCTTCTCAAAGCACCAGCTTTTAGTTTTATTGATCTTTGCTGTTGTTTTTTTCGTTTCTATTTCTTTTATTTCTGCTCTCATCTTTATGATTTCTTTCTATTAACTTTGGGTTTTCTTTGTTCTTCTTTCTCTAGTTGCTTTACGTGTAAAGTTAGATTGTTTATTTGAGATTTTTCTTGTTTCTTGAGGTGAGATTGAATTGCTATAAATTTCCCTCTTAGAACTTCTTTTGCTGCATCCCATAGGTTTTGGGTCATCGTGCTTTCATTATCATTTGTTTCTAGGTATTTTTTTTATTTCTTCTTTGATTTCTTCAGTGATCTCTTGGTTATTTAGCAGTGCAGTGTTTAGCCTCCATGAGTTTGTGTTTTTTACAGTTGTTTTCCTATAATTGATTTCTAATCTCATAGTATTGTTGTCAGAAAAGATGCTTGATACGATTTCAATTTTCTTAAATTTTCCAAGGCTTGATTTGTGACCCAAGATGTGATCTACCCTGGAAAATGTTCTCAATGTGTGCACTTAAGAAGAAAGTGTATTCTGTTGCTTTCACCTGGAATGTCCTACAAGTATCAATTAAGTCTATCTGGTCTATTGTGTCATTTAAAGCTTGTGTTTCCTTATTTTCTGTCTGGATGATCTGTCCATTGGTGTAAGTGGAGTGTTGAGGTCTCCCACTGTTATTGCATTACTGTCGATTTCCCCTTTTTTGGCTGTTAGTATTTGCCTTATGTATTGAGGTGCTCCTATGTTGGGTGCATAAACATTTATAATTGTTCCATCTTCTTCTTGGATTGATCCTTTGATCATGACATAGTGTTCTTTCTTTTCTCTTGGAACATTCTTTATTTTTAAGCCTATTTTGTCTATATAAGTATTGCTCCTTTAGCTTTCTTTTGATTTCCATTTGCATGGAATACTTTTGTATCCATTCAGACAGTCTGTGTCTTTTGGTTGGAGCATTTGATCCATTTTCATTCAAGGTAATTATAGATATATATGTTCCTATTACCTTTTTCTTTATTGTTTTGGGTTTGTTTTTGCAGGTCCTTTTCTTCTTCTTCTCTTGTGTTTCCTGCCTAGAGAAGTTCTTTTAGCGTTTGTTGTAAAGCTGATTTGGTGGTGCTGAATTCTCTTAGCTTTTGCTTATCTGTAAAGCTTTTGATTTCTCCATCAAATCCGAATGAGATCCTTGATGGTTAGAGTAATCTTTGTTGTAGGTTTTTTTCTTTTATTACTTTAAATATATCCTGCCCCTCCCTTCTGGCCTGCAGAGTTTCTGCTGAAGAAACAGCTGATAACTTTATGGGGCTTCCCTTGTATGTTATTTGTTGCTTTTCCCTTGCTGCTTTTAATATTTTTTTGTGTGTTTAATTTTTGTTAGTTTGATTAATATGTGTCTTGGAGGTTTCTCCTAGGGTTTATCTCGTATGGACTCTCTGCAGTTTCTGCACTTTGGTGGCGCTTTCCTTTCCCATGTTAGGGAAGTTTTCAACTATGATCTCTTCACATATTTTCTCAGACTCTTTCTCTTTCTCTTTTTCTTCTGGAACCACTATAATTCGAATGTTGTGTGTTTAATGTTGTCCCAGAGTTCTCTGACACTGTCCTCCATTCTTTTCATTCTTTTTTCTTTATTCTGCTCCTCAGCAGTTATTTCCACCATTCTATCTTCCAGCTCATTATTTATTCTTCTTTCTCAGTTATTCTGCTATTGATTCCTTCTAGTGTATTTTTTGCTTCAGTTATTGTGTTGTTCATCACAGTTTTTTGTTCTTTTGTTCTTCTAGGTCTTTTTTAAACATTTCTTGTATTTTCTCAATCCATGCCTTCATTCTATTTCTGAGATTTTGTATCATCTTTATTAGTATCATTACTCTGAATTCCTTTTCAGGTAGGTTGCCTATTTTCTCTTCATTTATTTGGTGTTGTAGGTTTTTACTTTGGTCCTTCGTCTGTAACATATTTTTTTGTCTACTCATTTTTTTTAATGGGTGGGGCTTTGTTCCTCTCTTACTGGTTGTTTGGCCTGAGGTGTCCAGCACTGGAGTTTGCAGGCAGTTGGGTAGAGTGGGGTCTTGGTGCCAAGATGAGGATCTCCGAGAGACCTCACTCTGATTAATATTTCCTGATGTCTGAGGTTCTCTGTTAGTCCAGTGGTTTGGGCTTGTTACCCCCACCTCAGCAGCTCAGGCCTGACCCCCAGCCTGGGAACCAAGATTCTGCAAGCCGTGTGGCATGGCAAAAAAAAGAAAAAAAAAAAGGAGGATGATATTGAGGAATAAAAAATAAAATGAAAGTAGAAAAATAAAAAATATATTAGAAAAACTAGAAATATAAGTGAAACAACAACAGCAAGGCAAAACAGAACCAAAACAGCAAAAAAAAAAAAAAAAAAAAGAGGCAGGAACAAACCAAAAGGAGCAGAACAATCACAAAGAGTAAAAGATGAAATAAAATTAGAAAAATAAAAGACTTATTAGAAAAAATAAAGATATAAATGATACCACCACAAGGTAAAACAGAACCACAACATTTAAAAAAAAAAAAAAGAAAAAATGAAGAAAAGAAAAAGGGGCTGGAAAATGCCTTGGCTTGGGCCACAGACCTTAGGTGATGGTGGAGTTTAGGGCAGGGGTGGGCCCTAGGCTCAGGACCTGCACAGCTGTAAAGGACAACACGGCTGGAGGGGGCCTCAGAGCGTGGATTAGAGTGCAGGGGCAGGGTTTGGGCTCAGCACAGCCAGTGGTGGCCTTGGAGTGCAGAGGATCAGGCCCAAGACCTCAGCAGGCTCCGTATGGCCCAGGTGGGCGGGGGAAACACTGGCTTTGTTCCTTTCTGATCCTCCAATCTCCCAAGGGTCTCTCTGCATCCCCGTTGCTCCCCTCACTGTGGGTGGGCCACTCTAGGTGTGGGAACCCCTCCCCTCCCCCAGCCACCCCTCAGGGGCATCCATCCCATCCTGCCTCCATTTCTCCTCCCCCACGCCACGTCCTACCTGGTTTCTTGGGGGTTCTTCCCATCCCCTTCGGTGTCCATGGCCCCTCACAAGTGCCTGGTAGGTGCCCTAGTTGTAAGGAGATGTGAACTCTGTGTACTCCTATTTTGCCATCTTGACTCCGCCCCCTCAGATTTTAGTGTTAACCTTTCTCTTAATTGATTTCTAGTCTCATTTCATTGCGGCCACATAACATAATCTGTGTGCCTTCAATTCTTTTAAATCATTTAAGGGTAGGTCAAGATATGGTCACCTTTGCTATATGTTTCATAGGCACTTGAAAATCTTGTGTATTCTGTTGATTAGATTCTGTTGGTTGCTGGTGTTATTGAGTTCTTGTGTATCATTGCTGATTTATTGTGTTCTTGTTCTATTAATTTTAGAGAGAAGGACATTCAGGTCTCTAGCATTATAGCTATAATAAATGCATTTGTCTGTTTTTCTTTTCAGGTCTATCAGTTTTTACTTCCCATTACTGCAGCTCTTTTGTTTGATATGTACACATTTAGGTTTGCTATGTCTTCTTGCTGGATTGACATTATGTGATATATCTCTTTGTCCCTGATACTTTTCCTTGTTGATGTCTACTTCACCTGATATTAATATAGCCACACCTGTTTTCTTTTAATTCATGCTTATATAGTATATCTTTCTCTATCTTTTGACTTCCAACCTACTTATATCATTCTGCTTGAAGTGAGTTACTTTTAAGAAGTATAAAGTTGGGGTTATTTTTTTTTTTAAATCTACTCTGCTGATCTCTGTCTTTTAATTGTTATGTGTGTGTGTGTACCATTTACATTTAGTACAGTTATTGAATATGTTAGTACTTAAGTTTGGTTTTTGGTTGTTTGTTTTCTGTTTATTCTGTTTTTAATTTCTCTTTTTTCTTTTTTCTGCCTCCTTTGGGTTACTTGAAACTTTTTTAGGATTCCATTTTCCGTTTTCATTCTGCTATAATGATTCTGGGTGTATCTCTTTGTATAGACACTTTAGAGGTTGCTCTAGGAATTACATCATTTACATATATACCTGTATACATTCAGCCCTCCATATCTGTAGGTTCCACATCTGCACATTCGGAGGACTGAGCGTACTATGCCAGCCATTTAATATAAGGGAGTTAAGCATCTGAGGAGTTTGGTATTGGATGGGGAGGAGTGTCCTGGAACCAATCCCCTGTGGTTACCAAGGGACAACTGTATATAATATATATATGTGCATGTATATAATATATACTTTGTAATTGCTCACTGAGGTTTTTCTATGATGGCTGCCTTAAAATTCTTGGCACATAATTCTGACATCAGTGTCATCTCACTGTTGATGTCTGTTGATTGTTTTTTCTTATTTAATTTGATATATTCCTGGTTCTTGGTTCTATTGAGTACTATGTAAGACTCTAGATCTTATTTAAATCTTGTATTTTAGTGGGTCTTTTTTGACACTGCTCTTTTCGGTTTAGGTTACCACCTCATTGCTGCCAGGTTGAGGTGGAAGTCCAGACTTTCCACTATACCTCTGTTGATACCTAGGAGAGGAAGGGCTACTTTCTACGGCTGGACAGAATTAGAAGTTTAGGCTCCCCTCTCTGCATCCTCTGATACCAATCTCAGCCTCAGATTATCCTCTGATAACAAGAGGCACCTTGTTATTGCTCCTCACGTGGTCTCCAGTGACATCATTGGGGATGGCCTTGTTGCTGCTAATCGGTAGTGGAAGTCCTGATTCTTTACTCGGCCTCTGACTCTACTCCAGCCAGGAGGGGCTGGAATGCCATGTTACTGCCAGGTGGGGGTAGAAGTTCAGGCTCCCCACATGCCACATGATTGCCACTGATTGGGGGGGGGTTGCTGGTGGCCACTTGTTACCACGCAGTCCTGACTCCCCACTCAGCCTTCACCGACACCATTCCTTTGGGGAAGTGAGAGGAGAGCTGAGGCACCTCATTACAGTCTAGCAAGGGTGGAATTCTTGGCTCTCCATTCCACTTTTGCTGACCTTGGTGGGATAGAGCCCCAGTTTTTTTGTGGTGTTTGTCAAAACTTTTCTGTCTTGCTAGGTTGCTCTCTTTCCTGGTCCTTTGCCTAAAGAGATCATGTTTTTCTTGGATTTCTTTATGTGTGTGCCCATTGGTGTTCAGTGTTGTCAGCTTCTTCACTATCTATGATATATTAGGCAAAAATAAAACCCAAGGAACTCATCACTGTCTTGTTCCTTGGGTCTGAAGTTCACTAGCCAGCCTGCCTGTTTCTCTCCACTTCTTACAGACTCTGTATGTTTGTGATATATATTTTTATATATGTCCAGGGTTTTTAGTTGTGCTTAGCAGGAGAAACAGGGAAAAGTATGTCTACTATACTAAAGCAGAGGTCTCATTTTTTATAGGAGTAATATTTATAAGAATTAAATTAAATGCTGTGTGAGGCCCATGGCCCGGTACCTGACACATGGTACTGGCTGTATAAATGTTAGCTCTTATTTTTGTCATATATGTCTTTCTTATTCAGAATGATCTTAAATTGTCATGGTAAGTTTTGACCAGTACATTTATGGTTGGATCTTTTGAGCACTAAAATTACTTTCTGAGCTTTCATTTGATATTAAAATCCAGGGTCAGAATAGTATTGAAAAGAGCATGGACTTTGAGTGAAACAAGCATGTTTCTGTTAGTTTTGTGTCTTACACCTTATTGTTTAATCTCAGCCTCAATTTCCCATTTTGAAAAAGTCATTATTAATACTAATCTTAAAGGATTATGAGCATTGAATGAAATAGCTGTATAAATTACTTATTATAAATTCTAATATTTTCAAGTTTGTTATATCACAAATAAACTATGAAAATTGAGTCTCTAACCATTCATTTGCTTATCAGTGTTTACCTGTTAACAGAAATGAAAGTTTTGCCATATAGTATTGTTCTCTGATTTATTGCTTTAAAGGTCCAAAATGATTTGCTTTGATAGGGATGTAAGTGCTTAATTTAGATTGTTGTAATCATTATCAAAAATTTCCCTCCATATCTCCCCTTTTTTGTCAGTGTATTAACATGCTCAAATTTCTCCCATCTAAAGCAAAGCAATATTTCTTAGAATTACCCCTCTAGTCCCAACCTCACTGAACTTAACGAACAAATTTTGTATAAATTTTTCTTTTATTCCCTCTTAAAACCACTGTAATCTGGCCTCTCCCCACCCCACCCTCAAATCATCAATGACTTCAGTCCTTACCTTACCTAATCTCTCTCAGCTTTTGATAATATGGGAACTACTTCGTTCTTGAAATTCTCTTCCTTTGGCTTCCACCATCTTTTCTAATTTTCTTCCATTTCTTTCCCTGTTCTTTGTGAGTTTTTTCTCAGCTGTAGAACTTTTTCACCTGTATCTACTACAAATTGTATTTTCCATTATATTTTCAGTTTTTGTAGACCATCACCTGGTATGTAGCAGATGCTGCATAAATAATTCTTCAACTTAAATTGTCTATCCCTTAAGATTAGTTATCCTTGGTGTTCCATCCTTGGCCCTCTTCTCTACTAATTCTACTTATTTTCCTTGATTGATTTTTATTAATTTCAATGGCTTTAGTTGTCTTGTGGATCAGTTCCCTCTTTCCCTTTCATATATTTTCCAGTGCCCTTTCTCTTTGATAGTGCTTATAATCGTTGATTAAGTAAAGTCTCCATGTAGAAATTCACTGAAGCCAAATTGACAAAATAGGACATTTCAGCTTCTCTGCTTGACCATTCTACATAGAGTTAACATGGAGGGCTTTAACTTTTAACCACTTTACAAAAGTGAATACCTGTGTGTAATGCTGAAGTATTAGCTGATGCTTGAAAATTTCAAATAAAGCCATTTTACTTACATTACTAGTTATAGAAATAAAAATTACAATATACATATATCATTGGGTTCACTTCTTATCTGTGAACTATGAGCCTCAGTAACTGACTTAATCCAAGTTCCAAATTATTTACACATGTATTATAACTTGGTATAAATAATTAGGTATAAATTATATATACACATACAGTGATATTTAAATGTATTGCAAACAATGTTGCTTTTATTCAACATTGTACAGGAGGTCTTCGCTACTACTGTAGTACAAAAAAAGAAATAAAATTGGTAAAAAATAGGAAAGAAAAGCAACCTTAATATTTACAAATGATGTAATTTTTGTGCAGAAAACACTAGAGAATCAACAGATAAATATTTAGATTAATAAATGTGCTTATTGAGTTGCTGGGATTAAAATAAATATGCATCAATTAAGATAATCCTATTTGTTGTAATAACTACATCTCAGTGGCTTAACAAAATTAAATTTGTTTTTCATTAAAAAGTGTTTGGATTTTTTAAAATTGATATTCTCATTACCAATGCCAGTGAACATGCATATCTGTCCCATTAGATAGTAAGCTCCATGAGAATAGGAGCCACATCTTTGTTACTCACTGCTATATTCTTAGCAGAATGATCTTTCTAAAATGTAAATCCAGTGGTATAATGCCACTCCTTAAAAGTTTTCTAAATATTACTCATTACCTATAGAATGAAACCGAAGCCCCCTTGCATGGTATGTAAGACTTTGCATGAGCCATTCCCTATTTACTACTTAAGCTTTTTTTACCCTATCCCCTGTCCTCAACTTTGTATTTCTCCAAAGGGGCCATAATAACTCTTATCCATGCCTTTGCATTTATAACTTAATTTTTTCTCTTGGAAATGTCTTTCTCACCTTTGGTAACCATTTTCCTTTTTTTTCTTTTTTTTTTTTTTTAACAGCGCAAGTACTGTACTCATCAGGATGGCTTCCCCAATCCTCTTCCCCTCTCTGTTTTGTCCTTTCCACCCCTGAAAGCAAGTCTGAATGTTGTCCTTCCTCTATGCTTCCGTAACACTGCTCATATCTCTATTATGACCCTTATACAGTTTACTTATTTCTTTCCACACTAGCCTATAAACCTGTAAGAGCAGGGATTCTGTGCCTCATTTATCTTTATATTCCCAAATGTATGCACAGGTTTGAAACCCAGAAGATTTTAAATAAAAGTTTATAGAATAAGAAAGATCAGTGTTGAGGCTGTTGGGCAATTCAAGTGAGAATGATGAGAGCTTAAACTAAAAGAATGGCAGTAGGGATGGAGAGAAGCGGTTTTAAAATGGATGTATATGGTTGGTGAAAGACGGCTTCTAAGTGTCTAGCTTGGGAAGTGTAGCGGCCGTTCATCTAGATGAGAAATAGAAAAATAATAGAGTTATGGGGGGGAAAACCAACATGATACTACTTAAATTTTGGTAGTTTCCAGTGGTAATTATGACCACATTAAAGAATTGGAAAGTAGAGATACCCTTAAATGTCCAATAAAAATGTATTTTAAAATTAAGTTGTAGAAAAAAATTTTATGTATACACACACATACATAATCAATCACATACAGAATGAAAGTATTATGAAACAAGTATTCAGTATCTACCCAAATCGTTTCCTTCATCTTTCCCTGATTAGATGGCTTGGAAGTCAGGGTAGTAATTGCTGCTGTAGATTGTCCCATGTGGATCAAATATCCTTGCCAACACCTATAATCCTAAACTTTGAGGGAACTTTTAAAAACCCAAAAGAATCTAAGCTTATAGGAGATAAATTTATTTTTCCATCTTCAGCATCCAACTTCCTCTAATAAAGAAGGATTTAAATACATATCTTTAAATGGATGAGAATTCAGAGCAGTTCCAGTGAGTGTATAAGTGATAAGGACTGAGTCTTTCAACCAGTTCTGTGATTCCTTGAGGCAGGCCATGGAGAAACTCTATATTGCTGTTACAGATTATTGATGCTCTAGCCCATTGCTAGACTTGAGAAATAGACCAGGAGTAACACCCTGGCCTCATTGTGTTGTTGAGCAGATGCTTTGATCCTTTGCACAGCACTAACTCATGTCTATCTAGTGTAGATCACGCTGGTTACCTGCTCTGTTATACTACCCTTTGTGTAGTATAAATACTCCCTGGCTAGTCCCTTTAAGTATTCCTTTCTGTCATTATGGAGTCAGAAAGAGGAGGCTGGCTCAAGTCTCCACCAGTTGTCTCTCTTCTTTTCATTGATCCTGATACTCCATATAAAACTACTTTGCAATGATAGCTCTTATGTTCAGCTTTTCTCTTAAACCCTAGGAATTATTAGAGAACTGTTTCTGCTGTCCCTCCCCCTACCACCTTTTAAATGTAAACATTTTGATTAATGTCATTTAAATGATTTCTTTGGCTTTTATGTTAACTTTCTAATAGAAAATTCGTACTAACTTTCATTTATTTAGCACATAGTAAATGCTAAATTATTTTTTATTTTTAATCTTCTCAACAACACAACTAGATAGGTAAAGTTTATCCTTATTTTACAAATGAAGAAAATGAGAATCAAAGATCAGAAGTTACTTGCCTCAAATATATCTCAAGTATATTGCTGAGCCAGCATTGGAACTCAAGTCTATCCTCTTCTAAAGCCCTACTCCTTCTTCTGATTCATATTACATTATACCCCTGGGAAGATATATGATTTTATAGTTATTAGAAAAGGAGGAAAAACATGTAATTTTATAAACACAGTTTTACAGGTGACTTAAGAAGTATACCTTGTGAGGTGAGGAATTACTGGGGTATTCTTTTTCATCCTAGATCAGATGTTATCAACATTCTTTGTTGTTGTTGTTGTTGTTGTTGTTTTGTTTGGCCGTGCCACACATCTTGCAGGATCTTAGTTCCCCTACCAGGAATCAAACCCAGGCCCCAGCAGTGAAAGGGCAGAGTCCTAACCACTGGAGCACCAGGGAATTCCCTCAACATTCTTAAGTAAAGATTTGCACGTTGTGATGATTATCTTTGTACCCCACTCTAACTTGAAATATTCTTTTTCATCCTAGATCAGATGTTATTAACATTCTTAAGTAAGATTTGCACTGTTGTGATGACTAGGCCACAGGGTGCCCAGACATTTGGTCAAACATTGTTCTGGGTGTGTCTGTGAGGCTGTTTCTGGATGAGATTAACATTTGAGTAGATAGACTGAGTAAATTATTGCCCACTCTAATGTGAGTGGATCTTATCCAATCAATTGAAGACCTGAAGAGAACAAAAAAGCTGAGTAAGAAGAAACTTCACCTACTTGACTGATGGAGCTGGAACATTATCATTTCCTGCCTTTGGACTTGAACTGAAAAATCATCTCTTCCTAGGTCTCCAGCCTGCCAGATTTCAGACTAGAACTTATACCATCAGCTGTCCTGGTTCTCAGGCCTTTGGATTCAGACTGAAACTACATCGTTGGTTGTTCTGAGTCTCCGACTTGCCAGCCACAAATCTTGGGACCTCCATAATTTTGTGAGCCAATTATTTATATGTATATACATATATATTTATATATGCACACATATACATATGTACACACACACCACACACACATCACACATATACCAGTAGTTACATATATAACAAATAGGCTTATAGCCAAATATATAGCCTATTGGTTCATTGGTTCTATTTCTCTAAAGAACTCTGACTAATACAACTGTTTTCTGCCTTACTTTTCTTCAGAACTGCTCCCAAGCCTCTCATTACCTTTTTTCCCTCCACGACACCCACTCTCATTCTTAATATGTCTATTTACTTACAGTTACTCAGAACACTGCTCACAATATTACTGCAGGTAACTTATTTTTCCAATACTACTGTGAATTACATCCTATTAATGGCCCCTGTGCATGCATGCACACACACTCTTATACAGGCACATTATTCTTCATATAGTACATCAGCTAGTCAGTAACTTTCTGTGATAATGAAAATATTCTATGTTTGTGGTGTACAATATAATAGCCATTAGCCACATGTATTAGGGTTCTCCAGAGAAACAGAGCCAATTGGAAGGAGAGATAGATAGATAGATAGATAGATAGATAGATAGATAGATAGATAGGGAGATTGATTTACTGTGTGGAGTTGGCTTATGTTATTATGGAAGCTAAGCAGTCCTAAGATCCGCAGTCGGAAAACTGGTCCAGGAAAGCCAATAATAAAGTTGCAATCCAAGTTTTAGTCCAAAGGCAGGGGAAGTCTGATATTCCATCTCAAAGACAGTGGCAGAGAGAAAGAATTCTATCTTACTGGGCCTTTTGTTCTATTCAGGCCTTCAGTGGATTCAATGAGTCCCACTCACATTAAGGAAAACAATCTGCTTTCCTCAGTCTACTGATTCAAATGTTAAGCTCATCCAAAAACACCCTCACAGACACACCCAGAAACAATGTTTAGCCAAGTGTCTGGGTAACCTGTCACCCAGCAAGTTGACACATAAAAGTAACTATCATATTACATATGGCTACTCACTGCTTAAAATATGGCTAGACCAACCAAGAAACTAAATTTTTAATTTTTATTTAATTTTAAGTAATTTAAATATAAATAGGTATACATGGCTCACAGTTACTGTTTTAGACAACACAGTAGTAGATTGTCTCAGTCCTAGAATGAAGCTTTGACTGATGCTGTAGGACCATTCAGACTACTTCTCCAGTGTCTGGCTTCCACCTGGGCTTGAAACACCTCCTCTGAGAGAACACAGCCACCATGTAAGAAATCCAACTACCCTGAGACTGCCATGCTATGAGGAAGTATAAAGCTAGTCACATGGAGAGAGTATATCAAGAGAGGGAGAGAAAGCCCTATCTGTTCTAGCCATCCATCGCATTTGAAGGAAATGTGAATGAAGAAGCTGTTTTGGACCTCTAACCCAATCAGGCCTTCAGGTGACTTCAGCCAGAGCTGCCACCTGACTCTAACCATATGAAAACCCACAAGCAAGAAGTTCCATCTAAACCTGCAGAACCATGAGAGATAATAAACTGTTGTCTTAAGCCACTCAGTTTTGGGGTGATTTGCAAGGCAATAAATAACCAGAACAGAAGTATGCTAAGGAATCAAGGTTTCCTATTTTTCTGACTCCCCTAGATCCCAATCTTCTTTTCTTTCTGTTTCCTACTTTCTTGTTTTTTGTGGTGTAAACTTTTATGCTTAGAACTAAATTAGCAGTTTGGGAAAGTCACAGTTATCTGGCCTTCAAGCATCTTGGATTTCTGACCTCATATTTTTTCCTGCTTTCAAATAGGCCAACTTGGACCAATGTTTGCCTTTTACTTCCTCACTAAAGGCCATAGCCAGTTAATACAATCTAATACCCTGATATTTTTCAGTCAATTGTCTTTTAAAAGTCTAATCCCAGAAGACATATACCTATGCTTCAATATCAACATTTAAACATCTGCTTTGCTGCCAGAAGAAAATGGATGGGAGGGAGAGGGATGTGTTGGGTAAATATTCAAATGATAACTGCTATATAAGCAATACCTCTTACATATAACAAGACTAGTCATGTACTCAGATCCTATATAAGTTATTTATACAACTTATAAATTGTGCTATTTAACACAGTTATATAGCCTTGAACTTTATCCCTTAATAATGTACTTTTTATTCCAGTGAGCTCAATATTTATAAAAATTTAAGAAGAATTTATTGCTAAATGTCAGGAAAACAAGTGTTTAGGACACGATTTACTATTACGATTGTTCTTAGTGAACATTTTTTTGTGATTGACACTAAGAGGGCAAATTTTGGATCTGAAAATTTCATTAGGACTCTGTTACATCAGTGATTTGTTTTTTTCATTCCAGTTCGAAGAACAGGTGGAGTGGCTATGGATAATTCATATGATTTCAATCAACAAGGTTCATGTAATGGAATTCCATCTGAGAAGAAAAACAACTTCCTCGTGTCAGAAGATCATGGACAGAAAATCTTAAGTATACTACAGAATTTTCGAGAACAAAATGTCTTTTATGATTTCAAAATAATCATGAAAGATGAAATAATCCCATGTCATCGTTGTGTGTTAGCAGCATGCAGTGACTTTTTCAGGTACTTTACCTTGTCTATTTATTCCTCAGATTTTATGATGCCACTAATTAAGTTATTTTTTACGGCTGTACTCAATTTTCCCCCCACAGAACATGGAACAGTAATCTTTAATACTTAAAAAAAGATAATTAGAACCTAGATTAACTAATGATTTTTTAATATGAAAATATAAGAGTACCTTTTTTAAAGCTCAGGTCCTCCCAGGCTAGGATTGGGAAGTTCTATGGAACAATAGTCCCTTGAATTTTTCTGGAAAAAAATTGTTTTGATCTGGGATCAGTTTTGTTTGGGGGATCCCTGCACTGTATAATTTAGGAAAAGAGGAAAGGACAGATTGAGCAAAAATGGAAGCCAAGTTCAAAGAAAATGAGGAGACTGAGAAGAAAATACATTTCAGTCATGTATTATATCCCATGGATTGTCCAGGAGAGAGATACTCTAATGCAGAGAATTTCTCTTCTCTTTAGCCAAGATAGTCCTACAGTAGGGAAAAGTACTTCCAGAGCCATTTCTGGAGAGCACCCAGCTTGTTCTGATTCTAATTCTGAATATAATTTGGTTCCCCATGTAGATCGTCCTACGAGGAATGTCCTAGTCATGACACTGTAAGAATCCACTGTGATGACAGTGGGTTTCTGATTCTTAACAGTGGTTAAGGGTCATGACCTTAGTACTGTGGTAACTGTATCAAGGTAATACCTGTGAGGCCTATTCATTAGACAGACAAACCTCTCTTGCTGACATCCTGACCTTCAGCCCTCCTAGTCATACTGCAATAAACTCAAATCCTAATTGCAGTATTTTGCATTATGTTCAGTTTTAGAAACAATTTTTATTCTAAGTAAGCAGGGTTTAAATCTCTAACAAAACACCTGTTTCTGTAGGGTTTCCTGCTTTGAATTTGGGAGCAGTGGCTCAGTGCTGCATCACAGTTTACTGGGGACAAGGGGGGCTACAACTTTTACTAGCCTTTTGCCTAACTAGACTATATGTCTTCATGTATTCTTTTCATTTCTTCTCTCATGTATCCTAAATTATTCTTCTTCAGACTCTACTGGGGCCCTAACTGTTCTTATGCTCTCCCACTCTCAGGTTCCGCCAGTTTTTTCCCACCTCTCTTCTAATCCACTTTTTCTTCCAAGTAACTTTCTTGCTCCCTTATCTTTCATATCACCTCTTCATCAGAGGAAGCTGTACAGTATAATGGTTAAGTACTTGGCCTCTTAATGCACATGCCCTAAATCTAAATCCCAGCTCCACCACTTAACTAGGCTTGTGACCTTAGGTAAGTTACACAACCTCTTCAGGCTTCAGTTTCCTTATTTGTAAAAAATTAAGATAATAAAAATAGGACCTAACTCATAGAGTCATTATGAGTGTTGAATGAAATAATGTATATTAATGATTAGGTCAGTGCCCACTACATTCAATTAATGTTAGCTGCAATTATTATTATTTCCAAACCTAGCCAAAAAATGGAAATAATTTGGTATGAACACACAGTCTTATTTCCCCATAAAGTTTTCATGTTAACAAAATAAGAAGTTCATGTAAGCATTTGAACTGGCAGTCCTCTACTCTTTATGTTGAAGTTATTTATTAAATGTATTTGCACATAATATTTGTCCATAGTACTTTTGTTCAGCCTACTCCTAGCTTCTTAGGGATCTACTTTCAATTTTTAAAAATTATTGTTAAAACAACATGTTTTTCAAAATTCGCATCTGTTTTGAAGTAAAACAAATGACAGTTTTATAATGACCTAGATCCTTTATTATATATAGTATTTTACTAAATCAGTATATAGTTCACATAAAAATATGTACAAATGTAAATTGACAGTCTACGTTATTTACACTGTTGTATGATAAGGCCACTAATTCATCATTTTGTGTTATGATCAAACTCACTGGAGTATTGGGATATAAACTCACAGGAATATTGGGGTATATAAAATTAAAATAGAAAATTACATAGTGCATGGTAAATGCCCTTTATAATATTTTTGGAAAATGAAAACTGATTGAATATAAAGTCACTGGAGACAAGATTCAAAAGGAATCACACATATTGTGTAACCACTTTATGATAACATGGTAAATTTGAGATAGAAGTTAACTGGATACTTTAAAGGTGAGTAGGATGAAGTATAGAAATATATTACATGTGTCTTCTCAAAGAAAATGTGGAAGCTGGTGGTAAATTAGAAATACATACGATTTTAGAAAACTTTTTTTCTTAAAATGATATTAATAATAGTTTGCATCAATTAACTTAGTTATTCCTCTCACAACTCAGTGAAGTAGGTACTACTAGTATCCCCATTTTCAGATGAAGAATTTGAAGCACAATCAAGTTGTTAACCTCCCCAAGGTCACACAGTTAATAAGTGGTATAGGCTAGATACCCACCCAGGCAGCCCTGTTCTAGAGGCCAGGCTCTTATTATTACCCTAAACTGACTATAGATATCTTAATAATCTAATTATCACCACAGGTTAATGTTTCTAAGTTTATATACATTATTGAAATATCCTGCATAATGTGTAACATGTATAAATTTTTGTAACTATTTATTCGTTATTGTGTTAAGAAGTATTGAATACCCCTAGTAGAAAGGGGCGTTAGCATCCTTTTCCTAAGGGGTATTCTGTATTTGGAATGCTCCTCATATTTTTCAGTTGGACACTTGTGCTGTAGTAGCTTTAGTTACTCTCTATAGTAGACTTTAATAATGAAGTTTGGTTTTCCCCCAGAGTACTTGGGCACCTGGGCACTGCTCACAAAGGTGTTCTGGACAATACTGGAACAAATACAAACCAGTATTAAACCAGGACCAAAATCAGATGATCTTTAGTCTTAATGAATGTTCAGCTGGCAGTCTTTAGTTCTTTGTTGTAGCTCTTTCCTCTTTAATCTTTATCTTTATTTGCAGTTCTACTGAAAACCATCATAATGGGTTTGTTTAAAGTGTAAAAATGAATAACTCTGGATATGAAGTTAATATAAGGATTGACAGCAATATTGCTCTTACCAAAGCCAAATGTAAAATATATCTTAGTCTCCTGCCTAAATATTTCCAAATAATTTATATTTTTGCTTAAACTGAGCCAAAAAATTTCCTATTTCCTTAGAGTCTATCAGCTTTACCAGATGGGGATAAATTAGAACTTATTATGAAGAACTTTCAAGCTGGTCTAATTATTCAAATCTGGAGACCCATCTCCATCTCTCAGTGGCTATTTCTACAAAAAGCTTATTTTTAGCCTTTTTAGTTTGGTGTGGTACACTGTTGTTTAGTTTTATAAAGTCATATTCCCTTTTTCCTAAAGTGCTGTATGAAATGTGTTTTTAGACATGTATTCAAGTTTATCTTATTTGGTGGATTTCCCCACACAGACAGAGTCATTGGAAACATCTGATATCTCACTGTATTCCATCTTTTACATATTTCACTGCTGCCAAATTGAAAATTATTTTGAAAAAGACTTTTAAATCCTAAACCCAGAAGCTTTTATATATTTTAAGTAATTTTAGTTATCACCTGCAGAGTTGATACTAAATTAACCCATAAGTAAATAAATTCAGCCATTAGAGAGATTTTACCCTAATTTTATGAATAATATATAAGAACATCAAATCAGATGCAAAATTTGAATCTTTTTGTAGCCTTTGGATCCATTGCTGTGGGTCAGCTATAATGTATATATTCTGCAATATGGGAGTTATGTAATATGTATATTTTACAGATAAATAATATGGTCTCTATTATAGATATTAAATTAATTTATTAGGATGCTTTAAAAATATATTTTGTAAATGTATTTTACATCAACCTAAGAGTAAAGGAAACCTCTTTAAGGTAATATTGAAAATTATAGTGGAATAAAATATTCCTGTTTATTTGTTCTCCTGTGTTCTTCATTTTTGCAGGGCTATGTTTGAAGTAAACATGAAAGAAAGAGATGGTGGAAGTGTTACCATTACTAATTTGTCCTCCAAAGCAGTAAAAGCATTTCTTGATTATGCCTATACTGGAAAAACAAAGATAACAGATGATAATGTGGAAATGTTCTTCCAGTTGTCATCATTTCTTCAAGTTTCCTTCCTATCCAAAGCTTGCAGTGACTTTTTAATAAAAAGTATTAATCTTGTCAATTGTTTACAGTTATTATCTATATCAGATAGCTATGGCTCTGCCCGTTTGTTTGATCATGCTTTATACTTTGTACAGCATCACTTTTCTTTATTATTTAAATCCAGTGATTTCTTAGAGATGAATTTTGGAGTACTGCAAAAATGTCTGGAATCAGATGAATTAAATGTTCCTGAAGAAGAAACTGTACTGAAAGTTGTCCTTAGTTGGACTAAACATAACTTAGAATCAAGGCAAAAGCATCTGCCTTATTTGATTAAAAAAGTAAGATTATATCAGTTATCTGAGGAGACACTTCAAGGTTGTCTACTCAATGAAGAGTGTTTACTCAAAAGCACAAACTGTTTTGACATAATCATAGATGCAATTAAGTGTGTGCAAGGTTCTGGTGGACTTTTCCCTGATGCTCGACCATCCACAACTGAAAAATACATATTTGTTCACAAAACTGAGGAAAATGGAGAAGATCAATATACATTTTGCTATAATATTAAAAGTGATTCATGGAAGATACTGCCACAATCACACCTGATTGATTTGCCAGGATCTAGTCTGTCTAGTTATGGGGAGAAAATATTCTTGACAGGCGGTTGCAAAGGGCCATGTTGTAGAACAGTTCGGCTTCATATTGCAGAGTCATATCATGATGCCACTGATCAAACCTGGTGCTACTGTCCGGTCAAAAATGATTTTTTCCTGGTATCAACTATGAAAACACCAAGAACCATGCATACATCAGTTATGGCTCTCAACAGATTATTTGTCATAGGTGGAAAGACTAGAGGATCCCAGGACATTAGAAGTCTCTTAGATGTTGAATCTTACAACCCTCTTTCCAAAGAATGGATATCTGTTAGCCCATTACCCAGGGGCATATACTATCCTGAAGCAAGTGCATGCCAAAATGTAATTTATGTTCTTGGATCTGAGGTAGAGATTACAGATGCTTTTAACCCATCACTTGATTGCTTTTTTAAATACAATGCTACAACTGATCAGTGGTCTGAACTAGTAGCAGAGTTTGGGCAGTTTTTTCATGCAACACTAATTAAAGCTGTCCCAGTAAACTGCACACTGTATATATGTGACCTTTCCACTTATAAGGTTTATAGTTTTTGTCCAGATACTTGTGTTTGGAAGGGTGAAGGGTCTTTTGAATGTGCAGGCTTCAACGCAGGTGCAGTTGGAATTGAAGATAAAATTTATATATTAGGTGGTGATTATGCACCAGATGAAATCACAGATGAAGTGCAGGTCTACCACAGCAGCAGGTCTGAGTGGGAAGAAGTTTCACCAATGCCAAGAGCCTTAACTGAATTTTACTGCCAGGTGATTCAGTTTAATAAATACAGGGACCCATGGTTTTCTAATCATTTCTAAAAATAGTGTGTGATTAGACATTCTAAAACTATTGCAGTTCTAGAAACCTGCAGTAAATTTATTAACCTTAATTATTGTTAAGACGGTCTTTACAGCTTAATAACATAAAATGCACCTTCTATGAGATAATTACTATGAATGTATACCATATATGAATTAGCAGTTCCCAGAAACTTAAAATGCAAAATAAATTTTACCAAAAATTATATTGTATTTAATTTAATCTTGGAGAGTCTAGAATATTACTATTTTCATATGTAAATAAAACTCAGGCTTTGATGTTATGATTTTTAAAGTACTTTATCCATGAAACACTAGTTAAAAACAAATCAAACTTCACAGAATTATACAGTTAAGACGGGAGAAATCTCTCTAGGTAAAAATGATTTATTTACACTCTGTATTATATGAAGTGAAAAATAAATTAGAGGTGAGAATCCTATCTTGTTACTACAGGTATAAGAGTTGTCGAATTCCTGTTTATTCTGATCACTGGTTAGCTGCTTTTAAGCCCTTTCTTTTCTTTCACCATTTTTTAGTCAGAACATTTTCTGAAATGCAGTGTATTTCCCCAGCCTTCTAAACTGTACACGAAACATGGTTTAACTCTTTTCATGATTCGACTCTTCGTTAAGAGCATAATGTACTGTGCTGTAATGCCATAATGCCATTGGCAGTTCCTGAAATGTCTGAAAATTTGCTGATTCCATTAGTTTTCAGTGTTAGTTGGTTTCAGTTTTTAGCAGTTATTATACTTTATTTTCTGGCTCAAGCTCAGTAAATTAACATTTTTGATTTAATTAATCAGTTCTAAGTTATACCTGACCTGAGTTTATCTTGACATGTAACCCATTTAGTGAAGTTCTTGGTTTCTGGGATCGTAGTCCTAAAATACTTTTTCTGTATCATTGCCAGTTTCCAATGTAAGTGAGGATGTAGAAAATCTGACCTCTAGATTAGTGGACCACTCTTGTTGGCATTTCTTAAACTTTTACATATCCAAATTTGAGTTATAATAAGAAATTTCAGCGTTTAAATGAGTACCATATCAGTTTTCTGTGATGATACATACCAGCTGTAAAGTGCTGTGTATGTTTACTACTTCAGTAAATTATTCACAGTGAATTATTTTTTAATTTAAAAATATGACTAGCCTTTTGGTATTGATAGTAGTATTTGAAACTTGCATCTTGTTAGATGTTTAATCATCTTTAACCCAAACAATGAAAGAGTGTTAATCATCCTTGTTTTCAGCTAAGATGATTCTGCCTTGTAAGAAGATATGTTTCTTTATCAGTTTCACAGATATAGGTATTTTAGGTTTTAAGATCCCTGACTTATATCTCAGGTAATGTGCAGATTGTATTTCTGTGGAATCAAATGTAGTTTCCCACACACTGTAGTAAATGTTAATCTGTTGTAAATGTACATATTCTTTAGAAGTGGAAATATACTTAAATGAAGGTCCTTTTATTTTACCATATACATTTTTGCAATCATAAGTTTCAAATATATTTTTAAAAATAGAACAGAATATTAGACTGAATTATCGTGCAATTCCAAAATCAGGGATTGTCTGTAATCAGATGACAGTTGCATAAAAAGTATTCTGTAGAATTGGTGGCTTCCTACCTTAGTTGGCTCTGCCCTTTCCTCTGTGTGTGTACTGTGTGTGTAAGAAAAAAAGAAAATTCAATGGAGGCTTTCTTTTATGTGTTACGTGGCATTCTGGAAACAAGTTATTTGAGAAAGACCATAACACAGTGGGGACTAAATTGTTAACTTAAGCATATATAAACAAATATTTCCAGAAAGGAAGAACTAAAGCAAAATAGAATGCCTTCCTGATCTTGTTTCATTATTTTATCTTGATTTCTACCATTCTTCTCATTGGCCATTGATTTCTGATGTTACTAGAAATATCCTTGTTATCAAGGCCTAGGTGGCTCCCTGTGCATTTGATTTAATACACTTTCTAATGCACAAGGCTTTCTGCTTTAGTTTCTACAATTGCTGCGGGTTACTTGTTAATCATTTTCACTTATTGCCATCCCTTTACATCTGTACCTGAGTGCTCTTCATCAGTTACAACTGCAAGAAAAGTAGTCTGTCTAGTCATAAAACCCCAAACTCTTCCTTTACTTACTGTTCTTTTTCCTTGGCACCATAGCAATCTGTGCTGGGCTTGGCTCTGTTAATAATTGATCTTGTTCTCTCTAATTTTGCATCATCTGGTAAAGGTAACAGTTTCATTTGATCTATCAAATGGTTGTTGAAAAATGGTTCTGGGTGTTCAAAATCCTCAAGGAACGGAATCACATACACACATGGTCAGTGACTGAACTGTGATTATTGATATCTTTCCGATCTTGCCAATCACTGTGGCTTCACTAAGAACCATATATGTTATTCTGGCCTTACCCTCCATTCTGGATTTCTGACATGCAAATCTCAGTGATCTCTCAAGTCTATTCTCAGTACCCAGAAGGAGCCGTCTTTCCTGTCTGTAAGGTTAGGAAATAATATCCTTTTATCTATGACTTCTTCTCTTAGTCTTTTTTTTTTTTTCTTTAAAGTCTGCTTTCCTTTCATTATCATCCTTCAGCCAATGCTGCAGTGTAAGATACAAAATAATTATGCTCATTATCCAGATTGCTTTCATTCTTGTGGAAAAATTCTAATTAACATTTCTAAATCCTTTATCATTTGTCCGTGTCCACTACATTTGGCTTATGCATGCAGAAAATTTCCAATATTGTAATGTCTTCTAAAATTGAAAGTAGGTATGTGTCACTATTAAATATAAAAAAGATTAAATTCAACATTTATATGAGATCAAAGTTAATGAAAATTTTTAGAGTGATCTTCAAACTTGATTTACAATGTGGAGCACCTTTTGTTCATCTATTGCCTGTGAGACTAAGCAGTATGAAGAATATTTGCCTAATCAAAATTAACTGCATTCCCATAACACTCAACTCTGGTTGGGGAGGGAAAGAGGTCTTTATCACAGCAGTATTCAGTATATGTTACCCTTGAAAGCTAGAATATTATTTGAGAGCAACCACATCCTGCAACATGATTCTATTTTTCCCAGATACCAAGAAGAGCAATTGAATACACGTACAGGGTACCTAGCTCAAGGCATATGATTTGAAAATCAGAGTCCAGTATAGAGGGAGACATCTGTTTACCTTTTGAGATTTGGAAGCAATAAATGTAATGATTAAACATATTGTTGAATACATGGTGTTACTTTTAGATCATCATTCTCAGTTTAATTGGATCCAATGTTTGGAAACTCGTATGTCTAGAATTGAATGTGTAAGACTCAAAAATGTCTTCCAATGGGCAGCTCTTGAGAGCAACCTAAAGACAAAGGCTGAAATTTATAAGGAAGGAGATTTCTGTTCAACATAAGAAACAATTTTACTCCACTTTATAAAGCCATATTTAGAATAAGACTAGTTATCAAAGACTGTGGCATATGACAGATAGATGATTAGCCCAAATAAATTCCTACACAGGAGTACACAACCAAAGATTTCTACATTCTATTTACACATTTTGATCTTAATAGTTTTCTGACTCTTGACTAATTTCTTCCTCCTTCAGTTTATTTAGCGTTTAGGCATTCTGAGTAACTTGATTTCAATGATTCTGCATACTCAAGATTTCAATAAGACATGAATCTTAAAATTACATCATTTTAGGAGCATTCTTGTTGAAGGAAACTTGTTCTTTTTTTTTTTTTTAATCACTCAGGAAGAAGTCTGTAAAGGGTGCTGACATTTATAGTGAGCTGCTAATAGGGATTTTTCCTTCTGTCTACCATAAGTGCACATTTGTTTTATAGTGACTAGAAGCTGAAAGACCAGTACCTAAATTTCTCCTGAATTGTTATTTCACTGCAAATGTAGCTATATAGCTAAATGTAATGATTCTAATTAAAGATTATGTGATTGAAAGAATATCTTTATATCTTAAAAATCTATATATGTTTATAAATTATATTTGATGACACTATGATGCTTAATCAAATTTAATCTATAAATAGGGAATTTAATCACAGCATATTACACACTAATCAAAAGATAACTTTTCTAAATCATAGATTCATCTTCAAACTTGAAAATAACCTCAGAATCTAATACAGTTTCCAACCTTGTATAGAAAGCCCCTCTAAATTCTAAAATACCCTTGACAGATGATTTTTTTTTCAAAATCTAATTCAGTTCTTTCAGGGTAAGAGCTCACTACCTCCATTTTTGAACAGTTCTATTAGAAAGTTCTTCCTAACATTGAAAGCAACTCTGCCTCCCTGTAATAACTTTCCCTTTCAATCCAAAACTTTCTCCAAGTATTGGAAACAGCATGTCTTCCATTCCTCTAAAATCAAGTCCTCACTTTCCTTCTTGTTCAAATGCTTAACACTTTAAAACTTGCCACAATGGCCAGGATTACATGCCTTCTCCTTGTAGAGTTGCCTCAGAGAATCTATCCTAGCTCTATTGCTTTTTTGGTGTGTTGAGCATAACCAGCGTTGCAGAATCTCTTGAAAATGCAATCATCTCATTCCCTTAACCAGTTCTCTAGCTTTTATAAATCCAGTATCGGCTAGAACCTTGCTGTATCTCTCTCCTTCTACCCCCTATCAACATAATCACAAACATATTTTCTGAGAGAGGAATTCTAAAATCAAATTTTAGTGTCTTTTGATCATTTGTCATTCGATATGGTTTTCAGAATTTTAAAAACGCTTCTAAAAGAGACCCTAAAAAGTATACA
The DNA here is from genome assembly GCF_009873245.2 of Balaenoptera musculus. Lineage (NCBI taxonomy): Eukaryota > Metazoa > Chordata > Mammalia > Artiodactyla > Balaenopteridae > Balaenoptera > Balaenoptera musculus. The sequence continues at coordinate 26,484,927 of NC_045792.1, forward strand.
AAAATAGAAACCAAAGCAGTCACATCCTTGGTAGTTAATGAAGGGACAATTTGCTCACAAATGAATAAAAACCAGCCTTATGGTAACAATCTAAGTTTGGAGATTCATCTGTGCTGATTGTTCAGTTGGATAGAGCATGATAATTCCATAAAACAATGCCATTATTAAATAACTCTATAGGTCAGGTAGCTTTATTCATCTCATTAACTTTGACAACATTCTCAGTCATATCTAACTAGCTCAACAAATTATGCTATTGGTTCCAAGGGTAACAAGGTTGCTGGAATAACTCAGAGTACATTCTCTGAGTATCACATTGTGGTGTAAATATTTCTTTACATGTCTGACTTCCTTATTTAATTGGAAACTCTTAGGAATAGGGACATATATTTATCATTTCTGGACCTAGCAATGAGCACAGTGCTTGCATATAATAAGGCATTTAATAAACTAACATTCTATTAAGCCAATATAAGAAGCAAAATTTATTATAGTTATATTGTTATTGAATGGGTTAGATATAGATGTACATTTTGCAATTTATTTTCATGTACAAAAGAAATTAATTTACATTAGGATTTTACATTTAAGAATTCTTCACATTGTACTTTAGTTATCTACTAATGTATGTGTTAATTCTTTTTGTATAATATTTGATATCTTTCTCATGTTCAAAGTCTGAGCTAGGTAATTTATACAACTTTTTGTTAGTATATGTTGTATATTAATTTTTGTTAGTATATGGAAAAGTTACTAATGAAGTATTCTTTGAGAATGAAATTGCATTACACAGTACATTGCCCTCGTTTGGAGAACATGTATAGTTGGTTGTATAGTTGTATAGTATATGTATATTTGGTTCTTGAAAGTGAAATTATACTTTAAAATAATTTATTTCCTTAATTTTTTAGTGCTTGAGATGATTTGTTCTCTTTGAATTTTAATTATAATATTTAATTCTGTGTTTCCTTTCAAATGCAATAATAGATAAGACAATGACTGAAAGTTTCATTAGTAAACATGCAACACCCATTTCTCCTACAAGAGCATAATAGCTCTAGTGACTTTTTTCCCACTTGGGGAGACTGTTCAAAGCTACTTACGTTGCATACATAAGTGATTTACTTCATTTCCTATTAGTAGAATATGGGCTTTTGCCATATGCTATGAGACATAAAATCAGCCTTTTTGCAGGTCCATGTTAACCATATTAACATGTAGTAAAACATTTCAATTATATAAAATAATTATTAATGTATTAAAGTGTATCTCAGAAAAGAATATGTATATATTCTGTTTGTATTTATTGTTATTAGAAATAAAAAAGGTAGAAAAAAGTGGATGCTAAAGCTCTCATTTTCTTGCCACCCCCTTCCCTGGATGCTCTGAGTAGCTCTAATGAGTCTCAGAATTCCTGAGAGAGTAGTGGTGGTGGGGGGTTACTGTCAGAAGGGGCTCTGTAGCTATGATGACATATCCAGCAACATAGACTTCAAGGTGGACATCCTGGTCTGAACGAATAGAATACAGATAGATCTCAAATGAGTCATAGGTGGGGAGAGACCTCGAGGTTCTGACTGAACTAACAAAGAACAGACTAAATGTCCATGAGCCACAAATGAAAGCAGTAGAAGCTAGCTGAAGGTACAGGGCCAGGCACTGTCCAACCCTGCTTCACTGGACATCAGCCTCACAAGAATCAGCGAGCTACCAGGGTATAAGCCTTCTTCCTACCTCATGTGTCCAAATGCTCGGGGGGAAGCTAGTGAAGGGGTCCAGAGTCTGAGAGACTAAGCCGTACCATAAAAAGACTTTTAAAATGTTTACATTGGACATTTGCTCTCTTAATTCCAGTTCGTATAATTTTTCCTCTTTCTGGACTGGCCCATTAGCTATCATGTTTCTGGTGTTCCCATGCAATGAGTTGTGATTTACTAAACAACCTTGGCGCCCAAGCCCTCTTCTGGACTACTGCTCAGGTTGAAACAGAGTTCATCTTTGAAAACCCAACCCTTAAAAAATCAACTGTCCCTATCCCACATGCTTGCATAAGGCTAGTTACTTTCTCTGAATTTCTTAGGCTCTCTTAGCAAATCCTTGGTCCAACCTTATTGCTCCAGCCTTATTCCTTTATTACCTCCAATTCTCCATGTGCTTCCAGATTTTTGTAGTTTACTTTGCCATCAAATATTGACTCATCACCTTCTCTTTAATCCCCCTAGACAGAAGCCTTTAACAAAGTTAATCTAAAATGTAAGGATATTGTAGGGAATTTACCTGTTACCAGGTTGTTGGGGATGCTCCCCTCAAAGGAGAGGTCTCCTCTCTTGGTGAACATTTTAACATTTGCAAGCTTTCCTCTCAAGTCATTAAACAGAAATGTTAATAATCTCGGTCTGATGCATTGGCATTTGAAGTTCTTTCCCTAAATTCTGAACTGCCTGAATTTGTCCCTTTCTCCCCACTACAGGAGAAAAGCCCCTTAATGACAAAATTTAATCTCCATATTCACAGAAAATAAGTTGCAAAACCCATTTAAACTAGCAGTTTGTCCCCTTTCCAACCACTAAGTAACTAAGAGTTAATATTATGCTACAGGCTCTTATGCAGTTACAGTATGTTACAAATATGTTTTGTAAAAAACTATTTGTAGCAATTTAGCCAATATACAGATTTTAATAGATTTATATGTATATTTTTCAGAGAAAATAATAATCCTAAAAAGTAATTATTCTTTTCACTATGAATATGGAGTTTCAAAATAATGTTTATAAAGTGTTTTGAGGTTTTTGAAACTACAAAATATTGAATTTTTAGGCAATGTGGCACTAAACCAATCTACCTAATGAACATTAATTAATCAAAACTTCAGGTTATTTTAATTATTTTTATTTATGTTTATAAAACCCATATTTCCAGGATAAAGTTTTTTTGCACTTATTAAATTTTGCAATTCTAAAGACTTCTATAAAGCTTAATGAAACTAAACCCAAGATAGCAAACTTAAAATTCATGAAAAACTTAAGAAATTTGTGGGACCTATCTTAAAATAGAATTTAAGCATAAATATTGAACAGATCATCCTAGTATTTACAGTGTTAGATATCACTGGACCTGATAAATATTTTTGCATTTCTTCCAAGTTCAGGGCTTGTTTAAACTGATTTTGCTCTAGTAGTCATTAGTGAATCTTCCATGGGAATTTATTTACCCTTACCTAACCTGACCAAAACATATGGTGCAAAATTAATTTCTTCCCTTGATAAATGAAATATTGAAGCTCTAACCAATAATTATTTTTATGGGATGTCTACCCAGGAATATATGTGTCAGGCAGTATTGCTTAAACTTGCTTCAAAAAACATATCTGGGAGTCTGTTAAAAATACCGAATCCAGGACCTTACTCGTAGGGATTTTCAGTTAGTAAGTCTAAAAGATTCGGGTCCTAGGAACTAATATTTTTAACAAGCACTGCAAAATATTCTTATCAGTAAGCAGGCCTGGAAACATACTGGGGTAGAGATTGAGAACCCAGCTCTCAGGTCAGGAAGGTCTGGGTTTATATCTCAGTTCCACCACGGAGTGGTTTAAAAGCTGTATAAGCTTGAGCAAGTTACTTAAACATTCTGTGCCCCAGGTTTTTTATTGGCAAAATTGAGATAATAGTTGTACCTCCCACAAAATGTTGTTGTGAGAATTAGATCAAATAATGCAGGTGACATGCTTGGCAATGGGAGGTGTTCGATAAATGTCTTTTGTCTCCTCTCTTTTTTCTTGTTTGATTTCAGCAGAAGCCATCTTCCCCTAACTCTCCAACACACTACCACAGCCTTACATTCTACAATTAGAGATAAAATTTTAAATCTGAAAAGTACCCAAATCTACCTTGGCAGAGGGAATTGATGGGACAAAGTAAAACTTTGCCTAATACACAGTTTAGCTTTGACTTGGCCCTAACCATTCCCTCTTAGGCTCAACCATGGGTATCTCATTTATTAATTTATTCATTTAACAACCATTTCTTGAGTTCCTAATGTGTGTCATCAGTATAATAGGCTTGAGGGTACAATAGCAAGAAAATCAGATGTGTTCCCTATTCTCCTTGAACTCACTAAGTATTCTGCTTCTTCTGCAAGTCCCTCCAGATTTGATTTTTGCCTGGTCTCTATTGATAACAAACACTTTCAATTTGGCCCCATTTTTGTTTTCCACTCTCTCTTTCAGGGCCTTGTGCCTTAGTAAGTTCTTTGGCTTCCACATCTGCTCTGCCCAGATGAGAATTCCCTTTTTCTCCTTGACCCACATCTCTCAAGTTCAACAGTGGCTCCTGTGGCTGATGCCAGATGGAGAATGAAGCCCAGATCTCCTGTATACACATGAGCAGAGGGTCAGACAACTAGATTACAGAACCTAAAGCTGTCATAAAATGGGTGAGAGCTCTTAGAAGTCTACAAGGAATTTCAAATCTATTGAATGTTTTATTTTCACAAACTGTAATGTAGAAGAATATATAAATCTTTGAACACAATTCAAAAACTTTTTTCTCATTCATTTCCCACCCTGGTATATGTATTCAGCCCTATATAATATGTCATGTTGACAAACTCTCATATATCATGCAGAGTACTATTTTAATATTTTTTCACCTGGTAAATTAAGATTACCATTTCTCACCAGTTCCCCAAGCATTCAGTTTCCCTCTCACTGAAATAACACAGACTTAAGAAAATGTGCAGAGGTCAGCTTAATGATATTTAGAAATACAAAATGAGGATGGTCAGTCATGAAAAATTCCACTTATGTATAACGATCCCTCTCATTAATAATCTGAGTCCACCTAGATCTTGCAAATGTAATTAATGCAGCATCAGGAGAGTAAACAAAAGCAGAGGCAAGTAGTATAAATTCCATGTGACCAGGAATACTGATGATAAAATGCAGTCAGGACCTCAGTAGTAAGGGGAGGGCTGAAGGATAGAAACTAGTGATTGTATAAGAAGAGTTAGATCAGCAGCTGCTGTAAGTTGTTATTCCTCGACCCTGTTCTGCTCAGCCAACATCTCTAGCCTTAAGTGGGCTACACTTACATATGGCCAGGAGTTATGACAATCTATGTCTTTGGGGGGAGGGGGGAAAGGCAGAAGGATATCTTATGGGAAGTAGGAGGGATCTGGACTTGCAAGTTTTGTTGAGTCCAAAGAATAGACACTCAAATCCAGTGCCTGGGGCCCAGATTTCCTTGTTATAAACTTCCATTGTATCATAGAGATCTCTCTGAACAAGGGTGAGAAGCTTGCACATGAAGACCCTAATGCTTAATAAATGAAAATTGTTCTTTCTACTTCAAGTGCCTCAATTTATTTAGCTGGGCCTAGGTGAAGTCCACACTTCTGCAGAATAACAGTGTCATAGTTTGAATGGAAAAGCACATGGCATTAAGGTGTCGCATAAAAAAGGCCAGCCAGCTACCCCAGACAGGTCCTCATAGGATGGCAGGACTTTTTTGCCACCATGTCTGTATCAGTTACCTATTGCTACATAACAAACTACCTCAAATCTAATGGCTTAAACAATGCTATTGCTCATGATTCTATAGGTCAGGAATTTGGGCAGGGCTCAGAAGGGACATCTTATCTTTGTTCTACATGAGCTGGATAGATTCACATAGGGATGGAGGCCTCACACATCTGGTGCCTTTGTGCTAGCAGTCAATGGGACAGCTCAGTTCTCTTCCATGTGGCTTCTCTCCTCGTGTAGTCTCTTTCCTCTAGGGCTGCACTGTCCGATATGGTAAGCACTATCCACATGTGGCTGTTTACATCAAAAATTATATTAATCAAAATGTTTTAAAATTAAAAATGTAGTTTCTGAATTACAAGTCACACTTCAAGTACTCAGTAGTTATGTGTGGCTAGTGGATGCCACATTGGACAATATAGAGTATTTCCATCATAGCAGAAATTTCTGTTAGAAAGCACTGCTCTAGGGCCTTTCTCTCCATGTGGCTCCAGCAGGATAGCCTGAACTTCTTTCCATGGTACCTGGCTTCTCTCTAACCTAGCTATGACAGCATAGTTACAGAGCCTCAAGACCTGGCCTCAGACGTCCCAGACACCACTTCTATATTCTACTGGTCAGAGCAATTCACAAAACAACACAGATTTAAGGGGTGGGAAATAGACTCCATAGCACATAGCAAAGACATATTGTAAAGGATACAGAAACAAAGAGGTATGATTTATTGCGTGTCATTTCTAACAATCTACCAACATATCAAATCCAATTCTGAGTTCTCTCTAGGAAGTACTCACAGGTCAGAATCTGGACTCTTTTGAGCCTCTTCTCTCTTTACTCACATTCTCTGCACTATTTTTGGTAGCCGTATTCCCTCAGACCTCTGCTTCTATATCCTCTCTTTCTCCCTTACCATTGCAAGATAAAATTACATCATAAGGTAAAAATTGCTTAAATTCCATTGTCAAAGTTTATGATCACTGCCATGCTTACATGGCATGCTCAAATCCTTTGCCCCTCTCTTGCTTTGTCATACTTACTACACAAAATCAAAACTGAAGTGATCTGATGAGAACTTCTATAAATTCCCACCACCAACCACATCTACCCACCTCCTGGCATCTTTGTTCATATACTCAGCATTCCCCCTCTTTACAATAGATGAACTGTTCTTGTGGACACTCTCTGCTTGTGAGTAGATCAAATCCCCTCTCACTTCAACAATTCTTCCCCCTTTCTCCTTCAGCATCCCCATTTTTATGTATCATTTCCACCAGCATACAAACATGTTGATTCCATATACCTTCCAGCAACTGCCCCATTTCAACTGCATCCATTTTAAAATCTTTCTTCTCTGAGGTTTTTGCCAATCATTTCACCAAAGCTGCTTTTGTTAAGGCCATCAGTGGCCTCATGATACTTCTTGATACCTGACTTATCAGCAGCTTTTTATCCATTTCATCACTCCCTCCTCCTCGATATACTTTGCTCATGGGGCTTCCAGAATTCCACCCTGTTCTGGCTTTCTTTTTGCCTAACCCCACCTCAGTCTCCTATGCTTCTTCCTTCTCTTCTCCCACATCTCCTAATGTTAGAGTGCCCCAGAGATCAGCTCTTAAGACTTCTTTTCTTTTCCATCTACACGAACTCCCTGGGCAATCCTATCCAACAGCAAGAACTTAAATTCTATCCATTTTGTTGTCAAATCCAAGTTCCTATGCCCAACACACAGTGACGCCAAACAAACTGAAATGTTTGGAGCAGAAATGTATATTGCAAGGACAAAGCAAGGAGTATGGGATGCTCATACTCAAAAGATCTGAACACCCCAATGGATTTCAGGGAAGCGTTTTTAAAGACAAGGTGAGGGAGAGAGTCGCAGGGTACATGATCAGCTCATGCACAGTTCTCTTACTGGTTGATGGTGAAGTCACAGTGTTCTGTCATAGGGGTTAACATCATTAATCCTCAGGTTCAGCTGGTCTGGAGGCTATATGCTGGTGGAGATCATGCAGTTAGCTTTTATTCATCTGGTAGGAGGTTCATTATCTGGAAAACAACTTGGGAATGTGCATCAGATTCTGTTATCTATGTCCTTCAGGGAGAAAATAAAGATTCTGTGACTCAGTTATATGGCTGATCTATTGTTTAAGTTGTTACCAGTTCTCCTGGCCCAACTGCCATTTTTTGTTATTACATATTCACAATCTTTCAATCAGAAATTCTTGAACCATCCTTTTGTGACTCAGGGGAGGCCTGGGAGACTAAAGGTTTTCTACAAATGAGAGACAGGAAGAGGACATGGGGGCAGGGGAGGTCTGTACCAGAAAGGGCCCAAAGGTTCCTGCTTGGTTACACATTTGTTGATGGCTTCCAAATGTATAGTTCTAATCGACATGTATCTCAAAATTCCTACAAACTATCTCTTTTATTTTAATTTTTAAATTTAATTTTATTTAGTTTTTTATACAGCAGGTTCTTATTAGTCATCAATTTTATACACATCAGTGTATACATGTCAATCCCAATCGCCCAATTCATCACACCACCATCCTCACCACCCCACGGCTTTCCCCCCTTGGTGTCCATACGTTTGTTCTCTACATCTGTGTCTCAACTTCTGCCCTGCCAACCGGTTCATCTGTACCATTTTTCTAGGTTCCACATACATGCGTTAATATACGATATTTGTTTTTTCTCTTTCTGACTTACTTCACTCTGTATGACAGTCTCTAGATCCATCCACGTCTCAACAAATGACCCAATTTCATTCCTTTTTATGGCTGAGCAAACTATCTCTTTTCATATACAATATTCACCAAAAACTTAAGGTTTCCAAAACTAAACTACTATACTCTCTTACAGCTCTGTAATGGCATCTCTACTCTATTTCCTCAGGACAAAGTTTTTTGTTGTTTTTTTCTTTTATTTCTTTTTTCCTTTTTTCCTTCAAGTATACTTGATTGTGTTAGTTTCAGGCGTACAAAAAAGTGATTCAGTTACAAATATTTTTTGCTTGTTTGTTGTATTTGTTTGTTTGTTGTGTTTAGGTAAGAAGTGGATTTATTTAGAGAGAAACACACTCCACAGACAGAGTGTGAACTATCTCAGAAGGTGAGAGGCATGGTTAGTTTTTATGAGTTGGGTAATTTCATAGGCTAATGAGTAGGAGGACTATTCCAATAATTTGGGGGAAGGGCATGGATTTCCAGGAATTGGGCCACCGCCCACTTTTTGGCCTTTTATGGTTAGCCTCTGAACTGTCATGGCACTTGTGGATGTGTCATTTAGCATGTTAATGTATTACAATGAACATATAATGAGGCTCAAGGTCTACTGGAAGTCGAATCTTCCACCATCTTGGACCTAGTTGGTTCTAACCAGTTTCTGTAATGTCCTATGGCTATGTCATTCTTTTAAAGGTTGTGCCCTGCCTCCTTCCCTCCTGTTTCATCCTCCCCTCAGACATTTTACTCCCATATTCTTATGGGAAGCAGAGGGGCAAAGGTCCATCTTCTGTAACAGCTGAGTAGGGGTGTTGACCCTGCCTGTCAGGGAGTAAAAATCTCTGGATGCCTGATCTAGGTGCCCCAGGGGCAGGAGAGCTATTTGTTTTAAGTTGGTATGGGCTGGAACCCTCTCATAGCCATCATCTTGATGTGGAACTGTTATAACTGTTTCCTTAGCCTTCCTATGAATCTTCTTGATGATGAAGCACTTTTTGTAACAGCATCAGAGTAAAAGATAACTATCTATAAATGACAAAACACTTAAAAGACACTGTTAAACCTCTGATTACAGTGTAATTAATGAACATGGTTACAATAACCAGAATTACAAATGACTACATTAACATACCAAATAATCCTAGTTAATTAGTATTTTTCTTCCTGCTGATAAACTCTGTAACAGGAATAATATAAACTTGAACTTCAGTAAACCTAGGTACTACAGAAGTATTATATTTAACACTGATAACTCTAAAGATATGTCTATATTAATCAAACCAACAAGCTTAAGCCAGCTTTAATAGCAGATATTAATTTAATGTTGAATATTTCCTAGATCGCTTGAACCCAAAATTCATTTTGGCTGGTTATCTTCATATTTATGGTATTTGTATAAGCACTTAAGTCCCTTTAAGCCAATTAAATAGAGCTCTTTTATGAATTAATTTTGGCAATACCATACATCTGCAACACACATACAGATACATAAAAACGCACAAACAAACACAGAGACCTCATAGCTCCCATTTCAGCCATGAATCAGGCACAACAACATAAAATCCATCAGTTACAAGGGGTTGGATTCAAATTGGTCTTCTGGCAGATGGAACAAATCAAGGTTACCTGTCTAGATGGCTAAACACTTTTTACTAATGTTTATAAAAAGACACTTAGGATTCTATTTATCCAAATACTAAATTACTTTACCCATTTTTTCAAATTTTGCATTTTAAAAAGATGGTGGACGTAAGGGTTACTAGAGATGACCAGGTAGAACATTTTCATCTCAAAGGCACAGGAAATTCCTCCTAGGATGACTTTGTTCCCTTGAGGCCAGAAAAATATTTTTCTTCTTTTTCTTCTTTCTCAAAGAATTGGGTAGCCACCTCAATGATATCAAAAGACTGACACACCCATTCACCTATGTTGTAAGGTTTTATTTTCTCTCAAAATTCCTATCAGGCTCTGAATATCATCTATGGTTAGTTTAGTTAGAACGGTGGCCTCCCATTTTAGTAATCTATTTACAAACACTTTCAAGGATCTTCCTGGTTAAAGAAATTTGTGCCTTATATGTAGACACTCTATAACCCTTTTTAACTTAATAACCAACAACTGGATATCTTTGGCCAAGCCCAGAACCTCGATATTCCTCACTCCAGGGTCCACTAAGGCTTCTATTTCAGCTCCAGATTCAATCTGTTCCTTTCCACTTTCTGTTAGAATCATCTGGTGATGAGGGTGGTTACCTTGCCCCTCGAGAAACAGAGTGGCGCCTAGCTTAGGTAATAAATCTCTTCCCGTTAAAAGGATGGGACAATCAGGCACAAACAGAAAGGAATGTAAAAACAACTGGCCATTGATGTTGCACAAAAGGGGTTCCAGGAAAGTGTGCCCCTGCCTCTTCCCTGACACCCCCATTACGTACTCCTTATGATTGCTAAGGTTTCCAGTCTTTTTGGTTAAGACTGGAAAGGTTGCAACAACATCTATAAGAAATTTTATCAAGTGGCCCATCACATCAATGACCACCCAAAGCTCGACACTAATTATGTAGATGGTATTTCTAGGCAGAGTCATTTTTGGGCTCTGTCCACTTCAGTTTTCTGATTGCAAAACCATCAATGGCTGAGGGACCCCCATTGCTTTCTGGCATCTGGGGCATTCCCTCTTTCAATGCCCTGGCTGTTTGCAAAGGGTGCATTGATCACAATCCTTCCTCCATTGTCCCTTTTGTCCACACAGGGTACACTGGTCCTGTATGGGTACCCATGGGTCTAGTGGTCCACCAGGGCCAGATTGGCCCAGAAAAGCTGACCGCCCCCCCCACTGGTGGTCTCTGAGAGGACAAAGCCACTGCAATCATTTGGGCCTTTTGCATATTTCTCTGGGTGTGTTCAGTCTTTTTGGTCATATCCCTATTATTAAAAACCGAATAAGCCAATTGGAGCAAATCATTCATCAGAGTCTGAGGAGCAGCAGTTGCTTTCGGAATTTTGTGCCTGATGTCTGGGGTACACTGGGCTATGAAATGTATAACCAAAAGGGCCTGTCCCTCTGGGGAGGAGGGATCCACATTTGTATACTTACTAAAAGCCTCCATTAGTCTCCCTTGGAAGACTGCAGGATTTTCGTCCTGTCCCTGTTGGACCTCTTACACTTTTTCATAATTAACAGGTTTTACTGTAAGTTTCTTCATAAGCTCTATTAAACAGGTAATCATAGGGTCCTGTCTATCCCTATCAATAGAATTCACCTGGTAATTCCTTTGTGAGTTCACCTTGGGACAGTGTTGTTCCCCACCTGGTGTACTGCATGGCGCCATAGGGTGGGTCTGTTAAAATGTCCTCTGTGTCTTTCCTTGAGTTATCCCTCTGAGCTACACATGTCTTAATTTTTAGGGGGGTCCATTGCCTAAATACAAGGCCATGAAAATTTGAACATACGGTACCTCACTCCATTTAAATTTCCTAACTCAGATTGTGGCCAAACCTGATTACATAACCTAATAAGTTTTTTCCTTTTCCATTCCTGTTGTCAGAATTTTTCTCAATCTTGGAATGTATGGCCCAGGGTGGTATTGGTCGGGATTGATGCAGCATGATCCATTTCAGACCCAAGCCTGAGGTGATGTCTCTAATTCCCATGCTATCCAAAATTCCACTTTCATGACAAAACCCACCAGGAAATTTGGTCAAGATTGGCACTTAGGATTTTAGATGCTATCCCTTCCAAAGTAGTCTCCCAACCAGGTGATAGTGCCCCAAAAGTTGATGCAAACAAATGTACAGAAGGTGGCCTCAACAGGGTTTACAATGAGTGGAAGTTGGTCTAGCTATAAGTGGGAAGTAAAGGGTCAGCACTTATCAATAGAAAGTACATCTTGGCAGCCACACAGGTCTTCTGGGATTTAGAAAAGAAAGAAATGGAACAGGCATGAATATAGAATGTAGGAGAAAAACCGCATAGTCAAGATGAGTATAGATTATCAAATCCTGCAACAACAATTCTGTCCTGGACCTGCTGTTATATGTGCATAAGCATAGCCATTCCACACCATCTTTCTATAGCAAACCATGCCAGTTGACATCATTCCTCTGGTCTGGACCTAGGTTCCCGATCAGAGCCCCAAAACATTTGGGGTTGACCAGCCTGACAAACATAGGCAAACATTGGCAGAGCAGCCTCTCTGGTACAGCTGGCTCAGTGTCCCTTCTAACATGTCAGCTGAAACCGTGCACCTCAGATTGGACTTGAACCCACGTGCAGGGACTAGAACCCAGCCAGAACCCACTCTCTTTTAATTGAGATCACACACTGTCTCAGGACTTGAAGCTCAGGTTATTTATGTCTAATCGCAGAAAGAATTAAGTGAGAGATAAAGTATAGGTAAAAAGTGGATTTATTTAGAGAGAAACATACTCCACAGAGTGTGGGCCATCCCAGAAGGTGAGAGGAGATATATATATATATATATATATATATATGAAGATATATATATATATATGAAGAATATATATATTCTTTTTCATATTCTTTTCAATTATAGCTTATTACATGATATTGAACATAGTTCCCTGTGCTATACAGTAGGTCCTTGATGTTTATGTATTTTATATATAGTAGTGTGTATCTGTTCATCCTAAATACCTAATATATCCCTCACTCACTTTCCCCTTTGGTAACCATCATTGTTTTCTGTGTTTGTGAGTCTATTTCTGTTTTGTAAAAAAGTTCATTTGTATCAATTTTTTGGATTCCTCATATAAGTGATATCATGTGATATTTGTCTCTCTGTGTCTGACTTACTTCACTTAGTATGATAATCTCTAGGTCGATCCATGTTGTTGCAAATGGCATTGTTTCATTCCTTTTTATGGCTGAGTAATATTCCATTATATATATATATATATATATATATATAAATATGTGTATATATATATATGCATATATACCGCATCTTCTTTATCCATTCCTTTGTTGAAGGACATTTAGGTTGCTTCCATGTCTTGGCTATTGTAAATAGTGCTAAAATGAACACTGGGGTGCATGTATCCATTTTTTAAAAATAAATCTTTATTGGAGTGTAATTGCTTCACAATGCTGTGTTAGTTTCTGTTGTACAACAGAGTGAATCAGCCATATGCGTAAATATATCCCCATATTCCCTCTCTCTTGAGCCTCCTGCCCACCCTCCCTATCCCACCCCTCTAGGTAATCGCAAAGCACTGAGCTGATCACCCTGTGCTATGCTGCTGCTTCTCACCAGCAATCTCTTTTACATTTGGTAAGGTATATATGTCGATGCTACTCTCACATCATCCCAGCTTCCCACCCGCCACCCGTGTCCTCAAGTCCATTCTCTATGTCTGTGTCTTTATTCCTGCCCTGCAAATAGGTTCATCTGTACCATTTTTCTAGATTCCACATATACGTGTTAATATATGATAATTGTTTTTCTCTTCCTGACTTACTTCACTCTGTATGACAGTCTCTAAGTCCATCCACATCTCTACAAATGACTCAATTTCATTCTTTTTTATGGTTAATATTCCATTGTATATACGTGCCACATCTTCTTTACCCATTCACCTGTCATTGTAAATAGTGCGGCAATGAACATTGTGGTACATGTCTCTTTTTGAATTATCGTCTTCTCAGGGTATATGCCCAGTAGTGGGATGGCTGGTTCATATGGTAGTTCAATTTTTATTTTTTAAGGAACCTCCATACTCTTCTTCATAGTTGTTGTATCAATTTACATTGCCACCAGGCGTGCAGGAAGTTTCCCTTTTCACCACACCCTCTCCAGCATTTATTGTTTCTAGATTTTTTGATAATGGCCATTCTGACCAGTGTGAGGTGGTACCTCATTGTAGTTTTGATTTGCATTTCTCTACTAATTAGTGATGTTGAGCATCTTTTCATGTGCCCCTTGGCCATCTCTGTGTCTTCTTTGGTGAAATGTCTATTTAGGTCTTCCACCCATTTTTTAATGGGGTTGTTTGTTTTTTTTGTTATTAAGCTCCATGAGCTGTTTATATATTTTGGAGATTAATCCTTTGTTTGTTGTTTCATTTGCAAATATTTTCTCCCATTCTGAGGGTTGTCTTTTCATCTTGCTTATGGTTTCTTTTGCTGTGCGAAAGCTTTTAAGTTTAATTAGGTCTCATTTGTTTATTTTCATTACTCTGAGAAGTGGGTCAGAAAAGATCTTGCTGTGGTTTATGTCAAAAAGTGGTTTTCCTATGTTTTCCTCTGTAGTGTCCGGTCTTACATTTAGGTCTTTAATCCATTTGGCATTTATTTTTGTGTATGGTGTTAGGTGGTGCTCTAATTTCATTCTTTTACATGTAGCTGTCCAGTTTTCCCAGCACCACTTATTGAAGAGGCTGGCTTTTCTCCATTGTATGTTCTTGTCACCTTTGTGGTAAATTAGGTGACCATATGTGTGAGGGTTTATCTCTGGGCTTTCTATCCTGTACCATTGATCTATATTTCTGTTTTTGTGTCAGTACCATACTGTCTTGATTACTGTAGCTTTGTAGTGTAGTTTGAAGTCAGGGAGGCTGATTCCTCCAGCTCCATTTTTCTTTCTCAAGATTGCTCTGGCTATTCGGGGTCTTTTGTGTTTCCATACAAATTGTAAAATTTTTCTTCTAATTCTGTGAGGAATAACATTGGTAGTTTGATAGGGATTGCATTGAATCTGTAGATTGCTTTGTGTAGTATCGTCATTTTCACAATATTAATTCTTCCAATCCAAGAACATGGTATATTTCTCCATCTGTTTATGTCATCTTTGACTTCTTTCTTCAGTGTTTTATAGTTTTCTGAGTGCAAGTTTTCACCTCCTTAGGTAGGTTTATTCCTAGGTATTTTATTATTTTTGTTGCAATGGTAAATGGGATTGTTTTCTTAATTTCTCTTTCTGATTTTTTTTTGTTAGTGTATAGGAATGGCAGAGATTTATGTGCATTAATTTTGTATCCTGCTACTTTACCAAATTCATTGATTAGTTCTAGCAGTTTTCTGATGGCATCTTTAGGATGTTCTATGTATAGTATCATTCATGTTATCTGCAAACAGTGACAGTTTTACTTCATTTCCAGTTTGTATTCCTTTTATTTCTTTATCTTCTCTGATTGTCATGGCTAGGATTTCCAAAACTATGTTGAATAAGAGTGGTGAGAATAGGCATCCTTGTCTTGTTCCTGATCTTAGTGGAAATGCTTTCAGTTTTTCACCATTGAGTATGATGTTTGCTATGAGTTTGTCATATATGCCCTTTATTATGTTGAGGTAGGTTCCCTCTATGCCCGTTTTCTGGAGGCAACACCCATAAATGGGTGTTGAATTTTGTCAAAATCTTTTTCTGCATCTATTGAGATGATCATATGGTTTTTATTCCTTAATTTGTTAATTTGGTGTATCACATTAATTGATTTGCGTATATTGAAGAATCCTTGCATTCTTTTAATACATTGTTGGTTTCTGTTTGCTAGTATTTTGTTCAGGATTTTTGCATCTATGTTCATCAGTGATATTCGTCTGTAATTTTCATTTTTCTGTTATATCTTTGTCTGGTTTTGGTATCAAGGTGATGGTGGCTTCATCGAATGAATTTGGGAGTGTTCCTCCCTCTGCAATTCTTTGGAAGAGTTTGAGAAGGATCAGTGTTAGCTCTTCTCTAAATGTTTGTTAGAATTTGCCTGTGAAGCTATCTGGTCCTGGACTTTTGTTTGTTGGAAAATTTTTAATTACAGTTTCAATTTCATTGCTTGTGATATCTCTTTATATTTTCTAATTCTTCCTGATTAAGTCTGGGAAAATTGTACCTTTCCAAGAATTTGGCCATTTCTTTGTGGTTGTCCATTTTATTGGCATATACTTGTTTGTAGTAGTCTCTTATAATCCTTTGTATTTCTGTGGTGTCAGTCGTGATTTCTCCTTTTTCATTTCTAATTTTATTAATTTGCATCCTCTCCCTTTTTTTCTTGATGGGTCTAGCTAAGGGTTTATCAATTTTCTTTATCTTCTCAAAGAACCAACTTTTAATTTTATTGACCTTTGCTATAGTTTCCTTCATTTCTATTTCATTTATTTCTGCTGTGATCTTTATGATTTCTTTCCTTCTACTGACTGAGTTTTTTTTGTTCTTTTTCTCTCATTGCTTTAGGTACAGGGTTAGAGTGTTTATTTGAGATTTTTCTTGTTTCTTGAGGTGAGATTGAATTGCTATAAACTTCCCTCTTAGAACTGCTTTTGCTGCGTCCCATAGGTTTTGAGTCATTGTGTTGTCATTGCCATTTGTTTCTATGTAGTTTTCTATTTATTCTTTGATTCCTTCATGGATCTCCTGGTTATTTAGTAGTGCAGTGTTTAGCCTCCATGTATTTGTGTTTTTCTACAGTTGATTTTCCTGTAATTGATTTCCAATCTCATAGCATTGTGGTCGGAAAAGATGCTTGATACAATTTCAATTTTCTTAAGTTTTCTGAGCCTTGATTTGTGACCCAAGACGTGATCTATCCTGGAGAATGTTCTGCGTGCACTTGAGAAGAAAATGTATTCTGACACTTTCACGTGGAATGTTCTATAAATATCAATTAAATCCATATGTTCTATTGTGTCATTTAAAGCTTGTGTTTCCCTATTTATTTTCTGTTTGGATGATCTGTCCATTGGTGTAAATGGGGTGTTAAAATCCCCTACTATGATTGTGTTACTGTCGATTTTCCCTTTCTTGGTAGTTAGCTTTTGCCTTTTGTATTGAGGTACTCCTATGCTGGGTACATAAACATTTATAATTGTTATATCTTCTTCTTGGATTGATCCCTTGATCATTGTGTGGTGTCCATCTTTGTCTCTTATAACATTCTTTATTTTAAAGTTTATTT
Organism: Balaenoptera musculus; assembly: GCF_009873245.2. NCBI lineage: Eukaryota > Metazoa > Chordata > Mammalia > Artiodactyla > Balaenopteridae > Balaenoptera > Balaenoptera musculus. The sequence goes on from NC_045792.1 coordinate 26,502,071, forward strand.
TGTCCTATATGAGAATTGCTACTCCAGCTTTCTTTAGATTCCCATCTGCATGGAATATCTTTTTCCATCCCCTCACTTTCAGTCTGTATGTGTCCCTAGGTCTGAAGTGGGTCTCTTGTAGACAGCATATATATGGGTCTTGTTTTTTATCCATTCAGCCAGTCTGTGTCTTTGATTGGGGCATTTAATCCACTTACATTCAATGTTATTATCAATATGTGTGTTCCTATTACCATTCTCTTAATTGTTTTTGGTTTGTTTTTGTGGGTCCTTTTCTTCTCTTGTGTTTCCCACCTACAGAAGTTTCTTTAGCATTTGTTTTAAAGCTGGTTTGGTGGTGCTGAATTCTCTTAGTTTTTGCTTCTCTGAAAAGCTTTTGATTTCTCCATCGAATCTAAATGAGATCTTTGCTGGGTAGAGTAATCTTGGTTGTAGCTTTTTCTCTTTCTTCACTTAAATATATCCTGCCACTCCCTTCTGGCCTGCTGAGTTTCTGCTGAAAAATCAGCTGATAACCTTATGGGGATTCCTTTGTATGTTATTTTTTGATTTTCCCTTGCTGCTTTTAATATTTTTCCTTTGTGTTTAATTTTTGTTAGTTTGATTAATATGTCTTGGTGTGTTTCTCTTAGGGTTTATCCTGTATGGGACTCTCTGCACTTCCTGGACTTGGGTGACTATTTCTTTTCCCATGTTAGGGAAGTTTTCCACTATAATCTCTTCAAATATTTTCTCAGACCCTTTCTTTTTCTCTTCTGCTTCTGGGACTCTTATAATTCAAATATTGGTGTGTTTACTGTTGTCCCAGCGGTCTCTGAGATTGTCTTCAATTCTTTTCATTCTTTTTTCTTTATTCTGCTCCTTGGCAATTATATCTATCATTCTGTCTTCCAGCTCACTTATTTGTTCTTCTGCCTCAGTTATTCTGTTATCTATTCCTTCTAGTGTATTTTTCATTTCAGTTATTGTATTGTTCATTTGTGTTTTTTGTTCTTTAGTTCTTCTAGATCTTTGTTCAACACTTCTTGTATTTTCTCAATCTGTGCCTGCATTCTATTTCTGAGATTCTGGATCATCTTACTATCACTACTCTGAATTCTTTTTCAGGTAGATTGCTATATTCTCTTCATTTATTTGGTCTTGTGGGTTTTTACCTTCCTACTTCATCTGTGACTTACTTTTTTGCTGTCTCTCTTTTTTTTTTTTTTTTTTGATGGGTCGGATTTTGTTCCTGTCTTACTGGTTGTTTGGACTGAGGCTTCCAACACTGGAGTTTGTAGGCTGTTGGGTAGAGGTGGGTCTTGGTGCCAAGATAAGGACCTTTGGGAGATCACCCTCTGATGAATATTCCCTGAGGTCTGAAGTTCTCTGTTAGTCCAGTGGTTCAGACTTGGAGCTCCCATGACAGGAGCTTTGGCCTGACCCCTTGCTCATGAACCAAGATCCTGCAAGCCAGATGGGGTGCAAAAAAAAAAAAAAAAATGAGAACAATAACAAAGAGTAAAAAACAAAATTAGACTAGGAAACTAACAGATATGTTAGAAAGAATATAAAAATAAAAATATAGATGAAACAACAACTGGAAGTTAAAACAGAACCACAAGAGTAAAAAAGAGAAGAAAAAAAAGCACGGAAAAGGCCTTGGCTGTGGGGGGCGGGGCTTAGGCAGGGGTGGGTTTATGTCATGGGCAGGGCCTATGCTTAGGACCCACAGGGCTGTAAAAGGCCCTGGGTGGGGGAGTGTGTGTGGGGTGCTTAGGCTCAACAGAACACAAGGGGCCCAGGTGTGTCTCTGGTCTCAGAGGGCTGCAGACGTGGCCTGGGATCCCAACCGGCTTCCTAGACCTGAGTGGGCAGGACAAATGCCCTCCACTCCTCTCCCACTCCTCTGGTCCTGGGGAGTCCCTCCCACCCGCCTCTCCTGTTCTCCCCCAACCTCCCTCTTACATCCCCAGGACCACGCAGCCTGGAGGAGGCTTTCGAGGGTGTCTCTGACCTGGGAACCCAGCAGGTTTCCCTGCTGAGTGGGTGGGGCAAATGTCCTCCACTCTTCTCCTGCTCCTACAGTCCTGCAAGGCCCCTCCCACCTGCCTCTCCTGTTCTCCCCCAGCCTCCCTCCTACACCCCCAGGATCAACCTGGTCTGGAGGGGGCCTCTGAGATCGTAGGACCTGGCCCAAAAGCCAGGCAGGCTTCCCGAGCCAATTGGGCAGGGGAAACGCTCGGTGCACTCCCCCATGATCCAAGCTCCCAAGGGGCCCGCCAGGCATGGGGACCACTTACCCCTGCCAGAGACACCTCAGGGGTACTGGTCCTGTCTGGCTTCCACTTCTCCTCACTCCTGAGTCCCCTCACGTCCTACTAGTTCACTTGGGAGTTCCTCCCATGTCCTTGGGCATCAAGGTCCCCCACCAGCATCCAGCAGGCACACTAGTTGTGGGGAGAAGTGAACTCCGCATCTTCCCACACCTCCATCTTCTGATTCCAAATCTTTATGTTCTTTCTGTAAGTATCTTTTTTTTTAACATCTTGATTGGAGTATAAATGCTTTACAGTGTTGTGTTAGTTTCTGCTATATAACAAAGTGAATCAGCTATACGTATACATATATCACCATATACTCTCTCCCTTTCATCTCCCTCCCAAACACCCTACCCCACACCTCTAGGTGGTCACAAAGCACAGAGCTGATCTCCCTGTGCTATGCAGCTGCTTCCCACTAGCTACCTATTTTACATTTGGTAGTGTATATATGTCAATGTTATTCTCTCACTTCGTCCCAGCTTACCCTTCCCCCTCCCCATGTCCTCAAGTCCATTCTCTATGTCTGCGTCTTTATTCCTGTCCTGCCCCTAGGTTCTTCAGAACCATTTTTTTTCTCTTTTTAGATTCCATATATATGTGTTAACATACCATATTGGTTTTTCTCTTTCTGACTTACTTCACTCTGTATGACAGACTCTTGGTCCATCCACCTCACTACAAATAACTCAATTTCATTTCTTTTTATGGCTGAGTACCATTCCATTGTATATATGTGCCACATATTCTTTATCCATTCATCTGTTGATGGACACTCAGGTTGCTTCCATGTATGAGCTACTGTAAATAGTGTTGCAATGAATATTGTGGTACATGGCTCTTTTTGATTTATGGTTTTCTTAGGGTTTATGGCTGGTAGTGGGATTGCTGGGTCATATGGTAGTTACATTTTTAGTTTTTTAAGGAACCTCCATACTGTTCTCTATAGTGGCTGTATCAATTTACATTCTCACCAACACTGCAAGAGGGTTCCCTTTTCGCCACACCCTCTCCTGCATTTATTGTTTCTAGATTTTTTGATGATGGCCACTCTGACCAGTGTGAGGTGATACCTCATTGTAGTTTTGATTTGCATTTCTCTAATGATTAGTGATGTTGAGCATCCTTTCATGTGTTTGTTGGCATCTGTATATCTTCTTTTGGAGAAATGTCTATTTAGGTCTTCTGCCCATTTTTGGATTGTGTTGTTTGTTTTTTTGATATTGAGCTGCATGTGCTGCTTGTATATTTTGGAGATTAATCCTTTGTCAGTTGCTGTGTTTGCAAATATTTTCCCCCATTCTGAGTGTTGTCTTTTCATCTTCTTTACGGTTTCCTTTGTTGTGGAAAAGCCTTTAAGTTTCATTAGGCCTCATTTGTTTATTTTTATTTTTATTTCCATTTCTATAGGAGGTGAGTCAAAAAGGATCTTGCTGTGATGTATGTCAAAGAGTGTTCTGCCTATGTTTTCCTCTAAGAGTTTTATAGTGTCTGGCCTTACATTTAGGTCTTTAATCCATTTTGAGTTTATTTTTGTATACGGTGTTAGGGAGTGTTCTAATTTCATACTTCTACATGTACCTGTCCAGTTTTCCCAGCACCACTTATTGAAGAGGCTGTCTTTTCTCCATTGTATATACTTGCCTCCTTTATCAAAAATAAGGTGACCATATGTGCATGGGTTTATCTCTGGGCTTTCTATCCTGTTCCATTGATCTATATTTCTTTTTTTGTGCCTGTACCATACTGCCTTGATTACTGTAGCTTTGTAGTATAGTCTGAAGTCAGGGAGCCTGATTCCTCCAGCTCCATTTTTCTTCCTCGAAATTGCTTTGGTTATTCGGGGTCTTTTGTGTTTCCATAAAAATTGTGAAATTTTTTGTTCTAGTTCTCTGAAAAGTGCCATTAGTAGTTTGATAGGGATTGCATTGAATCTGTAGATTGTTTTGGGTAGTATAGTCATTTTCACAATGTTGATTCTTCCAATCCAAGAACATGGTATATCCCTCCAACTGTTTGTATAGTCTTTAATTTCTTTCATCAGTGTCTTATAGCTTTCTGCATACAGGTCTTTTGTCTCCTTAGGTAGGTTTATTCCTAGGTATCTTATTCTTTATGTTGCAATGGTAAGTGGGAGTTATTCTTTAATTTCTCTTTCAGATTTTTAATCATTAGTGTATAAGAATGCAAGAGATTTCTGTGCATTTATTTTGTATCCTGCCAAATTCATTGATTAGTTCTAGTAGTTTTCTGGTAGAATCTTTAGGAACCTCTATGTATAGTATCATGTCATCTGCAAACAGTAACAATTTTATTTCTTCTTTTCTGATTTGGATACCTTTTATTTCTTTTTCTTCTCTGCTTGCTCTGGCTAAAACTTCCAAAACTATGTTGAATAATTGTGGTGAGAGTGGACAACCTTGTCTTGTTCCTGATCTTAGAGGAAATGGTTTCAGTTTTTCACCATTGAGAATGATGTTGGCTGTGGGTTTGTTATTTATAATGTTGAGGTAGTTTTCCTCTGCCTACTTTCTGCAGAGTTTTTATCATAAATGGGTGTTGAATATTGTCAAAAGCATTTTCTGCATTTGTTGAGATTATCATATGGTTTTTATCCTTGAATTTGTCAATCTGGTGTGTCACATTGATTGATTTGTGTATATTGAAGAATCCTTGCATTCCTGTGATACATCCCACTTGATCGTGGTGTATGATCCTTTTAATGTGCCATTGGATTCTGTTTGTTAGTATTTTGTTGAGGAATTTTGCATCTATATTAGTCAGTGATATTGGCCTGTAGTTTTCCTTTTTTGTAACATCTTTGTCTGGTTTTGGTATCAGGGTGATAGTGGCCTTGTAGAATGAGTTTGGGGGAGTTCCTCCCTCTGCTATATTTTGGAAGAGTTTGAGAAGGATGGGTGTTAGCTCTTCTCTAAATGTTTGATAGAATTCGCTGTGAAGCCATCTTGTCCTGGGCCTTTGTTTGTTGGAAGGTTTTTAATCACAGTTTCAATTTCAGTGCTTGTGAGTTGTCTGTTTATATTTTCTATTTCTTCCTGGTTCAGTCTTGGAAGGTTGTGCTTTTGTAAGAATTTGTCCATTTCTTCCAGGTTGTCCATTTTATTGGCATAGAGTTGCTTGTAGTAATCTCTCATGATCGTTTGTATTTCTGCAGTGTCAGTGGTTACTTCTCCTTTTTCATTTCTAATTCTATTGTTTTGAGTCTTCTTGCTTTTTTTCTTGATGAGTCTGGCTAATGGTTTTATCAATTTTGTTTATCTTCTCAAAGAACAAGCTTTTAGTTTTATTGATCTTTGCTATTGTTTTCTTCATTTCTTTTTCATTCTTTTCTGATTTGATCTTTATGATTTCTTCCCTTCTGCTAAGTTTGGGGCTTTTTTGTTGTTGTTCTTCTTTCTCTAATTGCTTTCGGTGTAAGTTTAGGTTGTGTTTCTTAAGATTTTTCTGGTTTCCTGAGGTAGGATTGTTTTGCTATAAACTTCCCACTTGGAACTGTTTTTGCTGCATCCCATAGATTTTAGGTCATCATGTTTTCATTGTCATTTGTATCTAGGTATTTTTTTATTTCCTCTTTGATTTCTTCAGTGATTTCTTGTTTATTTAGTACTGTATTTTATAGCCTCCATGTGTTTGCATTTTTTAGTTTTTTTCCTGTAATTGATATCTAGTCTCACAGCTTTGTGGTCAGAAAAGATACTTGATATGATTTCAACTTTCTTAAATTTACCAAGGTTTGATTTGTGGCTCAAGATATGATCTATCCTGGAGAATGTTCCATGAGCACTTGAGTAGAAAGTGTATTCTGTTGTTTTTGGATGGAATGTCCTATAAATATCAATTAAGTCAATCTTGGTTAATGTGTCCTTTAAAGCTTGTGTTTCCTTATTTATTTTCATTTTGGATGATCTTTCCATTGGTGAAAGTGAGGTGTTAAAATCCCCTACTATTATTGTGTTACTGTCGATTTGACCTGTTATGGCAGTTAGCATTTGCCTTATGTATTGAGGTGCTTCTATGTTGGTGCATAGATATTTACTATTTTTATATCTCCTTCTTGGATTGATCCCTTGATCATTATGTAGTGTCCTTCTTTCTCTCTTGTAATAGTCTTTATTTTAAAGTCTATTTTGTCTGATATGAGAATTGCTACTCTAGCTTTCTTTTGATTTCCATTTGCATGCAATATCTTTTCCCATCCCTTCACTTTCAGTCTGTATGCATCCCTAGGTCTGAAGTGGGTCTCTTGTAGATAACATATATACAGGTGTTGTTTTGTATCCATTCAGCCAGTCTATGTCTTTTGCTTGGAGCATTTAATCCATTTACATTTAAGGTAATTATCAATATGTATGTTCCTATTCCCATTTTCTTAATTGTTTTGGGTTTGTTTTTTTAGGTCTTTTCCTTCTCTTGTGTTTCCTGCCTAGAGAAGTTCCTTTAGCATTTGTTGTAAAGCTCATTTGGTGGTGCTGAATTCTCTTAGCTTGTGCTTGTCTGTAAAGGTTTTAATTTTTCCTTTGAATCTGAATGAGATCCTTGCTGGGTACAGTGATCTTTGTTGTAGGTTTTTCCCTTTCATCACTTTAAATATGTTCTGCCACCCCCTTCTGGCTTGTAGAGTTTCTGCTGAAAGATCAGCTGTAAAACTTATGGGGATTCCCTTGTATGTTATGTGTTGCTTTTCCCTTGTTACTTTTAATATTTTTTCTTTGTATTTATTTTTTGATAGTTTGATTAATATGGTCTTGGCATGTTTCTCCTTGGATTTATCATGTATGGGACACTCTGTGATTCCTGGACTTGACTTACTATTTCCTTTCCCATATTAGGGCAGTTTTCAACTATAATCTCTTCAAATAATTTCTCAGTCCCTTTCTTTTTCTCTTCTTCTCTGGGACCACTATAATTCTAATGTTGGTGCATTTAATGTTTTCCCAGATGTCTCTGAGGCTGCCCTCAATTCTTTTCATTCTTTTTTCTTTATTCTGCTCTGCAGTGGTTATTTACACTATTTTATCTTCCAGGTCACTTATCCGTTTCTCTGCCTCAGTTATTCTGCTGTTGATTCCTTCTAGATAATTTTTAATTTCATTTATTGTGTTGTTCATCATTGTGTGTTTGCTCTTTAGTTCTTCTAGGTCCTTGTTAAACGTTTCTTGTATTTTCTCCATTCTATTTCCAAGATTTTGGATCATCTTTACTATATTACTCTGAATTCTTTTTCTGGTAGACTGCCTATTTCCTCTTCATTTGTTTGGTCTGGAGGGTTTTTACTTTGCTCCTTCATCTGCTGTGTATTTCTCTGTCTTCTCATTTTGCTTAACTTACTGTGTTTGGGGCATCCTTTTTGCAGGCTGCAGGTTCATATTTCACGTTGTTTTTGGTGTCTGCCCTGCGTGGGTAAAGATGGTTCAGTGGGTTGTGTAGACTTCCTAGTGGAGGGGACTGGTGCCTGTGTTCTGATTGATGAGGCTGGATCTTGTCTTTCTGGTGGGCAGGACCATGTCTGGTGGTGTGTTTTGGGGTGTCTGTGAACTTATTATGATTTTAGGCAGCCTCTCCACTAATAGGTTGGGTTGTGTTCCTGTCTTGCTAGTTGTTTGGCATGGGACGTTCAGCACTGGGATTTCTGGCCGTTGGGTGGACCTGGACCTGCGATGGAGAGCTCTGGGAGAGCTCTAGCTGATTCATATTACTTGGGGCTGGGAGGTCTCTGGTGGTCCAATGTCCTGAACTTGGCTCTCCCACCTCAGAAGCTCAGACCTGACACCAGGCAGGAGCATCAAGACCCTGTCGGCCACAAGGCTCAGAAGAAAAGGGAGAAAAAAAGAAAGAAGAAAATAATAATAATAATAATTTAAAAATTTATTAAAATAAAAAAATAATAATAAAAAAGAAGAGAGCAACCAAACAATACACAAATCCACCAATTATTACAAGTGCTAAAAACTAATCTAAGATAAACATAAAATCAGAAACAAATCAGTCACGGACAGCAAACCTCAAGTGTACAGTTGCTCCCACAGTCCACTGCCTCAATTTTGTGATGATTCATTGTCTATTCAGGTATTCCCCAGATGCAGGGTACATCAAGTTGATTGTGGAGTTGTAATCCAATTCTCCTGAGGCTGCACATAGAAATTTCCCTTTCTCTTCTTTGTTCACACAGCTCCTTGGGTACACCTTTGGTTTTGGCCCCACCTCTGCATATAGGTTGCCCTCAAGAATCTGTTCTTCCCAGACAGGATGGGGTTAAAGCAGCGGCTGATTAGGGGGCTCTTGCTCATTCAGGTTGGAGGAGGGAGGGGTACAGTAGTTATATTTGTAATGCAGGGTGAGTCTGCAGCGGCAGAGGCTGCCTGACATTGCAAACGCCTGAGGCGCACCATGTGTTCTGGGGTACTTGTCCCTGGATCATGGGACTCTTGCTGTGGCATGCTGCACAGGCTGCTCCCGGGGAGGGTGTGGATAGTGACCTGTGCTTGCACACAGGATTCTTGGTGGCAGCAGCAGCAACGTTAGCATTTCACATCATCTCTGGGGTCCGAGCTGATAGCCCTGGCTTGCGCCCATCTCTGGAGCTCGTTTAGGCATTTGCTCTGCCTTCCATGGGCAGACAGGGAAGGAATCTCCTCTTCTCACGCACCCCAAAACAATGGTCCCTTGCCTCGTAGGCAGGTCCAGACTTTTCCCCAGACTCCCTCCCAGCTAGCTGTGGCACACTAGCCCCCTTCAGGCTGTGTTCACACAGTCAACCCCAGTCCTCTCCCTGGGATCTGATCTCCAAAGCCTGGACCTCAGCTTCCAGCCCCAACACACCCCAGCAAGTGAGCAGACAAGCCTCTGAGGCTGGTGAGTTCTGGTCAGCACCAATCCTCTGTGCGGGAATCTCTCTCTTTTGCCCTCTGCACCCCTGTTGTTGCGGTCTCCTCCATGGCTCCGAAGCTTCCCCCCCACCCACCCCCCCATCTCCGCCAGTGAAGGGTCTTCCTAGTGTGTGGAAACTTTTCCTCCTTCACAGCTCCCTCCCAGAGGTGCAGGTCCCATCCTTATTCTTTTGTCTCTGTTTTTTCTTTTTTCTTTTGCCTTACCTGGGTATGTGGGGATTTTCTTGCCCTTTGGGAAGTCTGAGGTCTTCTGCCATTATTCAGTAGGTGTTCTGTAGGAGTTGTTCCACATGTAGATGTATTTTTGATGTATTAGTGGGGAGGAAGGTGACCTCCACATCTTACTCTTCCGCCATTTTGAAGGTTCCCCAAGCTGCAGGTATTTTTTGAATTAGAGTTTTCTCCAGATATGCCAGGAGTGGGATTGCTGGATCATGTGGTAACTCTATTTTTAGTTTTTTAAGGACCCTCCGTACTGTTCTCCTTAGTGGCTACACCATACTGTTCTCCTTAGTGGTTTACATTCCCACCAACAGTGTAGGGTAGTTCCCTTTTCTCCACATGTTCTCAATTGTTATTATTTGATGATGGCCATTCTGACTGGTGTGAGGTGATAACTGATTGTAGTTTTGATTTGCATTTCTCTAATAATTAGTGATATTGAGCAGCTTTTCATGTGCTTTTAGCCATCTGTATGTCTTCTTTGGAAAAATGTCTATTAGATCTTCCACGCATTTTTGGATTGGGTTGTTTGTTTTTTTGATATTGAGCCACATAAGCTGTTTGTATATTTTGGAGATTAATCCCTTGTCAGTTGCTTCATTTGCAAATGTTTTCTCTCATTGTATAGGTTGTCTTTTTATTTCATTTATGCTTTTCTTTGCTGTGCAAAAGATTTTGTTTAATAGATCCCATTTGTTTATTTATTTTTCATTTCCCCAGGAGGTAGATCATGAATGATCTTGCTGCGATTTATGTCAAAGAGTGTTCTTCCTATGTTTTCCTTTAAGAGTTTTATAGTACCCAGGCTTACAGTTAGGATTTTAATCCATTTTGAGTTTGTTTTTGTATATGGTATTAGAGAATGTTCTAATTTCATTCTTTTACATTTAGCTGTCCAGTTTTCCCAGTACTGCTTATTGAAGAGACTGTCTTTTCTCCATTGTATATTCTTGCCTCCTTCGTCATAGATTAGGTGTCCATCAGTGCGTGAGTTTATCTCTGGGCTTTCTATCCTGTTCTATTGAGCTATATTTCTGTTTTTGTGCCAGTACCATACCGTTTTGATTACTGTAGCTTTGTACTATAGTCTGAAGTCAGAGAGCCTGATTCCTCCAGGTCTGTTTTCCTTTCTCAAGATTTCTCTGGCTATTTGTGGTCTTCTGTGTTTCCAAGCAAACTGTAAAATTTCTTGCTCTACCAGTGATAGTTTTACTTCTTCCTTTCCAATATGGATTCCTTTTATTTGTTTTTCTCTGATTGCTGTGGCTAGGACTTCCGAATCTATGTTGAATAAAAGTGCCAAGGGTGGGCATCTTTGTCTTGTTCCTGATCTTAGAGGGAATGTTTTCAGCTTTTCATCCCTGAGTATGACGTTAGCTGTGGGTTTGTCATATATGACCTTTATTACATTGAGGTATGTTCTCTCTTTGCTAATTTTCTGGAGTTCTTATCATAAGTGGATGTTGAATTTTATCAAAACCTTTTTCTGCATCTATCCAGAGGATCAAATGGTTTTTATCCTTCAATTTGTTAATGTGGTGTATTAATTTGCAGATATTGAAAAATCCTTGCATCCCTGGGATAAATCCCACTGGATCATGGTGTATGATCCTTTTAATGTATTGCTGGATTTGATTTGCTAGTATTTTGTTGAGGATTTTTGTATCAATTGGCCTGGAATTTTTATTTTGTGTTTTTTCTTTGTCTGGTTTTGGTATGGAGGTGATGGGGGCCTCATGGAATGAGTTCAGATGTGTTCCTTCATGTGCATTTTTTTTTGAATATTTTCAGAAGGATAGGTTTTAACTCTTCTCCAAACGTTTCGTAGAATTCACCTGTGAAGCCATCTGGTCCTGGACTTTTGTTTGTTGGGAGTTTCTAAATTACTGATTCAATTTCAGTACTGGTAATTGGTCTGTTCATATTTTCTATTTCTTCCTGTTTCAGTCTTAAGAGATTGTACCTTTCTAAGAATTTGTCCATTTCTTCTACGTTGTCTTTTTTACTGGTGTATAGTTGCTCATAGTAGTCTCTTATGATCCCTTTTATTTCCATGGTGTTGGTTGTCCCTTCTCCTTTTTCATTTCTGATTTTATTCATCTGGGCCCTCTCCCTTTTTTTCTTGATGTGTCTGCCCTATGCTTTATCAATTTTGTTTATCTTTTCAAAGAGCCAGCTTTTAGTTTCATTGATTTTTTCTATTGTTGTCTTAGTCTCTATTTTATTTATTATGTCTCTAATCTTTATGATTTCTTTCCTTCTACTAACTTTGGGTTTTGTTTTTTCTTCTTTCTCTAGTTGCTTTAGGTGTAAGTTTAGATTGTTTATTTGAGATTTTTCTAGTTTCCTGAGGTAAACTTGTATCTCTATAAACTTCCCTCTCAGAACTGCTTTTGCTGTATCCCATAGGTTTTGGATTGTCTTGTTTTTGTTTTCATTTGTCTCTAGGTATGTTTTGAGTTCTTCTTTGATTTCTTCAGTGATCCGTTGGTTGTTTAGTAGCATATTGTTTAACCTCCACGTGTTTGTGTTTTTGCAGTTTTTTTTCTTGTAGTTGGTTTCTAGCCTCAGAGCGTTGTGGTTGGAAAGGATGCTTGATATGACTTCAATTTTCTTAAATTTACCGAGACTTGCTCTGTGGCCCAGCATGTGATGTATCCAGGAGAATGTTCTATGTGCACTTGAAAAGGATGTGTGTTCTGCCGCTTTCAGATGGAATGCTCTATAAATATCAATTAAGTCCATCTGGTCTAAAGTGTGAATTAAGGCCTGTGTTTCCTTATTTATTTTCTCTCTGGATGACCTGTCCATTGATGTAAGCAGAGTGTTGAAATACCCCACTATTATTGTGCTACTGTTGATTTCTCCTTTTATGTCTGTTAACATTTGCCTTATATATGAGGGTGCTCCTATGTTGCACACATGTATATTTACAATTGTTATATTTTCCTCTTGGATTGATCCTTTGCTCATTATGTAGTGTTGTTCTTCTTTGTGTCTTGTAACAGTCTGTATTTTAAAGTCTATTTTGTTTGATATAATTATTGCTACTCTGGCTTTCTTTTGATGTCCATTTGCATGGAATAACTTTTTCCAACACCTCACTTTCATTCTGTATGTGTCTCTAGATCTGAAGTCAATCTCTTGCAGGCAACATATATACAGATCTTGTTTTTGTATCCATTCAACCTATGTCTTTTGGTTGAAGCATTTTGTCCATTTACATTTAATTATTGATATGTGTGTTCTTATCGCTATTTTGCCAATTATTTTGGATTTGTTTTTGTAGGTGTTTTGTTCCCCTTTCTACTTTTGCTCTCTTTTCTTGTGATTTGGTGACTATCTTTAGTGTTATGTCTGGATTCCTTTTTCTTTTTTTTGTGTATATCTACCATAGTTATTTGGCTTGCAATTACCATGAGGTTTCATTATGAGTCTATATATATATATATGTACACATATATGCACACACATACATGATTGTATTAAGTTGCTGATCTCCTAATTTCAAATGCATTTTAAATATACCCCATTTGTACTCTCCTCCACTCACAATTACTGTTTTTGATATCATATTTACATCTAATTATTTTGTGTATCCCTTAACTACTTATTGTGGATACAAGTGAGTTTACTACTTTTGTCTTTTAAGCTCCCTACTAGTTTGTGTGTGGATGATTCCCTACCTTTACTCTATGTTTGCCTTTACTGGTGAGCTTTTTCATTTCATAATTTTCTTGTTTCTAGTTGTGACCTTTTCTTTTTCACCTTGAAAATTTCCTTTAATATTTTTTGTAAAGGTGGTTTAGTGGTGCTGAAATCTTTTAGCTTTTGCTTGTCTGTAAAGCTTTTGATTTCTCCATCAAATCTGAAGGAGAGTCTTGCTGGGTAGAGTATTCTTGGTTGTAGGTCTTCCCTTTCATCTCTTTAAATATATTATGCCATTCTCTTCTGGCCTGCAGAATTTCTGCTGAAAAATCAGCTGATAGCCTTATGGAGTTCCCTTGTATGTTATTTGTTGCTTTTCCCTTGTTTCGTTTAATAGTCTCTCTTTATATTTAATTTTCATCATTTTGGTTATAAGGTGCCTTGGGATGTCTCTCTTTGAATTAATCCTGTATGGGATTCTCTGCACTTCCTGGACTTGGGTGACTGTTTCGTTTCCCATATTAGGGACGTTTTCAGCTATTATCTCTTTAAATATTTTCTCAGGCCCTTTCTCTCTCTCTTCTCTTTCTGGGACCCGTATAATGCAAATATTGGTGTGCTTGATGTTGTCCCAGAGGTCTCTTAAACTGTCCTCATTTCTTTCATTCGTTTTTCTTTTTTCTGTTCTGCAGTAGTGATTTCCACTACTCTGTCTTCCAGTTCCATGATTCCTTCTTCTGCATCTTTTAGTCTATTACTGATTCCTTCTAGTGTATTTTTCATTCCAGTTATTGTATTCTTCAGCTCTCTTTGGTTGCTCCTTATATCTTCTAGCTCATTGTTAAAAACCTGTAACTTCTCGCTCTGTGCATCCATCCTCCCGATTTCTTTGATCATGTTTGTGATCCTTATGCTTTCTTGGGTAGACACTTCACTTATTTCTTCTTCTGGGGTTTTATCTTACTCTTTCATCTGGAACATAGTCCTTACCACCTCATATTGTCTAAGCTGCTGCTTGTATTTTTATGTATGTGGTAGTTTAGTTACATTTCTCAACTTCGGAGCAGTGGCCCTCTGTTGGAGTCATACTATATGCCACAACAGTGCACTCCCCTCTCAGCATCCAACCTATATGCTCTAGAGGTTCCCTCTAAGAGGGCTTCATGGGTCCTTCTATTGTTGCAGGCTGACATTGTGGGTGGTCTAGTTGGCTTTGTTGAGTCCCTGACTTTTGCCTATGCTTTGGGCTGCCTGGTCACATGTTGGCTGGTTGTAGCATCCATGATGTCCTCAGGGATAGTGTTGGCTCACTGGTGGGCGGAGTCAGGGTCCCAAAGACTCTGGAGCTGTTGCCGACCCAATGCCAGGTAAAGCCAGATTTGGGGGTTAGTGTAAGACCACTGGTCGAGAGAACTAGTTCCTGGAATTTGGATGCAGGGTCCTGGGATCACAGACCTTGTTTCAGATCATTGTTGGAAGGGGTGCCAATTCCTGACACAGTTGAGTATGGGGTGCAGGGTGTCTTGGAGGTGGCATTGGCCTGTTAGTGGGCAGGACCAGGGTCCAGCTGGTCCCAGGGTAGGGACTGCCCTGTGTTGTGGAATTATGATTTTCTTGCTTCTGGTTGCCTCCTGGTAAGTGAGGCTGGTCTAGAGGCTTGTTCAGGCTTCCTGGTGGGAAGGGCCAGTGCCTGTCCAGTGGTGGGTGGTGCTGGGTCTTATACCTCTGGTGGGCTGGGCCTTGTCTAGTGGTGTGTCCAGAGGCAGTTCTGGGCTCTTTAGTTGTTAGTCAACCTGTCTGCTTATGGGTGGGGCTGTGTCCCCACCCAGTTAGTTGTTTGGCCTGAGGGTTCCCAACACTGGCATCTCCAGGCTGTTGGGTGGTGCTAGGTTTTGGGAATTCTGAGCGAAAATGGCAGCTGCTTACAGCAGCAGTGTTCATGGTACTGAATGTTCCCCAATATGTCTGACACCAGTGTCTGTGTCCCCAGGATTAGCCACACTTCCCCCTCCCTGCCTCTGCAGGAGACTCTCCAAGACCAGCTGGTACATCTGGCCTAGGCTTCTATCAAATTATGGATTTTGCCCTGGGTTCCAGTGTGTTTGAGATTTTGTGTGCATCCTTCAAGAGTGAAGTCTCTATTTCCCCCAGTCTTGTGGGGCTCCTGCAATTATGCCCCACTTGCCTTCACATCCAAATGCTCTGGGGGCTTGTCTTCCCAGTTCCAGCCCTGCAAGCTGCAGAGTCTGATGTGGGGCTCAGAACTCTCACTCCTATGGGAGAACCATGGCAATATAATTATTCTCCAGTTGTTGGTTACCCTACTGCAGTGTATGGGATTTGATTATAATCTGAATCTGCCCTTCTTCCCCATCTCACTGAGGTTCCTTCTTTATGTCTTTTGCTGTAGAAGATCTTTTCTGGTAGGTACCAGTTTTTTTCATCAATGGTTGTTATGTGGTTAGTTGTGATTTTGGTGTGCTTGTGAGAGGCTGTGAGCTCAGGGTCTTTCTACTCTGCCATCTTGGCCACTCTCCATATAATAGATATATATTTTTTAACACAAAAAGCCCCTCAAAACCTCAGGGAATTTCCTTACTAACTTTTGTGGCCCTTAATTGCCATTATTCTCCTACTTATTTCACCAAAAAACAGGCAAAAATATTCTCCTTTATCTACTAAAATTTGATTTAAATGTAACATCTCATAAATTAAAGCTGTTTTTGTACAGGTTTAATGTAAAAGACTGATTATTAATAAAACAAAGATTGCTTTACTTTTGTTCTACTCTCATAGTTTTCTGCTAGATATTTTTCTATTTTTAAGCATTTTTTTAAAGTTTGATTAGCATGTAACAGGAGATTGGTTCAAGATGGCAGAGTAGAAGGACATTCTCTCATTTCCTCTTGTGAGAGAACTGGAATCACAGTTAACTGCTGAACAGTCATCGACAGGAAGATACTGGAACTCAGCAAAAAAGATACCCCACAGCCAAAGACAAAGGAGAAGCTGCAACGAGATGGTAGGATGGGTTCAATCACAATAAATCAAATCCCATAGCGGTTGGGTGGGTGATTCACAAACTGGAGAACAATCACACGACAGAAGTCCACCCACTGGAGTGAAGGTTCTGAGCCAAAAGTCAGGCTTCCCAACCTCAGGGTCTGGAAACAAGAGGAGGAATTCCCAGAGAATCAGACTTTGAAGGCTAGCAAGATTTGATCAGGAGTTCGACAGGACTGGGGGAAACAGAGACTGCATTCTTGGAGGGCATACACAAAGTAGTGTGTGCATCAGGACCCAGGGGGAAGGAGCAGTAACCCCATAGGAGACTGAATCGGACCTACTTGCTTGTGTTGGAGGGTTTCCTGCAGAGGCGGGGGTGGCTGTGGCTCACTGTGGGGACAAGGACACTGGCAGCAGAAGTTCTGGGAAGTACTCCTTGGCATGAGCCATCCCAGAGTCCACCATTAGCCCCACCAAAAACCTGTAGCCTCCAGTGCTGGGTTGCCTCAGGCCAAACAACCAACAGGGAGGGAACTCAGCCTCACCCATCAGCAGACAAGGGGATTAAAGTTTTACTGAGCTCTGCTCACCAGAGCAACACCCAGCCCTACCCACCACCAGTCTCCCCAATCAGGAAGCTTGCACAAGAACTTAGATAGCCTCATCCACCAGAGGACAGACAGCAGAAGCAAGAAGTACTACAATCCTGCAGCCTGTGGAACGAAAACCAGATTCACAGAAAGATAGACAAAATGAGAAGGCAGAGGACTATATACCAGATGAAGGAACAAGATAAAACCTCAGAAAAACAACTCAATGAAGTGGAGATAGGTAACCTTCCAGAAAAAGAATACAGAATAACGATAGTGAAGATGATCCAGGACCTCAGAAAAAGAATGGAAGCAAAGATCAAGAAGATGCAAGAAATGTTTAACAAAGGACCTAGAGGAATTAAAGAACAAACCCCCAGAAGGATTAAAGAACAAACAAACAGAGATGAACAATACAATAACTGAAATGAAAACTACACTGGAAGGAATCAATAGCAGAATAACTGAGGCAGAAGAATTGATAAGTGACCTGTAAGAAAGAATGGTGGAATTCACTGCCGCAGAACAGAATAATGACAAAAGAATGAAAAGAAATGAAGACAGCCTAAGAGACCTCTGGGACAACATTAAAAGCACCAACATTCACATTATAGGGGTTCCAGAAGGAGAAGAGAGAGAGAAAGGACCCGAGAAAATATTTGAAGAGATTATAGTCGAAAATTTCCTTAACATGGGAAAGGAAATAGCCACCCAATTCCAGGAAGTGCAGAGAGCCCCAAGGCAGGGTAAACCCAAGGAGAAACACGCCAAGACATGCAATCAAATAGTAATCAAATTGACAAGAATTAAAGACAAAGAAAAATTATTAAAAGCAGCAAAGGATAAATGACAAATAACATACAAGTGAATCCCTATAAAGTTAACAGCTGATCTTTCAGCAGAAACTCTACAAGCCAGAAGGGAGTGGTAGGATATATTTAAAGTGATGAAAGGGAAGAACCCACAACCAAGATTACTCTACTCAGCAAGGATCACATTCCAGTTCGATGGAGAAATCAAAAGCTTTACAGGCAAGCAAAAGCTAAGAGAATTCAGCACCATCAAACCAGCTCTACAACAAATTCTAAAGGAATGTCTCTAAGTGGGAAACACAAGAGAAGAAAAGGACCTACAAAAACAAACCCAAAACAATTAAGAAAATGGTAATAGGAACATACATATCAAAAATTACCTTAAATGTGAATGGATTAAATGCTCCAACCAAAAGACACAGGCTCACTGAATGGATACAAAAACAAGACCCATATATATGCTGTCTACTAGAGACCCATTTCAGACCTAGGGACACATACAGACTGAAAGTGAGGGAATGGAAAAAAGATATTCCATGCAAATGGAAATCACAGGAGAGCTGGAGTAGCAAACTCATATCAGATACAATAGACTTTAAAATAAAGAATGTTGCAAGAGACAAGGAAAGACACTACATAATGATCAAGGGATCAATCCAAGAAGAAGATGTAACAATTATAAATATATATGCACCCAACATAGGAGCATGGCAATACATAAGGCAAAGGCTAATAGCTATAAAAGAGGAAGTAATAGTGGGGGATTTTAACAGCTCACTTACACAAATGGACAGATCATCCAGACAGAAAATTAAAAAGGAAACACAAGCATTAAATGACACAATAGACCAGATAGATTTAATTGATATTTATAGGACATTCCACTCAAAAACAGCAGATTACACTTTCTTCTCAAGTGCACACAGAACATTCTGCAGGATAGATAACATCTTTGGTCACCAAACCAAGCCTTGAGAAATTTAAGAAAATTGAAATAATATCAAGCATCTTTTCAGAACACAATGCTATGAGATTAGAAATAAATTACAGGGGTTAAAACGTAAAAAAAACAAAAAACAAAAAAACACATGGAGGCTAAACAATACATTACTAAGTAACCAAGAGATCAACTAAGAACTCAAAGAGGAAATCAAAAAATACCTAGAGACAAATGGGAACAAAAATGTGATGATCCAAAACTTATGGGATGCAGCAAAAGCAGTTCTGAGAGGGACGTTTATAGCAATGCCTCAAGAAACATGAAAAATCTCAAGTAAACAATCTAACCTTACACCTAAAGAAACTAGAGAAAGAAGAACAAACAAAACCGAAAGTTAGCAGAAGGAAAGAAATCATAAAGATCAGAGCAGAAATAAATGAAATAGAAACAAAGAAAACAATACCAAAAATCAATAAAACTAAAAGCTGGTTCTTTGAGAAGATAAAAAGATTGATAAATCTTTAGCTAGACTCATCAAGAAAAAGAGGGAGAGGACTCAAATTAATAAAATTAGAAATGAAAAATGAGAAGTTACAATGGACACTGAAGAAATACAAAGCATCATAAGAGACTATTACAGGCAACTCTATGCCAATAAAATGGACAACCTGGAAGAAATGGACAAATTCTTAGAAAGGTATAACCTTCCGAGACTGAACCAGGAAGAAACAGAAAATATGAACAGACCAATCACAAGTAATGAAATTGAAACTGATTAAAAATCTTCCAACAAAAAAAAGTCCAGGACCAAATGGCTTCACAGGTGAATTCTATCAAACATTTAGAGAAAAGCTAACAGCCATTCTTCTCAAACTCTTCCAGAAAATTTCAAAGGAAGGAACACTGCCAAACGCATTCTACGAGGCCCCTGTCACCCTGACACCAAAACCAGACAACGGTACTACAGAAAAAGAAAATTACAGACCAATTTCACTGATGAATATACATGCAAAAATCCTCAACAACATACTAGCAAACAGAATCCAACAACACATTAAAAGGATCATATACCATGATCAAGTGAGATTAATCCCAAGGATGTAAGCATTCTTCAATATATGTAAATCAATCAATGTGATACACCATATTAACAAATTGGAGAATAAAAACCATATGATAATCTCAATTGATGCAGAAAAATTTTTGACAAAATTCAACACCCATTTATGATAAAAAACTCTCTAGTAAGTGGACAGAGAGGGAAACTACCTCAACATAATAAAGGCCATATACGACAAACCCATAGCAAACATCATTCACAATGGTGAAAAACTGAAAGCATTTCCTCTAAGATCAGGATGAAGACAAGGATGTCCACTCTCACCACTATTATTCAACATAGTTTGGAGGCCCTAGCCACAGCAATCAGAGAAGTAAAAGAAATAAAAGTAATCCAGATTGGAAAAGAAGTAAAACTGTCACTGTTTGCAGATGACATGATACTATACATAGATAATCCTAAAGATGCCATCAGAAAACTACTAGAGCTAATCAATGAATTTGGTAAAGTAGCAGGATACAAAATTAATGCACAGAAATCTCTTGCATTCCCATACGCTTACAACGAAAGATCAGAAAGAGAAATTAAAGGAATAATCCCATTCACCACTGAAACAAAAATAATAACATGCCTAGGAATAAACCTACCTAAGGAGGAAAAAGACCTGTACTCAGAAAACTATAAGACACTGATGAAAGAAATCAAAGATGACACAAACAGATGGAGAGATATATCATGTTCTTGGTTTGGAAGAATCAATATTATGAAAATGACTATAGTACCCAAAGCAATCTACAGATTCAGTGCAATCCCTATCATATTACCAATGGCATTTTTTACAGAACTAGAACAAAAAATCTTAAAATTTGTATGGAGACTAAAAGACCCTGAGTAGCCAAAGCAATCTTGAGGGAAAGGAATGGAGCTGGAGGGATCAGACTCCCTGACTTCATACTATACTACAAAGCTACATAATCAAGAGAATATGGTACTGGTGCAAAAAACAGAAATATAGATCAATGGAACAGGAGAGAAAGCCCAGAGATAAACCTATGCACCTATGGTCAACTAATCTATGACAAAGGAGGCAAAGATATACAGTGGAGAAAAGACAGTCTTTCAAGAAGTGGTGCTGTGAAAACTGGACAGCTACATGTAAAAGAATGAAATTAGAACACTCACTAACACCATACACAAAAATAAACTCCAAATGGATTAGAGACCTAAATGTAAGACCGGACACTATAAAACTTTTAGAGGAAAACGTAGGAAGAACACTCGACATAAATCACAGGAAGATCTTTTCTGACCCACTTTCCAGAGTAATGGAAATAAAAACAAAAATAAACAAATGGGACCTAATGAAACTTAAAAGCTTTTGCACAGCAAAGGAAACTATAAACAAGCCGAAAAGACAACCCTCAGAATGGGAGAAAATATTTGCAAACCAATCAATGGACAAAGAATTAATCTTCAAAATATATAAACAGCTCATGCAGCTCAATATTTAAAAAACAAACAACCCAATCAAAAAATGGGTGGAAGACCTAAACAGACATTTCTCCAAAGAAGACATACAGATGGCTAAGAGGCACATGAAAAGCTGTTCAACATCACTAATTATTAGAGAAATGCAAATTAAAAACTACAATTAAGTATCACCTCACACCAGTTAGAATGGGCATCATCAGAAAATCTTCAAACAACAAATGATGGAGAGGGTGTGGTGAAAAAAAGGAACCCCTCTTGCACTGTTGGTGGGAATGTAAATTGATACAGCCACTATGGAGAACAGTATGGAGGTTCCTTAAAAAAACTAAAAGTAGAATTACCATATGACCCAGCAATCCCACTACTGGACATATACCCAGAGAAAACCATAATTCAAAAAGACACATGCACCCCAATATTCATTGCAGCACTATTTTACAATAGCAGGTCATGGAAGCAACCTAAATGTCCATCGACAGATGAATGGATAAAGAAGTTGTGGTGCATATATACAATGGAATATTACTCAGCCATAAAAAGGAACGGAATTGGGTCATTTGTAGAGATGTGGATGGACCTACAGACTGTCATACAAAGTGAAGTAAGTCAGAAAGAGAAAAACAAATACCATATATTAATGCTTATATGTGGAATCTAGAAAAATGGTACAGGTAAACCAGTTTGCAAGGTAGAAGTAGAGACACAGATGTAGAGAACAAACATATGGACACAAAGGGGGAAAGGTGGGGTGGGCGGGGAGGTCGTGGGATGAATTGGGAGATTGGGATTGACATATATACACTAATATGTATAAAGTAGATAACTAATAAGAACCTGCTGTATAAAACATAAAATAAAATTTAAAAATAAGAAATAAAATCTCTATGTTAAAGAAATATTTATTTGAATTTCAGCAACAACCAAAAAAAAAAAAAAAAAAAAAACATGTAGCAAAGTGTGTCTCATGTTGTCCATGCCCTAGTGCTAGAAAACATCCTCATACGTCTTGTGCATTAATAGTACTGGCCTTTCCTTCTTCTTGAGGGGTGAAGGGGGCTTTATTTTAATAGAATTTGGAAATGGTGTCAGAATCCAAGATTACATTACTATAGCAACAGAGAGTAATGGAAAGACTAAATGTCAAACAGATTCACTGTTGCCATAGTGACAATCAGTTGCCTTACCAAATATGTTTACTGCTACGTTCTGGTTCCATTTTTAAAATATCTATATGAATGCTTCAAAAGGGGAGAAGAAGTCAAAATGATGAGAGACAGAGAGAAGCTCTTCAAGAGATGAAAGCAATTTGTTTCACTATCCATTATTTAATAAGAAGCCAGAGTCCACAAAAAGCCTACAGGGGAAAGAGAAATAACCATTTCTGTTCAAATAAGTATCTTTTCTTTTTGCAGTCAGAGAAATTGAAGCATGGAGTCTAAGGCATGTCTGTATTGTCATTTCATGCTATTTCAAATCATTTTTTTCTGAGCTCATGAAAATAGGTAATTCTGTCACCTTGAAATGGAAGAGTTTTTAAGCAGTACCACCTGAGGACAGCACATGCATGCCAGACAGCTGAACCTGAGGCAAAATCATTAAAGCAAGCAACAATTTATTTTAGCCCCTTTGACTATCTTTTCCTTTTCCTTTCAGCAGCCTCCTCCCCTTGCTGACAAAACATTCTCATTACAGTAAATCATCAAGGCCCTCCCCATCCCAGAACTTCCTAGTGACCCCAATTTGTACCTTTCTCTACTTCTTCCCATAATTATTTCCACTAGACTAAAGCTAGGGAGGGCAGTGCTCACTCTTACCATTGAAAATGCAGGTATCAGTAATGTGCTGGCTAACTATACTTCTGTAGTAGGCAGGGTAATTTCCCATGAAAGATGTCCACATCCTAACTCCCAGAACATATAAATATGTCACATGGCAGAATGGATTTTCCACATGTGATTAAGGATCTTGAGATGGGGAAATTATTCTATATTATCTTGGTGGGCCCAATTTAATCACAAAGTGTGCTGATAAGTAAAAGAGAGGATGAGAGTATCATAGTGATGCAGTGTGAGAAGACTTAACAAGACATTGTTGGCTTTGAAGAGAGAGTAAGGAATCATGAACCAAGGAATGTGGGCAGCCTCTAGAAGATGGAAAAGGCAAGGAAATGAATTTTAACCCAGTGACTCCAATTTGGAATTCTGACATCCAGAACTATAAGAGAATAAATTTGTGTTGTATTAAGCCACCAAGTTTGTGTTTTTATTAAAGCAGCAATAGGAAATTAGTGCAACTTCCACATCTACATAAAGGAAATGAGCTCTCAGAGAGCAGTGGTTTTGAAATGCTTTTGATTTGGCCCACTTAAATTCCGTTTAAAAACTTTTCCTTCACCCACTACAGCTATCCTTACTTTCCAGTGAGCAAAAGAACTCTAATCATACTGAAAATGTACAAAGTAACAATAAAAATGAGAAATAGCAATCATTAAAAGACAAAAAATCAGCAAAAGTAAAAAGTTTATGAATATATTAACAGCAGTCAAAATCCACAACCAGATTAAACCAACACAGATAATTCAATAACAATTTTCCCTCCAGAAAACTTTGGGGATTCCAATGATCTGCATGTGCCCCTACCCAAAGAGGAAGTTTGCAATGTTGTCAATAACTATGTGAAGTCATACTCTCACTGAACTCATTATGTGGTAGTTTTAGTTTATGAGCATCAAATTTTATTAACCCTTAATAACATACTAGGTAGTCTACTTGGAATTAGCCCTTATCCATATGAAAATTAGTCCTTATCCATATGAATAGGGCTTTTGAAATGGACCCTTAAGAACGAAAAATCAGCCCTTGATTTGGAACATCTCTAAGACAAACAGTAGGAGATCAAACTTTGACAAACAATCCATAGTCATTCTTCCTGCAACTTTTGTACAACGTATTAGAGAGAAAATACTTATTGTGTGCATAAGATAAGGAACTGTGAAGAGGGGTTGAAAGAAGGTGAAAGAAAATAATTTCAAATTTTGAGAGATGATCCCATTCATTATGTAAGTCATTATAAATTGATTCTTTTTCTTGGAACACTTTGGTTTAAACTTTTATTTTTCATTCATCTATTCATGTTTCACAATGTATATCTAGAATATAAGGGATATGATATTATCACAACTTAATCTAGGTTTAACAATGAACAATTGTTACAGTTTAATCCAGGTATTAGAGTTACCCTACCAGACAAAAATAATTTGGTTGCTATATTTTCAAAAATCTCCATAGAAAACTGATAGCAGATGTTCCAGATATTAAGATGGGAGCCACTGAATCACAAGAGTGGAAGGGTCTCTACAGGTGACCAGCTTCAAATAATTTAATAAATGTTTGAATCTCATCTACCCAGCACCACTAAGAACTTTCTATCGAAACAATCCCATTTCCTTTAATTAATTTTCAAAACAGGATTTCAAGCCTCTTCACACCTTGGTCCTTTAGAATACTTCTAGTATTCTTTTTTAAAATGTGATATGCAATATTCTAGATATAAAATGGGATCTCCCCATAGCAGATCAAACCATAATTTTCCTTATTAATGAAGGCTAAGATTACACTAACCTGCTGTTTATTTTGATTGTCACATTTATTCATTCAACAAAAATGTATTGGGAATCTACTATGTGAACAAAACAATAAAAAAATCCCTGCTCTCATTGAGTTTACACTACATGACCTATATCATTGACTTGTAAATGTATAAGTCCTAAATTCATTTTGAATTTATTTTAAATCTATCCATCCAGGTTCCTGCCAGCTTCACACCACTTTTTTTTTTTTTTTAGGGGAACGCTATATATTTATTTATTTATTTGGCTGTGTTGGGTCTTTGTTTCTGTGCGAGGGCTTTCTCTAATTGCGGCGAGCAGGGGCCACTCTTCATCACAGTGCGCGGGCCTCTCACTGTCGCGGCCTCTCGTTGCGGAGCACAAGCTCCAGACGCGCAGGCTCAGTAGTTGTGGCTCACAGGCCTAGTTGCTCCGCGGCATGTGGGATCTTCCCAAACCAGGGCTCGAACCCGTGTCCCCTGCATTGGCAGGCAGATTCTCAGCCGCTGCGCCACCAGGGAAGCCCCACATCAGTTTTAAGCCACTGCTTGTCCATGAGATGTTTGCTTCTGCTCTGTTCCGAAAATTTTCTTAAAGTTTTCATAGCTTACCATGTGTAAGAGTTGCCATTCTTTCACAATAAACAGATCTTTAAATGAAAATATTTTTATTCACTTTTTACACTTATCATTTAACTCAAAATTATTTACTATTTCCTTTCCTTCTTGAAAATTATAATCTCAAGTGAGAAAAAGCAGAATAATAATGAGGTATCTTAGAAAACTAAGCAACAACAAAAAACCAAAAGATACAACCTCAGCACTTTGAGAATGATGAAAAGAAAAAGAAATTATGCATAAATACAGGAAGCTAAGCATTATTTTGTAGTTAATTGCCAAAATGAACAGCAGCACACTACTGAGGACACTTATTAAGAAGCACATCACCTGGTATTCTCTATGTTGGCTATTGGATTACACTTGTTTTCATTCATACATGTGGACTTTAAACATTATTTTTAATTATGCCATAAAGAAAGCTGAACATGCTTTTTGTTTTATGCAGAAAACAAAATTATTTTGAAGCATCACTGACTAAAGCAATAACTTATTTCAAGGCACTTTTCAAAAACATGAGTCACTACTTTTGCTGGAAAGCAAGACTCCCTAAGGTCGTTTGATTCAACATTCACTAATCCACCAGGAGTTTCTCACAACTAACAAAGGAAGGGAACATTCTAACATGACTGGTTGTATTTCTCCCTCACCACCAAAACTAATCAGTCTTTTTGATTTTCTTTCTTCAGTGTTTTTTTCAAAACTGTTTCATTCTATCTCCTCTGTGTTGTGGTTCTCAACATCTTTTGCCTATAGAAAATATGGTCTCCTTAATAATCTCCCTGCACCAATCCATCTTGTTCACTGCTGTCAAGGTTCTTATCTTGAAGCATAGATCCCATTTTGTTACTCTCTTCCTCAAAAATCTCTACCCCTCATCCTGCTCCTTATTGTTCTTTTTTATACCAACATCTCATTTATAACTTCTGAGTTTTTACAAGGTAATTTTTATTTTGTTTTCTTATCACTAACAAGCTCTTTACCCTGCCTCTACCTTTTATCTGGGATTTTATACATGTGGGGATTTTTGTCTCTTTGTATTGTTTGCCTAGGGGAGAAAAAGGGAGTGAGGGAAGGTGGGGAGTCTATGTGTTTTTAGGCTGTGCTACATTCTAATGAATATGTGGATTCCTGTCTCTTTAGTAGGAAGGTAGGTAATAGTATTAATGAAACAAAATTCATATTTTATGGCAAGACAAGAAAAATTTAAACATAAAATTTTCTCTCAGCCCATTTGGGCCTCCTCTCTCCTCTTTAGTGAGCACTGTACATGCGCACTATTTGTTAACCAGACCTTAGAAGACACAGGAATGCCTGCTCAACTGAAAAGAGCAATTTTTCTCCTGGCACCAGCAAGGTAGCTCCTTAGGAGATAACATTCCTTTCTCAATCCTGTAAAGGGTCACGATGACCCCACTACTCACCTTGTATGTGCAGATCTGGACTATGTAAACTGTCAATATGTTACTTTGATGTATAATCCTTTTCTCAAAATGTATGTAACTGTTGCTTTGAACTCTAGTGGGTAGAACAGTCTTAAAAGCTTTCTGAAAGACTGCCGCTGAATTATAATTGTCAGGTTGACTACAATAAAATTCTTTATTTCTTTTTTAGGTTGACTATTATTTAAGTTTTCATCGACAGTATCTTGGACAAGCATTGAAAGTTGGTGAGAAGATTAGACAGGACAGTAAAGTATGCCTGACAAGAAAAAAAAACTTCAGTGACAATACAGAAGGAGGGGTTTAAGTGAGAAATGGGGAAAGAACAGCAGGCAGAGTTGGAGCTCTGGTGGCTGGTAGATGTCAGTATCACAGCAACACAAGGATTTACAGTAGAGGCTGTGTTAAAAGTAGTCTTGAGCCATTTCTCTAAGAATAATTAAATCAGCTTGGTGCAAAATACTGTACAATCCATGGTGGTATTAGAAATTTACTAGATGGATATATTTAAAAGTCATTATAATGCAAGTTTAAAACCATATACATTTATTGAATCTGTTTTGTTGTTTTCCTATGGAGCAGTTTGGTGTGGTGGAGACATCACTGTGTAGAGATTAAGAGAATCTGAGTTTATGGAAGATTATATGTTCCAGAGACGACCACAATAATATCTCCCACCCTCCACATTCTTCTACAATGTGACCTTGCCACTCCCCCATTAAGAGAGGGAGTCTATTTGTCCTCCTCCTTGAATCTGGGCAGGTCCTGTGACTACCTTGACCAAAACCAAAACAAACAAAAATCCCCAACCACAACAATAAGAAAACCAGCAGAAGCAGTGTTATCATGCCAGTTCCAGCCATAACCCTTAACCGGCATGGCAGCTTCCACTTCTGTCTCTTGCAAGGCAGCCACCACATAAGAAGTGTGACCACCCTAATACTACTAAGTGTGTAAGAAGTCTATACATGGAGAGGTCCTGGAGGATAAAATGTGATGTGGAGATGGAAAGACACCATGAAGCACTGAGGTGGCAGACATGTATGTGAAGAAACCATTTTGGAAGTTGAATCCTCACCTGCTGGCCCAGCTGATGCTTCACAGGTCAGAAACAAACCACAAGCCAAATGCTTCTGAAATTCCTCATCCACAAAATGGGAGGGGGGTGGCAAATGTAATGGTGGTTCTAAACCGGTAAATTTGGGGATGTTTTGTTACATAGCAATAGATAAAAAACATAGAGTCTAATTTCATTTCTGTCTTTTAGTAATCCAGTGAATGAAGAGGTCCACCTCTATAAGATGGGAACGCCAATCCTTGTCTATCTACCTCATATACTTGCCTTGATGTTCAAAGAAGATAAATAGGTGAAAGTGTTGAGGAGGCAGGATATTATTATTGTTCCATGAGAAATGTCTATGTGTCTATATTACTAATTTGTGTTTGCCCATGTATGTATGTTTTCATTACCTCATGATTGTTCTTTCCAATTATAAGCTGAGATATTTGAGATTTGGTCACTGTATTCCCTTTGTGGTAGCTTTCAATTTAGGTGGAATATCTTGTATTAAACATAGAAATTATCCTACTATGTTATTTTAATAACAATCTTTTAAGCAATATTAGCATTTTTCATTCCAAATATACATTTTTGTTCTATATGATTAGAAAGCATACTACATTTTTAAGTTATCAAAATAATTTTCTAATTGTTTGACCGAGTCACAAAGCCTTAAAGGAATTCTATGGTTCATTTTTTCTTGACTAAGGTAATTTGATTGTATTGGCTGTTTTTCTTTCTATAGAGTAAGCATATTTCTAATTTATAGTCAGCTGAGTGACTCAATCTGTAGAATTGGTCAATAATGTATTTCAATCATTCTCAAACTTTGAGACATTTTAGTTAATGACAGAAGGGCTCGCTTTTCAACAATTCAGATGGATAATAACCTTATAATGTTGAACAAAGGTTAAATTTTTTCTAGTAATAAAGTAGAAATATTGATCAAATAAAGTTTCACAACTATGCTACTTCCAACTATGGTGTCTTGGAATTAAGTGTTCTAGTCAATTTAATAATCTGGTTAATAAAAACTTTTATAGAGAGGCAGTGTGTTTTCAAAAAAATAGTTCTAGGTCCTATCCTGAGCTGCTCATCTTACTAGTTGTGTGTCTTCAGACAAGGTATACAACTATCTACACCTCAGTTTACTCATCTTTTAACTCATAAAATGGAGATTATGGTATCTATATGATTAGAGTGTGATGAATAAGAAATGTATATAGAGTATCTATTATTATTCTTTATGTCTAGAAGTTTTCATTGGCATTTGCTGTTTGATATCTATCTTGGAGGCAGGACTGGGCATTTTGCTGCCTATATCACTAATATCAGCCTTGTCACTTCTATAACTACTGCTATCACCCTTTACTCCCACTACTTGTTATTGCTCATGATGGGTCAGAGGCAGACCCTCTCTTCACCAGAGGGTCCTGAAAAGGATAACCTCATATTTTAACTTTTCTCATAGTCATTTTTTTCTATATAAGCGTCCCTTGAGCTTGGTTAGTGGAAATTTGAATCCCGCCCACAGTCAGTCACAGTGCCAGAAGAGCTCCCAGAGGTTAGGGCAGCCATTGTTGTTTCCCTCTACTCCACCCCACGAACACATAACATATTTCTTTGAGATTCTTAATTTTAGTGTCTATTTGGCAGTCCCACAGTCTATAGGTGCAGGGAAAAGGACTCCCAGTGACTTACCCCTCTTCATTCTGAACTTTCCAGTAGATACAATCTTTCTCCTAAAGCCTTAGGGACATAACATTGAAAGGTTTCTGATTGCCTGTAGATGGTTTCCTGTATGGCAATTCCTCTTTTAGCACTTGCTACTCCAAGTAGAGAATCATCTACTATATCAAGTTGTAGAACTGGGCTTGCCTTGAGAGTATTATACGGCTGTGCTTAAGGTCTTATACAGCCTAAGGGACTGAATAAGAAGTTTCTTCTTTGATTTGCCTTTCTAACATGGTTTAAAAGGAACGAGAATAAAAAGGGAAAGAAAGAAAACAGTGCACTGAGTTTATTCCATTTATGAAAAATATTTCAGCAAGCAGGCCACACAAATTTTCATTAAAAAATTAGATCAATACAGTAATCAAACAAAAATCCACTAAGCTTTGAAACAGCAGAGCTACACAACTATGTTGTCTTTGCATTTAGTTGTTAAGGGATAAAATATTCAGAGGAAAGATGAAGTGAGTCCTTGGTTTTAAATAGATTTAACCTTGCAAATACCATTTGTATATGCAGCCTCTACTACTAGAAAGACATGATGGTCAAAAGCGTAATTTACTTTACCAAAATATCAGAACAAAACATTAAATAATGTTTTTGAGAATCCTGAAATATTATCATTAAATGTTTAATAAGCACCCACAGGATGGACTGTACTCTGTTAGGTACTTTGGGACCCCTGTAATTTTAATTAGAGCAGTTCTTGTCCTCAGAAACTTTATTTTTAATTTTTTAATTAATTTTTATTGGAGTATAGTTGCTTTACAATGTTGTGTTAGTTTCTGCTGTACAGCAAAGTGAATTAGCTATACATATATATATATATATCCCCTCTTTTTTTTTGGATTTCCTTCCCATTTAGGTCACCAGAGAGCACTGAGTAGAGTTCTCTGTGCCATACAGTAGGTTCTCATTAATTATTTATTTTATACATAATAGTGTATATATGTCAATCCCAATCTCCCAATTCATCCCCCCCTTCCCCCCCCCCCTTGGAATCCATATGTTTGTTCTCTACGTCTGTGTCTCTATTTCTGCCTTACAAATTAGTTCATCTGTATCATTTTTCTAGATTCCACATATAAGCAACATTATATGATATTTATTTTTCTCTTTCTGACTTATTTCACTCTGTATGACAGTCTCTAGGTCCATCTGTGTCTCTGCAAATGGCACAATTTCATTCCTTTTAAGGGCTGAGTAATATTCCATTGTATATATGTACCACATCTTCTTTATCCATTCCTTTGTCAATGGACATTTATGTTGCTTCCATGTCCTGGCTATTGTAAATAGTGTTGCAACGCACATTAGGGTGCATGTATCTTTCTGAATTATGGTTTTCTCTGGGTATATGCCCAGGAGTGGATTGCTGGGTCATATGGTAGTTCTATTTTTAGGTTTTTAAAGGAATGTCCATACTGTTCTCCATAGTGGCTGTATCAAGTTACATTCCCACCAACAGTGTAAGAGGGTTCCCTTTTCTCCACACCCTCTCCAGCATTTATTGTTTCTAGATTTTTTGATGATGGCCATTCTGACCAGTGTGAGGTGATACCTTACTGTAGTTTTGATTTTCATTTGTCTAATAATTAGCGATGTTGAGCATCTTTTCATGTGTTTGCTGGCCATCTGTATGTCTTCTTTGGAGAAATGTCTATTTAGGTTTTCCACCCATTTTTTGACTGGGTTGTTTGTCTTTTTGATATTGACCTGCATGAGCTGCTTGTATATTTTGGAGATTAATCTTTTGTCAGTTGCATCATTTGCAAATATTTTCTCCCATTCTAGCCCTCAGAAACTTTAGAATGAAATAAGGAAAGAAGCAGGTAAACATTAAGTATAGTATATATTGATTTATGTAATATTAAGTAATTTATTTGTTAGATCACTGAGCAAAGCTACCATTTTAAAATTGTGTTATGTCATCCTGTTCTATTTAACTTTAAATCCATACCCTAAGCTAAAAAGCCACAGAATTATATTTGTAAATAAATATACAACTTAAATTTCAAAATTGGAGTATCAATAATAAAAACTAACCCTCATATCGTGCTATTATAGGCCTGGCACTATTCAATGGGTTCTATATATGTTAACACACTGAATTCTCACAATGATCCTGTGATGATGACACTACTAATATTTGCATCTTTCAGAGGAAGAAACTGAATCACTAAGATGCTAAATAGCTAAGTGATTGAGCCCTCTGACTCCCTAAACCAAATTCCTAGTGAAGGGAATTAAGAGTGAAAGAGGAATGACTTGTTCAAATAAAAATAATTCCACATTGCAAAATTGATGTTTAAATCTCTCAAATATTCACAAACACAAGACAACTAAATGTATAAGACAAAAAACATTAGTTTAAGAAAACTATGAATTTTGAAAATAAAGAAATTATAGGCATTTTTCTGATGAAGTACCTACTTCAATCCATTATGGACCAATATGCTAGAAGGAATTAGTTTATGTAGCAGATTTCTTTCAAAATGGGATACAGGTAAGGAAAATAAGATAAGGAGGGAAGACTAGTAGAGGGAGAAAGGGTAATAACCTTTCTTGACAATTTGACCTGGAACTGGACTTAAGATATGATTTACCTTCAGAAAATAAATTTGTCACCTGGAACAGTTAATGTTGATTATCAAATTGCTCTATAATGTATTTAAATTTATTTTGGCATTGGTTCTGACACTGATACAGGTAAAATATGCAGTTTCTAAAACTTCATTTAGTTATTCAATAAATATCTATTAGGCACCCATGATGTACCAGGTATTAGGTACTTGAGATATATCAGTGAAACAAGAGACAAAGAATGCTGTCCTTAACAGAAATTAAAGCCTATTAGAGGGAGATATAAAATATAACTATATAGTATGTTAGAAGTTGAGCAGTGCCATGGGTAAAGGAAGAGCAGAGTGTGAGGGGTTGGAGGCTTTAGGGGAAGTGGGATGGTTGTAGGTTTAAACAGAGTATTAAAATAAGTGTCATTGAGAAGGTGACATTTGAACTTAGCTTTGAAGGTGGAGAGGGATTTAGCCATACAGAAAGCTGGGGGAAGAACATTCCAACCAAAGGAAACAGCCAGTGTAAAAGCCCTCAGGAGGAACTACCTGTGGTGAGTGAGTGAAGTGGAGAATAGTAAGAGAGGAGGTCAGAAACATAAGAGGGAACAGGTCCACTGTATGGGCTTTGATTTTAGAGAAATATGGAGCCATTGGAAGGTTTTGAGCAGAAAAATGAGATGATTTGATCTATATTTATCTTAATGATGTCACTCTGGATGTTGTATTGGGAACAGATTGCAGGGGTGGAAGAGTGGAAGCAGAGAGAATAATCAAGAGGCTATTAAAATAATCCATATTGGATATGACTGTGGCCCAGATAGAAGCAGAAGAAGTGGTAATTCTGGTTATTTTCTGAAGGGAGAGCCTACAAGAATTCCTGATGGATGGGACATAGGGTGTGAACAAGAAAAGTTGAAGATGTCAACAAAACATTTGGTCTGAGGAGTGAGCAGCAAAGAAGGTGGAGTAGAAAGACCCTGAGCTCACCTCCTCCCACAAGTATACCAAGATCACAAAAAGGTGCAGAACAACCATCAATGAAAGAGACTGAAACTTACCAGAAAACTACAACTAAAGACATAAAGAAAGAACAATGAAACAGGTAGGAGGTGTGGACTTGTGGTATGATCAAATCCCATAAACCCCAGGCGGGCAGCCCACAGATTGGAGAACAGTTAAATTGCAGAGGTTCTCCCATAGGAATAAGAGTTCTGAGGCCCACATCAGGCTCTCCATCTTGAGAGTCCAGCACCAGGAAGAGGAGATCCCAGAGCATATGGCTTTGAAGGCCAGTGGGGCTTAATTGCAGGCACTCCAAAGGACTGAGGGAAATAGAGACTTCACTCTTAAAGAATGCCCACGAAATCTCACCTACACAGGAACCAAGAGCAAAAGCAGTAATTTGGTGGGAGCCTGGATCAGAGCTACCTGCTACAGTTGGAGAGTCTCCTGGGGAGTCTGTGGCTCACCCTGGGGACATAGACACTGGTGAGGAACATATTAGAGAGTATTTATCTGTGTGAAACATCCTAGTGGCTGACATACTGGGTCATTAGCACCAAAACCTAGCCACATCCAACAGCCTGTATTCTCCAGTGCTGGGACGCCTCAGGCAAAACAACTATCTGGGTGGGGACACAACTACACCCATCAGCAGACAGGCTGCCTAAACACGTTCTGAGCCAACAGCCACCTCAGGACATGACCTTAGACACAGCCCTGCCCACCAGAGGGCCAAGGCCAAACTCCACCCACCAGTGGGCAGGCACTGACCCCTCTAACCAGGAAGCCTGCACAAGCATCTAGAACATCCCTGCCCACCAGGCGGCAGACACCAGAAGTAAGAAAAGTACAATCCCACAGCCTGCAGAACACAAAGCAGGCCAGAACCTACCCTGGAAAGAGCTGGTCCCTGATCCATGCGTGAAAACAAGGGAGTGTACTGCTGGGACACATAGGATCTCCTACAGAGAACAACTTCTCCAAGGTTGAGAAATGTAACTAACCTACCACATACATAAAAATACAAAACAGCAACTTGGATAACATGAGGTGGCAGAGGACTATGTTCCAGATGAAAGAGCAAGATAAAACCTCAGAAGAAGAACTAAGTAAAGTGTCTACCCAAGAAAGCATAAGGATCACAAACATGATCAAAGAACTCAGGAGGAGAATGGATGGACAGAGTGGGAAGTTAGAAGTTTTTAACAATGAGTTATAAAATATAAGGAGCAACCAAACAGAGTTGAAGAATACAATAACTGGAATGAAAAATACACTAGAAGGAATTAGTAATAGACTAAATGATGCAGAAGAACGGATCATTGAGCTGGAAGACAGAGTAGTGGAATCACTACTGTAGAACAGAAAAAAGAAAAACGAATGAAAGAAATGAGGACAGCTTAAGAGACCTCTGGGACAACATCAAGCACACTAATATTTGCATTATAGGGGTCCCAGAAAGAGAAGAGCGAGAGAAAGGGCCTGGGAAAATATTTGAAGAGATAATGGCTGAAAACGTCCCTAACATGGGAAAGGAAACAGTCACCCAAGTCCGGGAAGTGCAGAGAATCCCATATAGGATTAATTCAAAGAGGAACATCCCAAGGCACCTTATAATCAAAATGATGAAAATTAAAGATAAAGAGAGATTATTAAACGAAACAAGGGAAAAGCAACAAATAACATACAAGGGAACTCCATAAGGCTATCAGCTGATTTTTCAGCAGAAACTCTGCAGGCCAGAAGAGAATGGCATAATATATTTAAAGAGATGAAAGGGAAGACCTACAACCAAGAATACTCTACCCAGCAAGACTCTCCTTCAGATTTGATGGAGAAATCAAAAGCTTTACAGACAAGCAAAAGCTAAAAGATTTCAGCACCACTAAACCACCTTTACAAAAAATATTAAAGGAAATTTTCAAGGTGAAAAAGAAAAGGTCACAACTAGAAACAAAAAAATTATGGAATGAAAAAGCTCACCAGTAAAGGCAAACATAGAGTAAAGATAGGGAATCATCCACACACAAACTAGTAGGGAGCTTAAAAGACAAAAGTAGTAAACTCACCTGTATCCACAATAAGTAGTTAAGGGATACACAAAATAATTAGATGTAAATATGATATCAAAAACAGTAATCGTGAGTGGAGGAGAGTACAAATGGAGTATATTTAAAATGCATTTGAAATTAAGAGATCAGCAACTTAACACAATCAC
The DNA here is from genome assembly GCF_009873245.2 of Balaenoptera musculus. NCBI lineage: Eukaryota > Metazoa > Chordata > Mammalia > Artiodactyla > Balaenopteridae > Balaenoptera > Balaenoptera musculus. The sequence continues at coordinate 26,537,301 of NC_045792.1, forward strand.
GTATGTATGTATATATACATGTATATATATATATATATGTATATATATATATATATACATATATATATAGACTCATACTGAAACCTCATGGTAACCACAAGACAAATATCTATGATAGATATACACACAAAAAAGAAAAAGGAATCCAGACATAACACTAAAGATAGTCACCAAATCAAAAGAAAAGAGAACAAAAGTAGAAAGAGGAACAAAAGACCTACAAAAACAAATCCAAAACAATTAACAAAATGGCGATAAGAAAACACATATCAATAGTTAAATGTAAATGGACTAAATGCTTCAACCAAAAGACACAGACAGGTTGAATGGATACAAAAACAAGACCTGTATATACGTTGCCAACAAGAGACTGACTTCAGATATAGAGACACATACAAAATGAAAGTGAGGAGTTGGAAAAAGTTATTCGTGCAAATGGAAATCAAAAGAAGGCTGGAGTAGCAATATTTATATCAAACAAAATAGACTTTAAAATACAGACTGTTAGAAAACACAAAGAAGGACACTACATAATGAGCAAAGGATCAACCCAAGAAGAAGATATAACAATTGTAAATATGCATGCAACATAGGAGCACCCCCATATATAAGGCAAATGTTAACAGACATAAAGGAGAAATAGACAGTAACACAATAATAGTGGGGTATTTCAACACTCTGCTTACATCAATGGACAGGTCATCCAGACAGAAAATAAATAAGGAAACACAGGCCTTAATTCACGCTTTAGACCAGATGGACTTAATTGATATTTATAGAGCATTCCATCTGAAAGCAGCAGAATACACATCATTTTCAAGTGCACATGGAACATTCTCACAGATAGATCACATGCTGGGCCACTAAGCAAGCCTCAGGAAATTTAAGAAAATTGAAGTCATATCAAGCATCTTTTCCGACCATAACGCTATGAGGCTAGAAACCAACTACAAGAAAAAAACTGCAAAAAACACAAACACGTGGAGGCTAAACAGTATGCTATTAAGCAACCAATGGATCGCTGAAGAAATCAAAGAAGAACTCAAAACATACCTAGAGACAAATGAAAACAAAAACAAGACAATCCAAAACCTATGGGATACAACAAAAGCAGTTCTGAGAGGGAAGTTTATAGAGATACAAGCTTACCTCAGGAAACTAGAAAAATCTCAAATAAACAACCTAAACTTACACCTAAAGCAACTAGAGAAAGAAGAAAAAACAAAACCCAAAGTTAGTAGAAGGAAAGAAATCATAAAGATTAGAGACATAATAAATAAAATAGAGACTAAGACAACAATAGAAAAAATCAATGAAACTAAAAGCTGGCTCTTTGAAAAGATAAACAAAATTGATAAACCATAGGGCAGACACATCAAGAAAAAAAGGGAGAGGGCCCAGATGAATAAAATCAGAAATGAAAAAGGAGAAGGGACAACCAATACCATGGAAATAAAAGGGATCATAAGAGTCTACTATGAGCAACTATACACCAATAAAATGGACAACCTAGAAGAAATGCACAAATTCTTAGAAAGGTACAATCTCTTAAGACTGAAACAGGAAGAAATAGAAAATATGAACAGACCAATTACCAGTACTGAAATTGAATCAGTAATTTAGAAACTCCCAGCAAACAAAAGTCCAGGACCAGATGGCTTCACAGGTGAATTCTACGAAACATTTGGAGAAGAGTTAAAACCTATCCTTCTGAAAATATTCAAAAAAAAAATGCACATGAAGGAACACATCTGAACTCATTCCATGAGGCTCCCATCACCTCCATACCAAAACCAGACAAAGAAAAAACACAAAATAGAAAATTCCAGGCCAAGTGATACAAAAATCCCCAACAAAATACTAGCAAATCAAATCCAACAATACATTAAAAGGATCATACACCATGATCCAGTGGGATTTATCCCAGGGATGCAAGGATTTTTCAATATCTGCAAATTAATATACCACTTACAAATTGAAGGATAAAAACAATTTGATCATCTAGATAGATTCAGAAAAAGGTTTTGATAAATTTCAATATCCACTTATGATAAGAACTCCAGAAAATGGGCATAGAGGGAACATACCTCAACGTAATAAAGGTCATATATGACAAACCCACAGCTAACATCATACTCAGGGATGAAAAGCTGAAAGCATTCCCTCTAAGATCAGGAACAAGACAAAGATGCCCACCCTCGGCACTTTTATTCAACATAGATTCGGAAGTCCTAGCTACAGCAATCAGAAAGGAAGAACAAATAAAAGGAATCCATATTGGAAAGGAAGAAGTAAAACTATAACGGTTAGAGCAAAAACATTTACAGTTTTCATGGAAACACAGAAGACCACAAATAGCCAAAGCAATCTTGAGAAAGGAAAACAGACCTGGAGGAATCAGGCTCTCTGACTTCAGACTATAGTACAAAGCTACAGTAATCAAAACGGTATGGTACTGGCACAAAAACAGAAATATAGCTCAATAGAACAGGATAGAAAGCCCAGAGATAAACTCACGCACCGATGGACACCTAATCTATGACGAAGGAGGCAAGAATATACAATGGAGAAAAGACAGTCTCTTCAATAAGCAGTACTGGGAAAACTGGACAGCTAAATGTAAAAGAATGAAATTAGAACATTCTCTAATACCATATACAAAAACAAACTCAAAATGGATTAAAATCCTAACTGTAAGCCTGGGTACTATAAAACTCTTAAAGGAAAACATAGGAAGAACACTCTTTGACATAAATCGCAGCAAGATCTTTCATGATCCACCTTCTGGGGAAATAAAAACAAAAACATAAATAAACAAATGGGACCTAATTAAACTTAAAAGCTTTTATACAGCAAAGGAGACCACAAACAAAAGAAAATGACAGCCCATAGAATGGGAGAAAATATTTGCAAATGAAACAACTGACAATGGATTAATCTTCAAAATATGCAAAGAGCTCATGCAGTTCAGTATCAAAAAAACCAACAACCCAATCAAAAAATGAGTGGAAGATCTAAATAGACATTTTCCCAAAGAAGACAAACAGATGGCTAAAAAGCACATGATAAGTTGCTCAATATCACTAATTACTAGAGAAATGCAAATCAAAACTACAATGCGGTATAACCTCACACTGTTCAAAACAGCTATCATCAAAATGTCTACAAAGGATGAATGCTAATGAGGGTGTGGTAAAAAGGGAACCCTCCTACACTGTTGGTTGGAATGTAAACTGGTACAGCCACTATGGAGGACAGTATGGAGGTTCCTTTAAAAACTGAAAAGAGAGGTACCATATCATCCAGCAATACCACTCCTGGGCATATATCTGGAGAAAACCATAATTCGAAAAGGTACATGCACCCCAGTGTTCATTGCAGCACTATTTACAATAGCCACAATGTGGAAGCAACCTAAATGTCCATTGACAGAGGAATGGATAAAGAAGATGTGGTACATATATACAATAGACTATTACTCAGCCACGAAAAAGAATGAAATAATGCCATTTGCAGCAACATGGGTGGACCTAAAGATTGTCATACTGAGTAAAGTAAGTCAGACAGTGAAGGGCAAATATCATATGATATCACAATGGTACAAATGAACTATTTACAAATCAGAAATAGAGTCACAGATGTAGAGAACAAACTTATGGTTACCAGTGGGGGAAAGAAGGGGAGGGATAAATTGGGAGATTGGGATTGATATATACACACTACTATATATGAAATATTGAATAAATAACTAATAAGGACCTACTGTATAGCATAGGGAACTCTACTCAATACTCTGCAATGGCCTATATGGGAAAAGAACCTAAAATTGAGTGGATATATGTATATGTATAGCAGATTTACTTTGCTGTACACTTGAAACTAACACAACATTGTAAATCAACTATACTCCAATAAAAATAAAAAAAAAAAACAAAGGAGGGTGGGGGGACAGGCAAATTAGTAGGTAGGTGGGTAGATAATCCTTACTTCCCCATTCCCCCAGCCTTCATTGTCCATTCCATTTCATGTCTCCTCCAAGCTTTATGCTAAATGTTTAGTATTTTTGGAAGGCATTGTGAATGTGAGCAAATTGAGGATTCAGGGAGGGGAAGGGGAATAATTGGTTGTGAAGTGATACTGTAAGCAGAACTGTGAAGAAAATTTAAATGTATTTATTTGTTTAAAAAAAAAACCTTTAAAGATATGAAGAAAAAAAAGTGTCACTGTTTGTAGATGACATGATACTATGCATAGAAAATCCTAAAGATGCCACCAGAAAACGATTGATACTAGAGCTCATCAATGAATTTGGTAAAGTTGCAGGATACAAAATTAATATACAGAAATCTGTGCATTTCTATATGCTAAAAACAAACTATCAGAAAGAGAAATTAAGGAAACAATTCTATCTACCATTGCATCAAAAAAATAAAATACCTAGGAATAAACCTACCTAATGAGGCAGAAAGTTCTGTATTCTGAAAACTATAAGATGCTGATGAAAGAAATTGAGGATGACACAAACAGATGGAAAGATATACCATGTTCTTGGATTGAAAGAATCAATATTGTTAAAATGACTATACTACCCAAAGGCAATGTACAGATTCAATGCAATCCCTATCAAATTACCAATGGCGTTTTTCACAGAACTAGAACAAAAAATTTTTTCATCTGTATGGAGACACAAAAGACCCTGAATAGCCAAAACAATTTTGAGAAAGAAGAATGGAGCTGGAGGAATCACGTTTCCTGACTTCAGACTATACAACAAAGCTACAGTAATCAAGACATTATGTTACTGGCAGAAAAACAGGCACATAGATCAATGGAACAGGATAGAAATCCCAGAAATAAACCCACACACCTATGGTCTGTTAATCTACAACAAAGGAGGCAAGTATATACAATGGAGAAAAGACAGTGTCTTCAATAAGTGAGCTGGGAAAACTGGACAGCTTTGAGTAAAAGAATGAAATTGAAATATTCTCTAATACCATATACAGAAATAAACTCAAAATGGATTCAAAAGCTAAGAAAGGCCAGATACTATAAAACTTCTATAGGAAAACATAGGCAGAACAGTGTTTGATACAAATCGCAGCAATACTTTTTTGTATCTGTCTCCTAGAGTAATGGAAATAAAAACAAATATAAACAAATGGGACCTAATTAAATGTAAAAGCTTTTGCACAGCAAAGGAAACCATAAACAAAATGAAAAGACAACCTACAGAATGGGAGAAACTATTTGCAAATGATGTGACCAACAAGGCATTAATTTCCAAAATATACAAAGAGCCTACACAGCTCAATATAAACTAAACTAGACTCTATGACTCATTTTCCCTAACTATAAACCCTTTTAAAGAGATAGTACATGTGAAGTACTTAATAGTGTCTAGTATTTAGTTAGTGTCCAGCAATTGTAGTAGTTGTTACATTTTGTAGCTGGGAATTATAGAAATGGAAGGAATTCAGAAAGGACATAACATGGGTCTATTTTGTTTTATGTTTTTTGTCTTTTGTTTCTCAAATCATGAAGCTTTTGAGAAATCAAATAACTTGATATAGAAGAACATGCTATTTGAACAGGCAGAACATGACTCTGAAGTAGAACATCATATAGTGGAAAGAACCTAGAGCAGGAGCTGGTAGACTTCTGATATGGTCTCAGATTAGCCACTAATTAGTTACTAGATAAGCCACAAATAACTCTGGACACGCTTTCTCTTTTGGAAAATGGAGATTAAAAGATAACATCTTGAGAACAGAAATGAAAGGATACACACTATAAATAAAAGCATGATAATAAAATAGTCTTTTAATTGATCTTTTCATGAAGTTAGAAGTTATATTGAAAAATGATTTATCACTAGGATCCCCCTATCTACCTTATTAACTATGGTTTAAATATGTATTTTCATATCTTGTACTTGCATATATATGAATGGTGTAATGTGTTAAATAGTATAAAGACAGTGTTGTATGCTTGTGAATGTGGGATAAGTTAAAATTTGAGGCACTGTTTATTTCTGGATCTTGTGAAATGCTTTTCCCCCAAAAAGTCTTGCCAGGAACCACTACTCCTGTCTTTAAAAAATTTAAATAAGTTGAGTAACCAAAGGCAAGTTTTCTAGGCCAACTTAGGACCCTATTTACATTTGTGTTATTGTTACTGCATATTGATCACAGCCACTATTACTCCCCATAAACAAATAATGTGAATAGGAAAAAAAATCAAGAACAAACTTTTCTCACAGACAATACAGGCTGTGGTGTTTAGCAGAAGGCATTCCATGGAAACTGGTGAAGTGAAGTAAAAGCAATGGGAAATGTAGTATAGAAAAGCTTATATAAAACAGATAACTAATAAGGACCCACTGTACAGCAAACTCTACTCAGTACTCTGTAATGGCCTATATGGGAAAAGAATCTAAAGAATCTAAAAAAGAGTGGATATATGTATATGTATAACTGATTCACTTTGCTGTACACCTGAAACTAATACAACATTGTATATCAACTATGCGCCAATAAAAAGTTTTAAAAAAACCTTTCAGTCAGCTGCTAACCAATGATAGATTCATTGACTAAGGCTACTGTTCAGAGGAATTATATGACCATTGTCCATCCCACAACCTGAAATCTAAATTTGTTTGGGAATAAACTGTGAATTCAAGGTCTTTGCTAGGTGCTGGGGGCAAAAGAAAGACATGATCCCCGCCTTTGAGGAGCTTACAACACAGCCCAACAAATGTTAGGAGAAAGACAGTGTTTTGTGGGGACACTTTTGTTATCCCTCTACTTCACTAAAATCTTTTCAAACGTTTTGGCATCTTTAAAACAATCACCTTGCAAGTAGTGCAAGGACACTTATTTTTAAAATGAGTTGAGGAAAGAGAACTGGCCAGTGATTTTTGGAGTTTGGAGCTCCCAACTCCAAAAATCTGTGAGATTCTTATAAAAGGAACTTAAGAATACACATCCATTTTGAGTGATGTTACAGCATGGAGTTTAAATGTAGGCTAACTGGGTTTAAATTCCAGCTCTGCCACTTACTAATTCTGCAACCTTGGAAAGATACTTAACATCATTTTGCCTCAGTTCCCTCATCTAAAAAATGTGAGGAATACCAGTAGACTTCCTACTTAGGGTTATCATAATAGTCCAATAGATTAATGTAAATGAAGCCCTTAGATCAGTGCTTAGCACAGAGCAGTCTTCAAAACTTATTTTTTAAATAAGTTGAGGAAAGAGAACTGGCAAGTGATTCTTGGAGTTTGGAGCTCCCAACTCCAAAAATCTGTGAAATTCTTATAAAAGGAAGTCAAGAATGCACATACATAAGCACAACCAAGAGATTATAAAAAGTCACAATAATTTCTCAAACTGAGAAAACAGTATGATCAATCTTTACTATTAAAATGAAATTTATGCATATGTTTTTCTGTTGATACATGATGTAAAAAAGGCTAGATCAATTTTCACTAAATATTAAGGGTGTATTTGGGATGGGTAGTTAAAATATAGGCTATTTGGCATAAATAAAACTCATTCTGCAGGGGACTCAAAGAAACAGGTGGTCATCCTACAAAAGTGCTAAAATTGTTATTCAAGAGGCCTCTGACTGTTAAACAGGAGAGATAAACCAAAAGCGATTTTTAAAAATGAGCTCCAAACAGATAGTCACCAGGGCACATATTCCAAATTACAAGAGTAGATTTGCAACTGATCTGGTTCTTTCATGGGCAACTCCATGTATAGGTGTACTGGAATGAAGAACAGAATGAGATATATATATGTGTGTGTGTGTGTGTGTGTGTGTATTTTTTAAATTCTACACTTTCTTCCTTTTCTTTTTTTAAAAATTTATTTATTTTATTATTTATTTAATTTTTGGCTGTGTTGGGTCTTCGTTGCTGTGCGCGGGCTTTTCTCTAGTTGCAGAGAGCGGGGGCTACTCTTCATTGCGGTGCGTGGGATTCTCACTGCAGTGGCTTCTCTTGTTGTGGAGCATGGGCTCTAGGCACGCGGGCTTCAGTAGTTGTGGCTCGCGGGCTCTAGATTGCAGGCTCAGTAGTTGTGGCACACGGGCTTAGTTGCTCCGCGGCATGTGGGATCTTCCCGGACCAGGGCTCAAACCTGTGTCCCCTGCATTGGCAGGTGGAATCTTAACCACTGCGCCACCAGGGAAGCCCCAGAATGATATTTTAAAAAAATATATTTTTATGATTCTCCTAATAACCATTGACCTATAGTATTTCATAGGCTATTCCAGTAGAAACCAAACCTCCCACCATAAATAAAAATGGCAACCTAACCACAGCTGATGCTGGTTGGAATGCCAGAAACCATTTGACTTCTCAAGATTTGACCAAACTGATCTTTGAAACTAAAATTTTCCATCCCTACCTCTTGCTATAATAACTACCATTTAAAAATAGCTTGTGTTCTAACACTTCCTATTTTTCCCAGTTATAACGAAATCAAAATCTAAAGGAAATTAATTGCAACAATTTCTATAGGAAACATATGGGCTTTCCATTCAATGTAAATTTTTTAGAAACATGAAATTTGCTGGTGAAAAGTTTTCAGTGTTATTTTACAAACCATTATAACTTACCTGATGGATGATGAAAATTGCAAGCAATATTATCACAGAGGACAAAACAGAGTGAGTTTTCTTTTGTCAGTTTTCAGGTCAATTCATCAAATATAATTTTGTCAGACTAAGTGCCAGGTAATGTGCTACATGCTGAAGATAAAAAGGTAAAAGGTAATAGCAATATTGAATGATATCTAAATAGAACATGTATAGGTGTAAAACTCATATGAAAAAGGAAAAGATCTGTTCTAACATTATCAAGGAAGAGTTGGTTTTAAAGGGGAATAAGAGTGTGTCATAAGGACAAGGAGGAAGCAGTACCTGTGCCAAGGAAGAAGAAACAGCATGTGCAAAGGCAAAAATGGAGACTGAAAACAGCATTGATACAGTTAAGTGCAACTGTTGGTATATAATAAAGGTTATAACATGTTCACTGGGTTATTTTTTTCTTAACTAAACTGTGTCTGAAAGAAAGAAAAAGTGATTTTTTTCTTTCCCTTTGGTTAAATAATAAGCAATGAAATAGAAAGATTTTAGTTAACAATTATATTCTTATTGTGGCCAGGCACAGTCTAGAACAGCATTGTCTAATAGAAATATAATGCCAACCACATATATAAGTTTAAATTTCCTATTAGTCTCATTTTAAAAAGTAAAAAATCCACAGGTAAAATTAATTTTAATAATATATTTTCCTTAATCCAATTATGCAAAATGTTATAATTTCAACTTATCAATATAATCAGTATGAAAATGATCAATGAGGCATTTTACATTTTTATATTAAATCTTTGAAATCCTGTATATACTGTACACTTACAGCACATGTCAATTCACATGCTAATTTTTTATCAGAAATATTCAATCTGTACTTAGATTTCAAAAAATTTATAGTTGAAAAAGTGGATTCACATAACTCAAGTTTCCCAAACATATATAGACATTATAATTCAGTAACTGAATTGAGTATCAGTCTTTAAATTTAAAATTAAACACAACTAAAATTCAGTTATTCAGTTGTAGTAGCCACATTTCAAGGGCTCATCAGGCTTGCTCAAGTGGCTACTGCAGTTGAACAACCCAGTTCTAGAATAAATGTTAGGTCAAATCTCTAGCCTGAAATTACTATTACAAAAATCAAATCAGTAAGCAGACTATCAGGTTGGTAATGAGGTACTAATATTAGGCATTTTGGATTACCTTTCATTTCTCTCTTGTTGGTCCATGTCTACCTAGACAAAATACAGATGAGAAAAAATAGTGAGGGTATCTGGAAAAGATCTTGCAATCAGCAAGGAGACTGAGGTTAACTGGAGGAAGGTTAAGAGTTCATGATATAAAAGCAGAACGTTCCTAATACTTACTGACTTACTAGGCCTTAACCCTGTTACTGAAGTAAATAAATAGATTCAAGTAGCAGACAGACTCTGAAAGGATCAGAGAGAAAGAGTTTGGTCATAATAAGGATGGATAGTTCTCTTGCCTTCTCACTACACTCACCCAAAAAAATCCACTATAAACGAAACCCCAAAATATAAAATACAAGTTCTTGGGCTTCCCTGGTGGCGCAGTGGTTGAGAATCTGCCTGCCAATGCAGGGCACACGGGTTTGAGCCCTGGTCTGGGAGGATCCCACATGCCGCGGAGCGGCTGGGCCCGTGAGCCACAATTACTGAGCCTGCGCGTCTGGAGCCTGTGCTCCGCAACAAGAGAGGCCGCGGTAATGAGAGGCCTGCGCACCGCGATGAGGAGTGCCCCCTACTTGCCACAACTAGAGAAAGCCCTCGCACAGAAACGAAGACCCAACACAGCCATAGATAAATAAATAAATAAATAAAAATTAAAAAAAAAAACCAAGTTCTTATATTTTTCCAAAAGAAAAAAATTTTTTGTTCTACTTAGGCAAAGTTATAGACATGCTTCTTTCACAAAGTCATAGGTAAAAATATGAAAGACTAAACTAATTGTTACATTTCAAAGAGCATTATTTCATAAGTACTTCTATTTTATGGAAGAGAGTTCCTCCAGGAATATTGAGCAAGTATTCACGATTCACCCAGAATATTCCATTATTTATTTACCAAATCTCTTTTGAATGACTATTATATTTTAGACACTGTGCTAGGCAAAGAAATTTCAGCAGTGAACAAGAAACACCTGCCCACACGGAATGTGTGATAAGAGCTGTCAGAGGACAGGGTACTATGGGAGCATAATGGAGTAGGTTGTCAGATTTAGCAAATGAAAATACAGGATGTCAAATATTGAATGGGACATAGTTATACTAAAAAATATTTGTTATTTATCTGAACTTCAAACTTAGTTGAATATCCTGTCTTTTATCTGGCAAACCTACATTAGAGGGACAACTTAGAAATGGAGATAGTGTGAATGGAGCGAAAGGAAGGCTTCCTTCAGAAAGTAACTTTTAAAACAAATTCTGGGCATAGCAGGGAGAAATATTCCAGGTGGAAACAATGCAATGCAAACTAAGTCCCAAGGCCACTGTCAAATCTAGGAACTGAAAGAAGCAAAGTAATTGGGGTAAGGAAGAAGGAAAACGAAAGAGGAGGAATGTTGATGAAAGATATGCTGAGAGAAAAACAGAAGAAACTCTTGTAAAGAGTTTATACTTTATCATAAGATGAGTGTGGTTCCACTAAAGAACTTTAAGCATCCTGTCTTGGCTACAGTGTGAACAATGGACTACAGTCGTACTGGCAGGATAACTGACAGACCAGTAAGGATGCTACTGATGTAATTCAGGATTTCAATAGAGGCCTGAACAAAGGCAATGGAAAGACAGACCCATTAGTAACACCGTAACTTGAGATGGCAGCGAAAGAGGCAACTGCAAACGGGATAGAGAAGAGGACTGAGAGTGAGGAAATCCAGGAGAAGCATTATGGAAATCAAATGAAGAAAGGTCAACAAGTCAAATATTTTTTGAGGAGGTAAGATAAGGACAGAGAAGTGATGCCTAGATTTAGCCGTAAGGAAATCACCAGTGAGCTTTGGCAGGGGCAGTCTCAGAGGTATGATTTTGAGGCCAAACTAGGTCACAGTTGGCTGAGCAGAAGGTGCTGCTGGACTAGGAACCAGCTGGGGCAACTCAAGGATCCCACTTTCTCTTTGCCCTTTTAACAGGTAAGGATCAGATAGGTGCAGAGTTTGGGGACGGAGCGACCTGTGTCCCAACCTGGCGGAACAGGCAGCGGGCTGATCGCTAGGGGCCAATCCTTTCCTAGAGCTCTTGATTGACAGAGCCGCGCGCCAAAGACTGAGCTTGAACGGGAGGCCATGACTCACAAGGGGGCGGAATTCCAGGGCACTAACCCGGAACGGCTTGGGACTCAATTTCCATTGTGAGGAAGACCTAGGGCGGGCCCTCTGCCAGAATGGCAGTATCCTCCGGGCCAATGGACGAATCTCGTTAAACGAGCGGCAGCCGCGCCAGCCAATGGTTTAGCGGCAGGAGGCGGGCGAAGTCAGTGGGCGGGGAATTAATGAAGCGTCTTTTTGCCACCCCACCCCCACACACCCCAGAGGCGAACGTGGGGAGGTGCTGCCAGCGTCGTAGGTAAGCTGTTGCGTCGCGGAGGAGGCTGCTAGGGAAGTGGAGGCTCTGCGGCCGGTGGGTGCTAGCGTGGCAGCGTCAGGTAGCTGTACCCCCGCTGCCGTCTCTGGACCTGGCCCTGCGGCGTAGCCGACTACGACGTTCAGGAGAAATACCAGTCGCAGCTGCCGCCTGACCTGGGAGGGTAGGGAGGGCCCAAGCCGCTGAAACAAGGCTGCGAAAGTTTTCTGGCCGCCCAGTCGGGACTCTAACTTAATTTGCGGAGCGGGGACTCTTCCAGGTTGCCCCACATCCTACCAGGTGCAGCCGTTGCTCTGTGGCCGAGTCATGGGCGCGCCCCCTACTCCTGGCTGGCCTCCCAGGAATTCAGCCTTCCTGGATTCTCCCAAGGGGCTGCTCCAAAGGAAGAGGTGGGGAGTGAGAGGTACTTTATTACATGTAACCGGCGACACTTAAGTAAACTTTAATCATTTACCTACCACAACTTATAGAGAAGAGCGTCCTATTCGGCAGGAAGGTGAATTTCCTCTAAGTGGCGACGGTAGGGTGCGGGGTTGGTGGGAGGTGGGGAGCACACTTCCAAGAGGATTGGGGTGGGGGTTGGGGGAAGTTTGCAGATTTTGTGATGTTTTTCTTCTTGAACAGCCTAATGAGTTTACCGAAAAAAAATTTTGGACCCAGAATTTACTGCCTGATTTAACTCAGACCTCTTACTTCTGTCTTATCATGAAATATTTAGGAGCTTCATTTTCAAGTGTTAGTCCTTGAAAAAAATTGCCCAGGTATAATATGCCATTGGTGGTACACCATCTTCACAAGGATTACCTAAGTGAACTACTTATACCTATTTCCAACCAGGAAAGAATTATTGTGAAATGGGATTTCAGGAAAATGGCTGTTCTCTGTGATTGGGCATGGAAGAACTATGAATTTTTTAGAGGTTGCAACTACTAAATTCCGTTCTGTAAAGATAGGGAAGAAAAGCAATATGAAAGGGATAGTGTTTGACATCTAAAATGGCATCTTTTCATATTTTGTGAGGTGTTCAGCCCCAGGACCAAGAATACGTGCCTGGCACATAGTAGGAGTTTGATAAATATTTGAGTAAATTATTGGGTAATGGATGATGAAAATCTAAGCTGTTACGTGAGTACCAAAATGTAAAGGAGAAGAGAGAAAAAAGAAATTCCTGGAAACATAGCTTAGTTTATATTCATGAAAGCATAGCTACCAAATTTCAACTCAAGTTGGCTTTGATTTGGGTACTGTCTTAACACTAATCAGAAGATGTCAAAGATTTTCACACACTTAAGCCATGACTGACTGGAAATCTAAGGTACATTTTGATGTCAATTTCAGTGAGGTAAAAAATGTGTGTTAAAGTGCATTTTGTTGAGAGTTCCCTGGTAGTCTAGTGGTTAGGGTCCCGCACTTTTACTGCTGCGACCCAAGATTCCCTGGTCAGGGAACTTTGCAAGCCGTGCCTCCCGGCCAGACATTTAAAAAAATTAAAAAATAAATAAAGTGCATTTTGTCAATGAAATAGTTAATCAGTTTAGCATAGAACAGTCAGGGACAAAGGGATACCACTTTTGTAGGATGGCGATATGGAGTTACAAATTGTTGGGGGGTGGAAACAGGATATGCACATAACAGCAACTGCTGCCAAAATTTTAAGAGTGTATTGACTCAAGCATAGTTTTAAAAGGATTGTTATTTTTATCATTACAAAATTGATCTCAGATTCTAAGAGTAGCAAAATCTGATTATGGATTTCTGCCTAAATTAGGATTCTCTTGACAACTGCAATCATTGTTTATTATTATGCACTTGTATTTTGCATGTTATAGTTTGTATATTATTACAGTAACATTGCCCCCATATAAAAGGTATATTGCTTGAATTTCAAAAATATGTGAATTTTCACAGATATATTTGCCTCTTATAGTAAGTTTTCTAGCAAAGAATAAGTTCTTACAAGCCAACATTAAAGATTTGCTGACATTTGGCCCCAACCTAGCTATCCAACTTTGATTCCTGTTACTTCTGCCATTTATTACTGTCCCTCATTATTCTATTTGTTTTTTAAGACCCAAATCAAGTGCTAATTCCTTCTCACAACCTCCCTTGATCCCACCAAAGATTTCTCCTTCTGAACACCCAGGGTATTTTGTTAATAACTTCTCTTGTTGCACTTTTCTTACATTCACATTATTCATCGAGTAAAGAAATATTCACTTACTATGTCCAGACTATACTAGGAAATGGATAATAGCTGGTATTTGTTAAGGGCTTATTATATCCTACGTATTATAAGCTTCTTGACTGGATTATCTCATTTAATCCTCAAAACATCGTGAGTATTATTCTATTATTTTTCCCATTTATAAATTAGGAAATAAGTTTAAAAGGTTAAGTAATTTGCTTAAGATCACAGAGCTTCTAAGTGGTGGAATTAATGTATAAGCCTGGGTAGTCCGTATTCAAACTTGACATTTACAGTCTCTATTAAAATTTTTTCATGTAAATTTTATGCATATATGTTTTACTAAATTATAAATTATTTGTTAGAAATAATATATTCATCTTTGATCCCTTATTGCTCCTAATGTAAAGTAAGTGATTATAATATAACCTGATAGTGGAATCATGTAGCAGGGACATTAGATTTAGATTAATGGGAACAGTGAAGGTGCTGAGGATGAATAGTCACTGGCCAGACAAAAGAGCAGAGACCATGGGAATTGGGAGCATGTGCCAAAGGAATACATGTATGATAGTCCTAAGGTAGGGGTCATGAAAGCTAGAACTGGGCTGTCCAATACAGTAGCCAATAGGCATATATTGCTATTGAGCACTTGAAGTGTGGCTAGTCCAAAATACTCACTGGATTTTGAAGACTTAGAAAAAAAGAGTGTAAACTATCTCGATTGCTTTTTATATTGTTTAAATATTGAAGTAATAATATTTTGGTATATTAGTTTAAATAAAATATATCGTAATTAATTTTTACCTGTTTCTCTTTACTTTTTTTAATGTGGCTACTAGAGGATTTAAAATTATATATGTGACTCTCATTATATTTGTATGGGACAGCACTGATCTAGAATTTAGAGGAATTTCAGAATGACAAACTGTGTGTGCCCATACTGACGTGTATTGGAGAGGGTGGGTTGGGAAAGTATGTTTGGGGTTAGTATTGGAGGTGACAGATAAAATTGGCAAAGGTAGATATGAAGATATATAGGTAGGACTCAGGGTTTGTAATAGGGAGAGAGAGAGTAAGACTAGGGAGAGTAAATTTACCTCCGAAATGTGTACAAAACCTTTGAAAGGTATTAAGCACTCAATACATATTTGTTGAATGAAGCATTGTGTCTTAATCACTCAATCTTAATGGATGTTTCCAATGTATACTCCTAGTTCAATCCTAATTCTAATAAAGATATGGGTAGCTGTCTAAAGACTTATAAGAAAGTTTGGTTCTCTAAAGAGAGCAGTCCATTTCTACTTAAGTCTAAATTGACTTAGCTTGTATTCCTTTGATGTATTTCCAACACATAGGAGTGTGAATTGGTTCTTACAATTAGACATATTCTTCTTCCACCTGACATGACTTTCTACTGGGCATATTTTTCCGAAAAGAGTCCAGCTTTGTCTGTGTTGTAAGTCTTGTGGCAGATGAAGCCTTAATGATCTCTGAAGGGAAATTTCTTAGCAGCTACAACATTTGCACTCCATCTTGCCTCTCTGTACACATTTGAGCAAGTAGACTTTTAACACTGATTCTCTAGCGGGTTGCTTCTCAATCCTGGCTGCAAATGAGAATCACCTGGAGAAGATTTTTTTTAACTTTATTGAAGAATAATTGATAAATATAATTGTATATATTTAAAGTATACAGCATGATGATCGATATACATAATACATTATGGAATGATTACCAAGATAGAGATAATTAACACATCCCTCATCTCACATAGTTAACTCTGTGTGTGTGTATGTGTTGAGAATGCTTAATATCTGCTAGAGCACTTTTTAAACTCCCAATGCCTAGCAGTATTTTAAGATTGTTTTAATTGCTCAGAGATAGGGACTGGTTATAAGTATTTTTTAAAAGCTTCCTAGGTGATTTTGATGTGCTGTAGATCTGTACTAATATATGCTATTGAGTTCTTGGAATGTGTTTAGTACAAAATGAGATGTGCTCTAACTGTAAAATATACACTGGATTCAAAGACTTCGTAGCAAAACAAGAATGGAAACTCCCTCGTTAATCATTTTTACATCGACCATATATTGGAAAGATAATATATTGAATTTATGGGGTTAAATAAAATATGTTAAAATTAATTCTACATTTTTTTGGTTTTGTTTCACTTTTGCTTTTCTGAGGCTACTAGAAGATTTTAAATTACATGTGTGGATCCCTATTTCTATTGGTGTAGTCCAAGGACCAGCAACATCGGCATCATTTGGGAATCTGTCAGAAATGTAGAATCACTGGTCCCACTCCAGACCTACTGAATCAGAATCTCATTTTAATAAGCGCTCCAGATGATTCAAATACATAAGGTTTGAGAGACAACATCTTTAGAATTTTTTCAATTTCATAATTTTTCTTCACTTTTTGTTGATTATTTTTCATTGTAGAGGGTGCTAAGTTTTTACATTCATGATTCCCTCTTTGTCTCTTCATTTGTCCTTTAGAATCATTCATATACATCTCATTTTTCTGTTTTCAATTTTCCTTTCATTTTTTTATAATTTTACATCTCAGCATCTTCAACAGTCACTGCTTTTTAAATTAATGAATGGAATTAATATGCATTCATGTAATATGTGTAATATATAATGTGTTCATAAATACATATGTACTTTTATATTCATATATGATTTTCTGGAAAACATCTCAAGAAATTATTAATATCAGTTACACTGGTGGTGGAGAGAGATTTTCACTTAATTTTGTTCCTTTGTTTAGGTTCTCTAACCATATCTGTGCATTTTACTTTTTTTTTTTTTTTTTAAGTCAACAGATTTGTGGGTATTGGGTTTATGGAATTTTAAAAAGTGTATTTTTCTGTAATAAAAATTCCTCATAAATATATTTTTAATATAATGTTAATCACCTCAAAGTAAAATGAAACAGATGTGCTCTAGGCAAACAAACAGCTATATGACTGAGACAAACGACTGTATACATGATCCCTAGAACTGGTGGTTGGTGGTGGACAGAGTGAGTGAACCTGTTGTAGAGCATAGCATATTCTGTCTATAAATGTTCCTAAGTTGAAAACTGAGCTTCTGTGAGTATGTACACACACATAGACATATGTACACATCCTTTTTTGGTTTTGTTGTCTTGCATTAACATAGTAAAATGTTGTGCTAAGCCATATTCATACTCTAATTGGGCATCATATTCCATTATGTAGCTGTAGTATAGTTTATTCATCCAATCCCTTACTGATGAATATTTATATTTTTACCATGTTTCTACCTTTTAAATATGATAGTGCTTTTTAAATGGTTCAAGAAGCTATTTAAATGGTCTGAAACATTCTGTATCTTTTGGAAGCAAAAAGTCATCCTTAATGCATTGTAAGTATTTAATTTGATATGGGATTTGATGTAACTTTAGCAATCTGTTCTATTTTTAAGGACATCTAACCTGCTGATTTCATTTTTTAAATATGTCTTTGATAACCTCATCATTGGTTCATACTGCCTAAGTAGTAACATAGCCTATTTATTTAAAATTCCTCTCAGAATTTTGTATAACTTGTTAACTGTTATGTTCTTTGGCATAGTTATAGGGTAGGTAGTTTATCTAAAGTCTTCAGTTAATCTCATAAACTGCTTCTTGCCTATATTGACTTGAGCTGCCTTTTCCTTAAACATATGCTTTGCCCATAGCAGTTTCAGTTTTGCTAGCTGACCTTACTTGAGTTATGTTCCATTTCATTTTTTGCTCTCTTTCCCATCCCTCAATCACCATCTTATTTTAAGTTGTATTTTTACCTCCTTCTATTTGTTAGGCACAGTGTTATGTGTTCAGGATACTGCCTTTGGAGCAGGTGGGCTACCATCTTCCAGATCCTCATAGGGGTGGAGCAAATGGTAGAGGAAGGAGAAAGCCAAGTTTGACTGCAGTAATTCCTTGAAATATGCCGCAACCGCAACATAGGTACTAAAAAGTATATTTGGACTGGTTTAATAATGTGTAAATCAGTTTGCTTCAGTTCCTTTTTTGTGTTGCTTATAAATATAGTATTTCATGAGTATTCTTCAGTCGCCTCTAGAGAAAAGCAGAATACTTGCTCAGCCCAATTGATAACTTGAATTACATAAGGAATGTTAGGTCAGTGCTAATTAAATGTGATCCTCTAAAATTACAAGTCTTCTAGAATGTTCACTAAACTGTTGTGGGATCAGATGTTAAAAACATTCCATTTTCTTAATTTTTATTAGGTAATATTTGAAATATGCAAAAATCATGTAGTTTTAAGTGTGCTAGTAAACTAACTCCCTGACCACTCAAAAGAAAAATGTTCTAGTTTGTAACATTTATCCATTTCTATGTTGTAAATACTGCCATCTTGGCCAGTTTCTAGTTCCCAATATGACATTACTGAATGTGGAGTTGGGAAGAGATGTGCACAATGACCTTTGCCAGCTCACATCAGCAGGCTCCAATATACCACTAATGTTATAAAGCATAATGATAAAGACCCACAGACCTACCACTTGACCTATGAACTAGAACAATACCAATATTATTGTGGCCTTTCTGTTTCCTATGTCAAAATTATTTAAAGATTTGCCTTTCGTGCAATAATAGTGAACCTAATTTGCTAACTGTGTTCCAGGAACTATTCCATATTTTACTAAAACCTTTAATCCTTACAGTATCTCTATGAAGTAATATTATTTTACAAGTGGAATTGCACATAGGGAATTTAAATAAGGCCACACAGCTAGGAAGTGGCAGGGTCAGGATTCTAACCCAGGCAGTCTGACTGCAGAACGTGTGCTCATAACCATTACACTACACTACCTCTTTTGATGATATATTTTTTTAATAGATCTTTATTGGAGTATAATTGCTTCACAATACTGTGTTAGTTTCTGTTGTACAACAAAGTGAATCATCCATATGCATACATATGTCCCCATATCCCCTCCCTCTTAAGCCTCCCTCCCATCCTCCCTATCCCACCCCTCTAGGTCATCGCAAAGCACTGAGCTGATCTCCCTGTGCTATGCTGCCGCTTCCCACTAGCTAACTATTTTACATTCGGTAGTGTTTATATGTCGATGCTACTCTCACTTCACCCCAGCTTCCCCCTCCCGCCCCATGTCCTCAAGTCCATTCTCTATGTCTGCGTCTTTATTCCTGCCCTGCCACTAGGTTCATCAGTACTACTTTTTTTTTTTTTTTAGATACCACAGATATGTGTTAGCATACGGTATTTGTTTTTCTCTTTCTGACTTACTTCACTCTATGACGGACTTTAGGTCCATCGACCTCACTACAAATAACTCAATTTCGTTTCTTTTTATGGCTGAGTAATGCTATTGTATATATGTGCCACATCTTCTTTACCATTTATCTGTTGATGCACACTTACGTTGCTTCCATGTCCTGGTTATTGTAAATAATGCTGCAGTGAACATTGTGGTACATGTCTCTTTTTGAATTATGGTTTTTGTATGAATATGTTTGCTTATATTCTAGTGACAAGAGGCTTATATTTGACTATAAAGGCAGGATTTGCCTAGGGCAAGATCAAAAGTGCTGCCACTGATTATACATTCTCATTTAGTGGATTTCAATTTTATTATTAAATGTCTCAAGAAATTTTGGAAGTCTGCTGCAATCTTGTTTTGTTTTTGCATGCTTTGCCCTTTTTGTGGGTGTATGAAATTGACAATGATTTCTTGAGAGTTTATTTTCTACTCTTTTGAACTTTTAGTTCTCTCTAGTCTCCATTTCAGCAGCAAGTAGCAGTTCAGGAGATGGTTATTCTACATCAGAGGTTAGAAACAGACGTAGTGGTGGGTATGTTTTTGGTGATGTTAATAGATACAAAGTCCATTGAAAAAGATTACTGGAAACTTGAAAAGGAAAAAATGCATAAAAGTGTAGTGAAATCTTAATAAAAAATACCTTTTTATTAAAGTTTAGAAATAAGGGATTTGCATCCACTTTTAAGTCCTAGAGAGAAGAGGCTCAAACAGTGATAGAAAAGATTTGTGCATTTTCTGATTAAATTTAGTTAGCCTTACTCAGTTGCTGTATTTTTGCTTCAGTAGAAAATACTATTTATATTGTTAATTACCAGGGAAAATTTTTTCACTCTAATAAAAATTTTAAACTGGCAGATATTAAAGTTTTTAAGAGAAGAAACCATGGTAGAGTGAAACATAACTGGTTGAAACTTTGGAGAGTTTTTCTGCCTATATACAGAACTTTATCCAAACCTTCCACATAGATAAGGATCTGTTCTTTTTGAAAATTTTCTACTAAAAGGCATATCAAAACTTACCTTAGCAACACATTTCTAAGATTTAGCTATCGCAAGCTGCTAATAAAGTGGAAGGAGATGTGGCCTAAGGGAGCCTGAATTTATATCGAAGTTCGGTCATTTAACTAGCCACGTAATGTGCAAGTTATTCAACTTGCCTGAATCTTGTCGTATAAATACAAATGCAAATGATGGTATCTCGCATTCAGTGCTGTGGTAGGGATTAAATGACAGGACATGGAACTTAATGGATATTTGGTATTTTTTTCTTTGTATTGGCAGGAAATGTGGACCTTAACAGCCTCATCCCACCCTCTCATTTTGCAAGCAAGGGAAAAAAATCAGCTCTGTAGCAGTGACCAGTATGTGAATTTGAAGTCATAAACCATGGTTTGTTTATATATCCCTTACTCTTTCTGAGCCCTTGTCCCCATTACATACTTTTAAAATCTCTTTTCCAAGGAAAAGACCCATTCAACATCTTTTCCAGTTTGCTAGTGTGCCTTCCCATAATGCAAAGGGGCTAGATAGTAGAAAAACTACATTTCCCAGCTACTGTATTGAGGATTTGGATGTGCTTTAGATTCCACCAAACAGATGCACTATTTATAAGACTCGAAATCAAAGTGTGTAAGAAAATCAGGTGTGTGAAGCATTTGTTTCACTGGTGTGGGTCAGCCCCATGGTTTTCAAACTTTAGCATGTATTAGAATCATCTGGAAGGCTTATTGAAACACACATTGCTGGATCTTGCCCCCAGAGTTCCTTATTCAAATGGTCTGGTGTGGGGCCTGAAAAGTTTACCTTTCTAGCAAGTTTCAGGTACACCCTCTTTCTGAGTCTAAATTTTTTTGCTTTTTGACATCCCAAACTAATGGTCATTTTGGCAGGTTGACTCATTTATTCATTCAAAAAGTTTATGGTATGCCTGCCATATGCCAGGATCTCTGCTAGACTCTGGGGACATGATGGTGAGTAGAAATGTTGTTGTCCTCATGAAACTTCTAGTGAAATGGGAAAGAGACAGTCTTAGTTGTATGTTAGCACAGGTGTAACATTTAGATGAAGAAAAGGAGTAATTTGACTTGTCAGCAAAGGCTTCACTGAGGAGCAGATGTCTAATCTGCAAGCTGAAAGATGAGGAGGAATTAAGTAGGCTAGGCAGGGAACAATCCATTTCCTACGCAGAGGGAACAGTGTGTGCAGAAGCCCTGAACAGGGAAAGGGATTGACAAGAATGGGTGACTGAAAGAAGGCCTTTGTAGTTAGAGTAGAAAGGATGAATTTGGGAGAGTAGAGTAGAAGTAGGGAGCAAGTCAAGAGTGAATACTAGCAATTAGTTAGGAACCATTACAGCAGCCTAGGTGAGAGAAAATGGTAGCTTGGACTGTGGTAATGCTGGCAGAGACAAAAATATAGTCAGTTTTGAGCCATATTTCGAGGTTTTTTGTTTTTGTTTTTTTAATTATATAGCTTATTGGGTTGAAGTACATTGCAGAAGTTGCAGGTTGATTGATTTTTACTTTTTTCTCTTTAGGAATCATCCATCCTGCCTGTGCTACTGGATGAATGGAAAACTGATTTAAACAAAGTACTAACAAGGAATTGTCCTTGATTTTTGTACTTCGTAGCATTCCTCAACATTCTTTTTACATTTTCTCTTACTGTAAAAACTGCATTTAAGTTAGAAAATGAAGCAATTGAAAAGGAAAAGGAAAAGCAATTTCAGTGTACAAGAAACTCAGACCCTTTTGAAAGAAATTACAAAAAGGAAAGAAGTCATTTTTTCCAAGCAGCTCAATACAACAATTAATGTGATGAAGCGAATGGCTTGGGAGGAGATTGCACAGTGTGTGAATGCTGTAGGAGAAGGAGAACAGAGAACAGGGACAGAAGTGAAAAGGAGGTACCTTGACTGGCGAGCACTTATGAAGAGAAAGAGGATGAAGGCGAACATTAAGCTAGTTGGTTCGGGGTTTCCCCTTCCCACATCCGATTTAGATGACTCTCTCACTGAAGAGATAGATGAAAAGATTGGATTCCGAAATGATACAAATTTTGATTGGCAAAATGTGGCAGATTTCAGGGATGCAGGTGGATCCTTAACTGAGGTCAAAGTGGAAGAGGAAGAAAGAGATCCCCAGAGTCCTGAAGTAAGTATTAGCCTGTGTGAACCCTCTTTTTATTTCTCCATTTCTGATATGAAAGTTTATTATAGACCAGGAACAGTTAAGAAATGCCCAGATTTTCAAGCTAACTTAAAAATAGTACATAACAAAGTCATCCCATTTTTTTCCATCTTAATATCATCAATCTCTTTCTTCTCATCTAAATATACTTCTCTTAATTATATATATTAATGATGTCAGGTAATAGTAAAGATTTTTCAAAATTCAAAGTAAATGGTTTTGTGTGCTCAAACAATACAGAAAGCTTTTAAGAAATTCTTAGACAAATTAACAACCATGAAGTATAAATAAATACTGAGAACTACTTTTCTCTTTTAGTTTGAGATTGAAGAGGAAGAAGAAATGTTGTCATCAGTCATACCAGATTCCAGGAGGGAAAGTGAACTTCCTGATTTCCCCCACATTGATGAGTTTTTTACTCTGAATTCAACACCATCTAGGTCTGCATATGATGAGCCCCATTTGCTTGTAAACATAGAGAAACAGAAACTAGAATTGGAAAAACGACGGCTCGATATTGAGGCTGAAAGACTGCAGGTAGAGAAGGAACGCCTACAGATTGAGAAAGAGAGGCTGCGACAGTTAGACATGGAGCATGAGCGGCTTCAGCTGGAGAAGGAGCGGCTGCAGATTGAAAGAGAGAAGTTGAGGTTACAGATAGTCAACTCAGAGAAACCATCTTTGGAAAATGAACTTGGTCAAGGAGAAAAGTCCATATATCAACCACAGGATATAGAAACAGAGAAGTTAAAACTTGAGAGAGAACGCTTGCAACTGGAAAAAGATAGGCTGCAGTTTTTAAAATTTGAATCAGAGAAGCTGCAGATTGAAAAGGAGCGCTTACAAGTAGAGAAAGAGAGACTACGAATGCAGAAGGAAGGACACTTGCAGTGATTTATTTAGGTCTCCATTTATCAGTTGTTTGTAAACCATAGGCTTAGATAATATAAAAATGGTTGCAGGATTAGCAGTATTATTTTTTTTTCCTGTTTAATATTAGTGTTTTCAGTAGGAAAAAGATAGTTATTTGTGGGTAATTATATGCTTAAGTAGTATATTGTATAAAAACTATGTGCCCTTGCATAAACAGTATAGCAAAAACTATTGTGCTATACTCTTTAAATTAGTAAAATTACATAGAGTCTTGTCTAATCTGTGCACTCAGAGTTTACAATTATGTCTGTAAAATCCTAGCTCAATAGTTCTCAACTGGGGGTGACTTTGGCTCCCAAAAGACATTTGGCAATGTCTGGAGACATTTTTGGTTGTCAAAACTGGGCAGTGGGGCACGTTGCTACTGGCATGTAGTAGGGAGAGGCCAGGGATGCCTACATCCTGCAATGCACAGGACAGTCCCCCACAAAAAAGAATGATCCAACCCAAAATGTCAACATTGCTGAGGTTGAGAAACCCTGTCCTAGCCTGACTGAGCACCTCTTCAGCTTTGTTTCAGTTTCAGAATATTAAAACCTCAGATATTTATGTGGGAGTTACTTAAATGGCCCAAAACTTTAACTATGAAACATTACTGTGTAGTATATTGAATATAGAAAGTAATGAAGATTATAGGTATTTTATTCATATGTTTCCATCTGTAAATAATGTGAGAGTCAGAAAACTGCAGGGAACATCAGAGATTGTCTAAAGTGGGTCACTTTGAAAAGCAGTTCATTTGTCTAGCTATTGATGCTTTAGAAACCACACACACTTTTTAAGCTTTAGTTAGTTACGCTTTCTTCTTTGATTCCATTGTCTTAGTTTAGACAAAAATTTTCATTTCAACCATGTACTGAAATCTTAATGTAAGTGGTTGAATCTAGTAAACATGTTACCAGTTTAAAAATGGTACCAGTAGTCAATGAGCTTGAACTCAGTAAGTGGTAATTTGATTTTTAAAATAGATAATAGCTATTTGGAACTGGGAGTGGGGGTGGGGGGAGAATGTCCTTGTATCCAATAGTAATGATGATGGTGATGAAATAATGATAGTAGCTGTGTGTTTTGAATTAGGAAATCACTGCACACTGCCTGACCTAATCTGTAGAAAATTGAGAGTAGTATCTATTATTATTCCTGAATCTGAGGCTTAGAAGTCATACAGTGTGTAAATGGCTAATTTCATATATCATGATGTATTTTGTCTTTGCCCCTCCCTGTGCAACAAAGTATGTATCTTTAGTCCCTTTGGTATTTATTCTGAGACCAAGGGCTGGCTTTAATCTGGTGATTTGCCTTCAATCCCCTGAAGGTACTTCTTCCACAATCCAGGTGATTCTAATGCACACTAAAGTTGAGAATCACTGCACGAGATCACTTTGTATTTTCCCATTTCCAGGGCTGATATGTAGCCTTAGTATATCTCTTCTATTGACAGGTACTACCTTGATTCTGCATTTGGTCCTTGTTAATTTAAGAATGTCTTGAAACCTTATGTGACATTTGAGTATGGGTATGTAAGGAAAAAATATACTTCTTCTTAGTTACCTTGACTTTGAAATAGTGTTATTTTTCTATAACTGAAATAAATGCTTCTACCATAGAAATAAAATTTGCCTATACTAACTATGTGAACGTTTATCATTTCAAGTGATGCTCAGTGCTATGAGGGTTGAGGTTGTCAAGCCTGGAAAAGAGCTTTATCATGGTGAGTTGGGGAAAGGGTCCTAAACATTTGTGTTAGACATTGTGCTATGTGCTTTTCCATACATTATTTTATTTGTTTCTCAAAATAATCCTGAGCTAAGTCATGTTAGCCCTACTTTTATAAGAAAGGAAATAGTGCCTCAGAATACTTGAAAAATGATATGCCAATACTGACCCAAGATTTTAGCATAAGAGCTCTAAGGAGAAGGAGTATTGAAAGTTTGTAGATGTAGTTATAAGTATGGTAGCTTGGTCACTTGCTACTTGTGAAAGTCATTTAACTTACTCTGTGATTTGATTTCCTCATGTATAAAATGAGCGTAATGATATCTGCTCTGCCTATGCTTCATAGTTCTTTTTTTGTTAATAAAATGGTATTGAAACTATAATATGCTATTTTAAAGGCAACTTGATATTAGTGTTACATTTAAGATCAATAGATGTTAACTTCCTAGAAGTAAGCATTGAAGATAGCCAATATTATTTATGAATGGAGCATTCTTGGTTCCTATAAGTAAGAGACTTAAAAAAAAAGAAGCATCAGCTTAATATCTTCCAGGGCTTTGGTTGAGGAGCCTTGGGTTTCTTAACCCTGCCCCAGGTATAGATGGATTGGGTTGGATCACTATAGTAGGAAACTTCATTGCTGCATTTCTGAAGTGGTAGGCACACTGGGAGTGAGTCATTTTGGTTAGTTTTTTCTGTGTAACAAACCACTCCAAAACTGAGTGGCTCATGTTGCTTATGATTTTAGAGGCAATTAGGCTGAGCTCAGTTGGGTGGTTCTGATCTTGGCTGGGTTCTCATGGTCAGCTGCAGGTTAGCTAGGCTGTTCAGCTTCTGGGGGTGTTAACTGGATATTGGTTTGGGGTGGGGGGTTGTCTTAGCTCTCCTGATGGTGTTTAATCCTCTAACAGGATTTGTTTTAATGGGGATGGCAGGAGTTCAAGAGCGAAAGAAGTGATTCTCAAAGTGTCTTGAGGTCAAGGCTCAGGACTGGCACTTCACTTCTGCTGCACGATACTGGCCAAAACAAATCATTGGGTCAGACCAGAGTTGAGAGGTGGGGAATAGAGTCCACCTCTTGATATAAGGAGCTGTAAAGTCTTTCTGCAAAAAATGGGAATACAGAGGGGGGTGAGGAATTGTGTTCATTCTCATAATCTACTACACAGTCATTTTGGTTTGCCTGGGATACTCCTGATTATACCAGGAGCTTACCTGGTTTAGCATTTGTCCTAGGTAGAAATACCCTAATATGGGCATTAAATTATATTGTCATCCTGATCATGAGGAACACCTTCATCCCTTTTGTAAGGATGCTGATTAGAAGAAGGAAGGGGCCATAAATTTGCTTATAAACACTATAGTCTTTGTAATTGAAGAGAATTCTTGCTTAACTTCTTTTGTTTTCTACCTAATTTGTCCATTTTTTATTACTTTGCTTCTCTCTTTTCATTTTTCTACCTCTTCATGCTTTGTCTCTTCTATCCTGAAAATAAAAACAGATCATAGTGCTTCCAGAATATTTTGTTTTAAATTGGTAGCTACCTTTCCTACCTCTCCTTAACTTTTTTTTGTTTTGAAATCAAAATTGTTTTCACTGGGTTGCTCTACATTTGTTTTAACATTATACTTCCCCCCCAAATAAATTAATTTTTTAAATACAGGTGACCCATTGAACAATGTGGGGGTTAGGGGCACTGACCCCCCCCCATGCAGTTGAAAATCTGCATGTAACTTTTGACTCCCTGAAAACTTAACTACTAATAACCTACTCTTGACTGGAAACCTTACTGATAACATAAACAGTTAGTTAACACATATTTTGCATATGTATTACATTCTGTATTCTTACAATGGAGTAAGCTAGAGAAAAGGAAATGTTATTAAGAAAACCATGAGAAAGAGAAAACACATTTACAGTACCATATTGTATTTATCTATACCATAAGTTTATATCATCTACTTACAAGATGAATTGTCTGTCTTAGCAGTATCTACATCAATATTGTCTTATATGATACAAAACACTGTAGATGTTATATGTATTACACTAGACATCAAAAATGAAAAGTGAAAAATTCATTTATTTACAGGTATAACGCTTCATACATTGATAATAAAGGAGCAGCAGTATGATTGCTTTATGGTAGCCTAGTGTAATCAATATAATTAATTCATGGTAGCCTAGCCTATAGACTAATGAATGAATCGTTATAAAATTTTTATGAAATATAGTATACAGTCATATTCATGATAGAGTATTGGAAACATTGTTACATTTAAAAAAATCATTGTGATGATAGGCTGATACTGTTTCTCCAATTATGAGAGAGAGAGACGTACTGTACAGTAATGTGAAAACAAGTTATAAAATAGCAAGAAGACTAACACATTACTAATCTTATATTAAATATCACTCATATTATGCCTATATAAGGATAGGCTTTCCACTTATATACAAGTCTTGCACATGATGTTCTACACAGTGAATACTTAGGTGATAATGATCGTGACACAAAAACGTCTCATACAGTTCTTGCTGTACAGTTATTAGATTTTCACATGCAGACACACATAAACACAACAGATAAGTTAATTAACAGTACAGCATAGTGATTATTTACTATTCATTAAGTGGAAGTGGATCATCATAAAGATCTTCATCCTCATAGTCTTCACCTTGAGTAGGCTGAGGAGGAGGAGGAAGAGGAGGGGTTGATCTTGCTGTGTTAGGGTGGCAGAGGCAGAAGAGGTGGAGGAGGTGGAAGGGGAGGCAGGAGAAGCAGGCACATTCAGTGTAACTTCATGGAAATACATTGTAATTTCTGTCCTTTTTGCTTTTTAATTTCTCTAGAAATGTTTTAACATGGTACCAAACCTTCCACTATTTGCTTTAGTTTTGGTGTCCATATCATAGAAGGGTCCATGTTGTAAAGAAGTCAAATGCAGTCTTGCATAACTGGAACCCTTCTACCAGATTATCTAATGTCAATTGGTTTTCTGGCACTGCTTCTGCTACATCTATTCCTCATCATCTGGTTTGAAAGCACTCATCTTCATCAAGTGGTCTTCTGTTAATTCCTCTGGTTGTGGTGTCTATCAGCTCTTGAGTCTCTCCAAGATCCATATCTTGAAACCCTTCCCTCACCCCCCACCTTTTTTGGTCATGTCCACAATCTCTTTTATGATTTCCTCGATTGGCTCTATCATAAGTCCTGTGATGTCACGTAACAAATCTGGACACAGTTTTCTCCAACAGGAATTTACAGTTTCAGGCTTAATGGCTTTCATGGCTTTTTCTAAAATAACCATGACATCTTCAATGGTGTAATCCTTCCAGACTTTCATGATGTTCTGTCAGGGTTCTCTTCCATTGCGTTGATAGTCCTTTCCATAGAGTACCATGTGTAATGAGCCTTAAAGGTCCGTATGACCCCCTGATCTAGAGGCTGAATTAGAGATGTTGTTTTGGGGGAAGTAGGTCACTTTGATGCCTTTGATGTTGAACTTATGGGGTTCTGGGTGGCCAGGGGCATTGTCCAATAGCAAAATAACTTTAAAAGACGGTCCCTTCCTCACAAGATACTTTCTAACTTCAGGGACAAAGCATGTATGGAACCAATCCAGAAAAAGTGTTCTCATTGTTCAGACCTTCTTGTTGTACAACTAAAAGCCTGGCAGCTGGTGTTTATCTTTTCCCTTCAAGGCTCAGGTGTTAGCAGCTTTATAGATAAGAGCAGTCCTGATTATAAACCTAATTTAATTGTATTTGCATAAAAAGTAGAGTTAGCCTGTCCCTCCCTGCCTTAAATCCTGGTGCTCACTTCTCTTCCTTACTAATAAATGTCCTGCATGGAATTTTTTTCCAGAATAGGGCACTTTTGTCTGCATAAAAAACCTGTTCAGGCAGATATCCTTTCTCCTCAATGATTTTCTTAATGGTGTCTGGGAACTTGTCTGCTGCCTCTTGGTCAGCAGAAGCTGCTTCTTCTATTACATTGGCATTTTTAAAAAGCCAAACCTCTTTCTAAAATTACAAAACTGTGCTGGCATTAAATTCTCCAGCTTTAGATCTTTCACCTTCCTTTTGTTTTAAATTATCATATAATGACTTTGCTTTTTCTTGAATCAAATTAGAGTCTATAGGTATGCCTTTCTTACAGCAACCCTGAACCCATATAAAAGCTGCATTTTCAATATGAGATAAAAAGGTATTTTGCAAAAAGTGCAAGGTTTTCACACCTGCTGGTGGAGCTGCAGTGACAGCTTCATGAATTCCCTTTTCCTTTTTTACAGTGGTCCTTATGCTGAATCCATTTATCTTGAAATGGTGGGCAATCGCAGCTGCAGACCTTAATCTACTCTACACATCAGGCAATTCAGCTTTTCCTTGTAAACTTATGACTTTTCTCTGCTTCTTGGGAGCACTTCCAGCATCACTAGTGGCATTTTGTATGGGTCCCATGGTGTTATTCAAAGTTTATGGTATTGCACTAAACATGATAAAAAATACACAGGAACTGTAAGAGATCACTTTTTACTGTGGTATGCAATTTACTGGAGAGATAAACTGCTCACACAGAGATGATTAGCATCACATGGCATTTTAAGCTGACACAGCACGAGCTCACCACAATAGCAACAAGAGGTGGCTATGAAATTATTATAGTATTACAATAAGCACTACAGTTAATTTATGCAGTTATTTAATACTGGATTTTTACATTTGTTTACATTTCTCTGGACTATGAATGGTGCCATGTGTGGTCTGTGTGTGTGTAAGTTTTGAGAAATTGTAATTTTTTATAATAGATTTTTGTATATTTTGATAGTAAATAATGAAATAGACTAGTACGTACATATATTTTATGCATTCATGACATGTATTTTTCTTATGTTTTTGATATTTCTAGGCTATGCAGTTCATCTGTGAGTTTTTTCAAATTGTCACAAGTCTCCAAAAAGTTTTCCAGTATATTTATTGAAAAAATTTGCACATAAGTGGACAGCTCAAACCTATGCAGTTCGAAGGTTCAACTGTATATAACTTTTGTCAAGGCTTTCTAGTTGCTATCCTTAGACCTGAAGTTGTAACTTCTAAAGCTCCCAGAATATTAAACACCTGTTTCGTTTTTTGACCTCTAACTTCTTTTTGACACATGCTGAGACTTTACAACATACATATCAGGTGGCATTTTGTGCAGGGCCTTAATTAAAACCCAGATGAGAATTGTCAAAGGTATCACTTTGAAATTTCTTCCCAATGCGTATCAAAAAGGATTTAGCTTAAACATAGTGGGAAGACAACCAAAGAACATATCTTCTTGGGGAAAAGAAAAGATTTGTTGATTAAATCTCAGGAGATTAATTTACCACTGTAGATAGAAGCATTGAGACCATGCTGAATTGAACTGAGACCAGAAGAAATGAGAAATTGACAATGATTATAAAATATGAATTTTGATAAATATATTCTGAGAAGAACTTTCTTGATGAATTTTATCAGGGAAAACCCTTTATTATTTAGCATTTATATTTCTGATGTGACCCATTCATCTTTAAAAAATTTTAATAAGTTGAAATATAAAATCCATCTACCCTGGTGTCAGTTCCTTTCAAATCTAAATTTCCAGTTCCAACATTTGAATTGAACTATAAACCTGTATTTTCAATTGTTATATGGCATTTCACCATGTATATTTTGCTGTTTTCTGAAATACATGGTATATGCCAGAATCAAATTCATTAACTCCCTTCTCTCATATCTGTAAATTATCTTCCCTATGCAGTTGGTATTATTTGTACCAGATTGTTTGGTTGGAAATTTTAGTGGTGTCCTCTAATCCTTTGCCTTCTTCAATCTACTAATGTTGTTGATCAAGTCCTGTATTTTCTTCTTTTGATGGCTCATTCCAATCTCCTTCAATCTCACATGTAGTCCTTAGCATCGTGGCATTTGCAGTCTGTATCTCAGCAGTCTCCTGATTCTCAGTTTGCTTCTATTTAATCCTCCCTGTATGATACTTCCAGAATAGATTTCATAAAGTACTGCATTCATTATGCCCTGAGAATTAACAGGACATGAACTAGTGGAAGAAGAGCAGAGCTCTGGAAAGACCATAGGTCCAGTCTCAGCTCCACTTTATCATTTGGGTGATGTGGGGCAGTTGGTGTTTCTTAGTCATGGTTCTTCATCTCTATTACATTGAATATCATGCCCTAACTCTCACTTTATAATAATAAAATTAATATATGAGAATGCAGTTAGAATTTAGAAATCAGCTTAAAGACATTACACATTTTTCTTCCCTGTAACAAGGATTCCTTCTGAATCAAGTGTAATGTCCTCAGATGTTCTTTGCCTACCCTAAGATTGTCTCATACCAACATAAATAGGTTTGTCAATGTTCTTTCCAAATACTCCATGAATTTTTCTTCCCTTTTCCTTTGATCATGTTGCTTTTACACTTGAACTCTTCAGTTTTTATCCTACAGTGACAATCAGCAGAGAAAAGCTTTTTCCGATCTGGGGACTTTGTCATTTCTACCATTCTCTACCATAATTAAAAATATAAAAATGAATTTCCCTGAATAAAATTGAAATATTTTATCATATAAATTTGGTATCATTTTAACAAGTTGATGTATAGTTGACTTACAATATTATCTTAGGGTATACAACATAATAATTTGATGTTTTTATAGGCTATACTCCATACAGAGTTATTATAACATATTGACTATATTCCTTGCTCTGTATGTTACATCCTTGTAACTTATTTATTTTATACCTAGTAGTTTGCGCCTCTTAAAGCCCCTCACCTATTTGGCCCCTCCACCCATCCCTCTCCCCTCTGGTAACCACTAGTTTGTTTTCTATATCTGTGAGTCTGTTTCTGTTTATTTGTTTTATTTTTTTCTCTTTTTAATTGGGGTATAGTTGCTTTACAGTGTTGTGTTAGTTTCTGTTGTACAACGAAGTGAAGCAGCTATATGTATACATATATCCCCACCCTCCTGGGACTCCCTCCCAACCCCACCCCATCCCATCCATCTAGGTCAACACAGAGCACCGAGCTGAGCTCCCTGCGCTGTACAGCAGGTCCCCGTTAGCTATATGTTTTACACATGGCAGTGCACATATGTCAATCCCAATCTCCCAATTCATCCTCCCCTTCCCCCATGTCCACACATCCATTCCCTACATCTGCCCTGCAAATAGGTTCATCTGTACCATTTTTCTAGATTCCACATAACATGCGTTAATATACGACATTTGTTTTTCTCTTCCTGACTTACTTCATTCTGTATGACAGACTCTAGGTCCATCCACCTTACTACAAATAACTCAATTTTGATCCTTTTTATGGCTAATATTCCACTGTATATATGGGCCACATCTTCTTTATCCAGTCATCTGTTGATGGAAATTTAAGTTGGTTCCATGTCCTGGCTATTGTAAATATTACAGCAATGAACATTGTGGTACATGTCTCTTTTTGAATTATGGTTTTCTCAGGGTATATGCCCAGTAGTGGGATTGCTGGGTCATATGGAAGTTCTATTTTTAATATTTTAAGGAACCTCCATACTGTTCTCCATAATGGCTGTATAAATTTACATTCCCACCAACAGTGCAAGAGGGTTCCCTTTTCTCCACACCCTCTCCAGTGCTTATTGTTTGTAGATTTTTTGATGATGGCCATTCTGACTGGTGTGAGGTGATACCTCATTGTAGTTTTGATCTGCATTTCTTTAATAATTAGTGATGTTCATCATCTTTTCATGTACCTTTGGCCATCTGTATGTCTTCATTGGAGAAATGTCTGTTTAGGTCTTCCACCCATTTTTTTATTGTGTTGTTTGGTTTTTTGATTATTGAGCTGCATGAGCTGTTTGTATATTTTGGAGATTAATCCTTTGTCAGTTGCTTCATTTGCAAATATTTTCTCCCATTCTGAGGGTTGTCTTTTCATCTCATTTATGCTTTTCTTTGCTGTGCAAAAGCTTTTAAGTTTAATAGATCCCATTTGTTTATTTTTGTTTTTATTTTCATTACTCTAGGTGGTGGGTCAAAAAAGAACTTGCTGTGATTTATGTCAAAGAGTGTTCTTCCTATGTTTTCCTCTAATAGTTTTATAGTGTCCAGTCTTACATTTAGGTCTTTAAACCATTTTGAGTTTATTTTTGTGTATGATGTTAGGGAATGTTCTAGTTTAATTCTTTTACATGTAGCTGTCCAGTCTTCCCAGCACCGCTTATTGAAGAGACTGACTTTTCTTCATTGTATATTCTTGCCTCCTTTGTCATAGATTAGGTGATCATCGGTGTATGGGTTTATCTCTGGGCTTTCTATCCTGTTCCATTGATTTATATTACTGTTTTTGTGGCAGTAGCATACTCTCTTGATTACTGTAGCTTTGTAGTATAGTCTGAAGTCAGGGAACCTGATTCCTGCAGCTCTGTTTTTCTTTCTCAAGATTGCTTTGGCTATTCAGGGTCTTTTGTGTTTCCATACATGTTGTAGAATTTTTTGTTCTAGTTCTGTGAAAAATGTCATTGGTAATTTGATAGGGATTGCATTGAATCTGCAGATTGCTTTGGGTAATATAGTCATTTTCACAATATTGATTCTTCCAGTCCAAGAACATGGTATATCTCTCCATCTGTTTGTGTCATCTTTGATTTCTTTCATCAGTGTCTTATAGTTTTCTGAGTACAGATCTTTTACCTCCTTAGGTGGGTTTATTCCTAGGTATTTTATTCTTTCTGTTGCAATGGAAATGGAATTGTTTCCTTAATTTCTCTTTCTGATATTTCACTGTTAGTGTATAGGAATGCAGTCTACTTCTTTGCATTAATTTTGTATCCTTCAACTTTACCAAATTTGTTGATTAGTTCTAGTAGTTTTTGGATGGCATCTTTAGAATTTTCCATGTATAGTACCGTGTCATCTGCAAAGAAAAGAAGAAGTTTTACTTCTTTGGATTCCTTTTCTTTTTCTTCTCTGTTTGCCATAGCTAGGACTTCCAAAACTATGTTGAATAATAGTTGCGAGAGCGGACATCCTTGTCTTGTTCCTGATTTTAGAGGAAATGCTTTCAGTTTTTCAACACTGAGAATGATGTTTGCTGTGGGTTTGTTATATATGGCCTTTATTATGTTGAGGTAGGTTCCCTCTATGCCTACTTTCTGGAGAGTTCTTTTTATCATAAATGAGTGTTGAATTTTGTCAAAAGCTTTTTCTGCATCTATCGAAATCATATGGTTTTTATTTAATTTGTTAATATGGTGTATCACATTGATTGATTTGCATATATCGAAGAATGCTTGCATCCCTGGGATAAATCCCACTTGATCAAGGTGTATGATCCTTTTAATGTGTTGTTGGATTCTGTTTCCTAGTATTTTGTTGAGGAATTTTGCATATATATTCATCAATGATAATGGTCTGTAATTTTCTTTTTTTGTGATATCTGTAAACCTTTAGCCAGACTCATCAAGAAAAAAAGGGAGAGCACTCAAATCAATAAAATTAGAAATGAAAAAGAAGTTACAGCTGACACCACAGAAATACAAAAGATGATAAGAGACTACTACAAGCAACTATATGCCAATAAAATGGACAACCTGGAAGAAATGGACAAATTCTTAGGAAAGTACAACCTTCCAAGACTGAACCAGGAAGAAATAGAAAATATAAATAGACTAATCACAAGTAATGAAATTGAAACTGCAATTAAAAATCTTCCAACAAACAAAAGTCCTGGACCAGATGGCTTCACAGGTGAAGCAGAGGATATTGCAAAGGATATTCCTCTGCAATATTTTGGAAGGGTATGAGGAGGATGGGTGTTAGCTCTTCTCTAAATGTTTGATAGAATTCACCTGTGAAGCCATCTGGCCCAGGACTTTTGTTTTTTGGAAGATTTTTAATTGCGGTTTCAATTTCATTACTTGTGATTGGTCTATTTATATTTTCTATTTCTTCCTGGTTCAGTCTTGGAAGATTGTACTTTCCTAAGAATTTGTCCATTTCTTCCAGGTTGTCCATTTTATTGGCATATAATTGCTTGTAGTAGTCTCTTATCATCTTTTGTATTTCTGTGGTGTCAGTTGTAACTTCTTTTTCATTTCTAATTTTATTGATTTGAGTGCTCTCCCTTTTTTTCTTGATGAGCCTGGCTAAAGGTTTATCAATTATGTTTATCTTCTCAAAGAACCAGCTTTTAGTTTCATTGATTTTTGCTATTGTTTTCTTTGTCTCTATTTCATTTATTTCTGTTCTGATCTTTATGATTTCTTTCCTTCTACTAACTTTGGGTTTTGTTTATTCTTCTTTCTCTAGTTGATTTAGGTGTAAGGTTAGTTTGTTTATTTGAGATTTTTCTTGTTTCTTGAGGTAGGATTTAATTGCTATAAACTTCCCTCTTAGGACTGCTTTTACTGCATCCCATAGATTTTGAGTTGTTGTGTTTTCATTGTCATTTGTTTCTATGTATTTTTTCATTTCCTCTTTGATTTCTTCAGTGACTTCTTGTTTATTTAGTTGCATATTGTTTAGCCTCCATGTGTTTGTGTTTTTTGCTTTTTTTTCCTATAATTGATTTCTAATCTCATAGCGTTTTGGTCAGAAAAGATGCTTGATACGATTTCAATTTTCTTAAATTTACTGAGGCTTGATTTGTGACCCAAGATGTGACCTATCCTGGAGAATGATCTGTGTGTACTTGAGAAGAAAGTGTATTCTGCTGCTTTCTGATGGAATGTCCTATAAATATCTATTAAGTCTATCTGGTCTATTTCATTGAAAGCTTGTGTTTCCTTATTTATTTTCTGTCTAGATGGTCTGTCCATTGGTGTAATTGGGGTGTTAAAGTCCCCCACTATTTTTGCATTACTGTCAATTTCCCCTTTTATGGCTGTTAACATTTGCCTTATGTATTGAAGTGCTCGTATGCTGGGTGCAGAAATATTTATAATTATTATGTCTTCTTCTTGGATTGATGCCTTGATCATTATATAGTGTCCTTCCTTATCTCTTGTAATAGTCTTTATTTTAAAGTCTAGTTTATCTGATATGAATACTGCCACTCCAGCTTTCTTTTGATTTCCATTTGCATGGAATATCTTTTTCCCTCTCCTCACTTTCAGTATGTATGTGTCTATGGGTCTGAAGGTGGGTCTCTTGTAGACAGCATATATACAGGTCTTGTTTTTGTATCAATTCAGCCAGTCTGTGTCTTTTGGTTGGAGCATTTAATCCATTTATATTTAAGGTAATTATCGATATGTACGTTCCTATAACCATTTTCTTTATTGTTTTGGGTCTGTTTTTGTAGGTCCTTTTCTTCTTCTTCTCTTATGTGTCCTGCCTAGAGAAGTTCCTTTAGCATTTGTTGTAAAGCTGATTTGGTGGTGCTGAATTCTCTTAGCTTTTGCTTGTCTGTAAAGCTTTTGATTTCTCTGTCAAATCCAAGTGAGATCCTTGATGGGTAGAGTAATCTTTGTTGTAGGTTCTTCCCTTTTATTACTTTAAATATATCCTGCCCCTCCCTTCTGGCCTGCAGACTTTCTGCTGAAAAAACAGCTGATAACTTATTGGGATTCCCTTGTATGTTATTTTTTGCTTTTCCCTTGCTGCTTTTAAGGTTTTTTATTTGAATTTAATTTTTGTTAGTTTGATTAGTATGTGTCTTGCTGTTTTTCTCCTTAGGTTTATCCTGTATGGGACTCTCTGCACTTCCTGGACTTGGGTGACTATTTCCTTTCCCATGTTAGTGAAGTTTTCAATTATAATCTCTTCAAATATTTTCTTAGACCCTTTCTCTTTCTCCTCTTCTTCTCAGACCCCTATAATTCAAATGTTGATGCATTTAATGTTGTCACAGAGGTCTCTAAGACCTTCCTCATATCTTTTCATTCTTTTTTCATTATTCTGCTTTATGCAGTTATTTCCATCATTCTGTCTTCTGGCTCATTATTTGTTCTTCTGTCTCAGTTATTCCTTTATTGATTTCTTCTAGTGTATTTTTCATTTCAGTTATTGTGTTGTTCATCACTGTTTGTTTGTTCTTTAGTTTTTCTACGTCCTTGTTAAACATTTCTTGTATTTTCTCGATCTGTGCCTCCATTCTATTTCCCATATCCTGGATCATCTTTAGTATCATTACTCTGAATTCTTTTTCAGGTATGTTGCCTATTTTCTCTTCATTTATTTGGTGTTGTAGGTTTGTACTTTGCTCCTTTGTCTGTAACATGTTTTTCTGTGGTCTCATTTTTTTTTTTTTTTGTTGAGTTGGGATGTGTTCCTGTCTTGCTGGATGCTTGGCCTGAGGCATCCAGCACTGGAGTTTGCAGGCAGTTGGGTGGAGCTGGGTCTTGGTATTGAGATGAGGACTTTTGGGAGTCTGCATACTGATTAATATTCCCTGGGACCTGAAGTTCTCTGTTAGTCCAGAGACTTGG
Source organism: Balaenoptera musculus (assembly GCF_009873245.2). Taxonomy (NCBI): domain Eukaryota; kingdom Metazoa; phylum Chordata; class Mammalia; order Artiodactyla; family Balaenopteridae; genus Balaenoptera; species Balaenoptera musculus. Next base: position 26,575,322 of record NC_045792.1, read on the forward strand.
ACTTTTGATTGTGTTGTTTGCTTTTTTGATGATTGAGCTGCATGAGCTGCTTGTATATTTTGGAGATTAATCCTTTGTCAGTTGCTTCATTTACAAATATTTTCTCCCATTCTGAGGGTTGTCTTTTCATCTTGTTTATGGTTTCCTTTGCTGTGCAAAAGCTTTTAAGTTTCATTAGGTCCCATTTGTTTATTCTTATCTTTTTATTAATATTTCCTTTCTTCTGCTGACTTTGGGCTTTCTTTGTTCTTCTTTTTCTAATTCCATTAGATGGAAAGGATTTGAGATATTTCTTGTTTGTTGAAGTGAGCCTGTATCTGTATAAACTTCCCTCTTAGAACTGCTTTTGCTGCATCCCATAGATTTTGTAAAGTTTTGTTTCTATTTTCATTTTTCTCAAGGTATTTTTTTAAAGTTTTATTTTGTTTTTTTCCTTTGTTGCCCCATTGGTCTTTTAGTAGCATGTTGCTTAGTCTCCATGTGTTTGTGTCTTTTCCCCAGGTTTCTTTCTGTTATTGATTTTTAGTTTCTAATTATTGTAGTTGGAAAAAATGCTTGGTATAAATTTCAATCATCTTAAATTTATTGACCACTGTTTTGTAGCCTAGCATATTATCTATTCTGGAGAAAGTTCCATGTGCACTTGAAAAGAATGTGTATTCTGCTGTTTTCAGATGGAATGTTCAATGGATATGTATTAAGTCCATCTAGTCTAAAATATCATTTAAAGCCATTCTTTCCATATTGATTTTCTGTCTGGATGATCTATCCATTGATGTAGGTGGATATTTGTATTACTGTCAATTTCTCCATTTATGTCTGTTAATATTTTCTTTATATTTAGGTGCTCCTATATTAGGTGCATATATGTTTATGAATGTTATATCCTCTTCTTGAATTGACCCCTTTATCATTATATAATGCCCTTCTTTGTCTTTTGTTTTAAGACTTTTAAAAAAGTCTGTTTTGTCCAATATGTGTATTACTACCCAGATTTCCTTTCATTTCCTTTTGCATGAAATATTTTTTTCTATCCTTTCACTTTCAGTCTGTATGTGTCTTTAGTTTGAAGTGACTTGCTTGTAGCCAGCGTATAGATGGGTCTTGTTTTTTTTATCCATTCAGTCACCCTATGTCTTTTGATTCGAGCATTTAGTCCATTGACATTTAAAGTGATTATTGATAGGTATGTACTTATTGCTATATTGTTACTTGTGTTCTTGTTGTTTTTGTAGTTCTCTTTTCTTCTTCTTTTAGTGTTTTCCCTGTGGTTTGATGATTTTTTTTGGTTTTACGTTTGGATTCCTTTCTCTTTGTTTTTGTGTATCTATTGTAGGTTTTTGATTTGTGGTTACCATGGGTTCATATATTCTGACCTATAAATATAACTACTTGTTTTAAATAAATAGTCATTTAAGTTCAAACACATTCTAAAAGCTCTATATTTTTTGCTTTCCCCTCCATGTTTTAGGTTTTGTTGTAATATTTTACATTTTATGTGTATCCTTTAGCTGCTGATTGCAGTTATAGTTGATTTTACAATTTTTGTCTTTTAACCTTGATACTAACTTAAGTGGTTTATCCGTTGAATTTCCTATATATTGACATTTATCAGTGAGATTTTTTTCTTCATATATTTTCTTATTTTTTTGTTTCATAGCCTTTTCTTTTTCACTTAAATAAGACCCTTTAACATTCTTGTAGGGATGACTTAGTAATAATAAACTCTTTTATTTTTTGCTTTTCTGGGAACTCTTTGTCTCTCCTTCAATTCTGAATGATAACCTTGCCTGGTAGAGTATCCTTGGTTGTGGGTTTTTTCCTTTCAGCACTTTAAATATGTCATGCCCCTCCTTCTGGCCTGCAAAGTTTCTGCTGAAAAATCAACTGATAACCTTATGGGGATTCCCTTTTATGTGACTCTTTGTTTTTCTCTTGCTGCCATTAAAATTCTGTCTTTATTTATAACTTTTGCCTTTTTAATTATGATATGTCTTTTTGTGGATCTCTTTGAATTCATGTTGTTTGGGACTCTCTGTGCTTCCTGGTCTTGGATATCTGTTTTCTTCTTCAGGTTAGAAAAGTTTTCAGCCATAATGTCATCAAATACATTTTCTGCCCCTTTCTCTCTCTCTTCTCCTTCTGCGTCCCCTATAATGCAAATATTTATAACTTGATTCTGTCCTAGAGGTTCCTTAAACTATCCTAATTACTTTATCTTCTCTATGCCATTCTGATTGGGTGATTTCCACTATTCTGTCCTCCAGGTTTCTTACGTGTTCTTCTGTTTCACCTAATCTGCTGTTAATTCCTTCTAGTGTACTTTTACTTTCAGTTATTGTATTTTTCAGTTATGATTGGTTCTTTTTTATATTTTCTAGTTCTTTGATGAAGTTCTCACTGTGTTCCTCTATTGTTTTCCCAAATTCAGTAAGCATTTTTGTTACTACTGCTAAGAAGTCTTTATCAGGTAAATTACCTATCTCCATTTCATTATGTTCCCTCCCACCCCTGGGGTTTTATCTTGTTCTTTCCTTTGGAACATATTCCTCTGTCTCTCATTTTGTTTGACTTTCTCTATTTTTATCTATGAAATTAGGCAGAACAGTTACCTATCCTGGTCCAGAAGGTGTGTCCTTGTGTGAGAGTATCCTCATGCAGTTTGTAGCTGCCCAGTGGTTTTGGTTAGAGACTTGGATCTGAAGCATGGATTGTCTTTCCCAGGGTGTACTGGCAACCAGTGGTTTGGTGGAGGGTAGGGCTGGAGTTTGAGGGGCCTAGAGCTCGAGTCTGGTGCAAGCAGGGGCTTCTTTCAGGGTCAGTGGTGGTCTCTGACTTGGCTGGGAGCAGGCCAGGGCCCAAGAGGCTGGAGCCATAGTTCTGAGCTAGTTCCACTTCTCCCCAGGGTGATGGTGGTCTACACCTTGGCAGGAAGCAGTGCCACAGCAGGACAGCCTGTAGTAGGAGGTTGGTGTGGGCCGGGGGCATGCTGGGGTGGTCCTGGCAGGCTGGCTAGAGCACCAATCTGCTGCCTTTGTGCTGGGACTCAGAGCAAGCAAGTCTGTATGCATGTTCTTCAAGAGCAGAGTCTTGGTTTCCTACAACCATCTGGTAAGCCCCACTGGTTTTCAAACCAGCCAAGGAGGCTCATCCTACCTAGGGAGGATCCCTGAGCCCATTATATCCCCCTCTTCTTCTGGGTCACCAAACATTATGTGGGTCCTGACTAGATTTCTTCTCCTCCCCTCCTTCCATACTCTGTGTGGTTCTTTCTTTATAACCTTGGTTGTAGAAGAGCCATCCTGCTAGTCCTCTGGTCGTTCTCAAAGAGAATTACTCTATATGTAATTGTAGTTTTGATGAGTTTGTAGAGGAAGGTGAGCTTAGGGTCTTCCTACTCTGCCATCTTGATTGATATTGAAAATCAGTATCTTTATATCTTCCAAAGTCTTCCTGGGTACCTTTTGAATAAAAATGTTAAGATAAAATGAACATCAATCTGCCCAGCTTATAATTCATTCCCCACTTATTTGAGCACTGTTCCCAAACCATAGGTGTGGGCCCTGGTAGCCAAGTGTGTGTTCTGTGATTCTTTTCCTTTGGCTGCACAGTACACACTGCAGTCGGAGTGGACTTGGCTTGGCCTTGCATTCCCTGAGGTAACCATACCATTTGGCTGATTCTCTTTCCCATTAAAGATGATTTGCATCCTGACACAGATCTAATGTTTCTTTTAATGATTCTGCAAATAAACAGAATGACAAATGCTTCAATTCATACATATTTGCTATGTATTCTGGTGCCCTCCCATGGGAGTTGGGATCAGCTGTTTCGTTTAGAGTCCTCTTTGCTCCCCATGCTGTTTCCAGATCGTTGCTTCTTCATTCTTTTATTAAAACAAACAAACAAAAACAACAACAACAACTGCATCTTTGAAACTAATCCACTGACCAAAACCCAGTGTCGTTTTTCATTACTTTTCATTACTCTTCTCTGTCACATTCATTGGCTCATTTTCTCTCTACACTTGATTGTTCTAGGAACTTTCCAGGTAACTTTGGTGTCTAGGTGGAGAATCCCTGAAAGCTTTGACCACTTAGTTTTGTGTCCTCATAACCAGTTACCCTCTTCCACTTCACCTCAAACACCCATTCTGTCCCACAATATTCTTCTGGGCTAAGCCACCCTGTTACTCCATGATAATGAATTCAAACACCAACTCAGTGACTACAATTCCAAAACCTCCTAGCTTGCCGCAAGTTCTTTTTCATTCTCAGGACTTGTAGTCCAGTGCCCTTTCCAATTTCTCCTCTCTCATCTGTTCTTTCCCAGCTCATATTCTATGACCACCATTTCACTCTTGTTCCCAGGCAGATTGGTGTTACTTTAAATTCACAGCCCCATCTTGGCTCTCAACAGCACTTGACAATATTACTTTGGTTCTTTAGCCTGCACACTCTTCCATTCTTCAAAACCATGTGCTGTGGGTTGAACTGTGTCTCTCAAAAAGATATGTTGAAGTCCTGACAGGTACTTGCGAATGTAACATTTTTTTGGAAATAGAGTGTTTGCAGATTTAATCAAGTTAAGATGAAGTTATACTGGATTAAGGTGGACCCTAAATCCAATGACTGGTGTCTTTATGAGAGTGTGAGATTTGGAGATGAGAATACACATAAGGAAAAACATGTGACGATGGAGGCAGAGAGTGGAGTGATGCAGCTATAAACCAAGGAACACCCTTGTTGGTAACTATCAGAAGCTAGGAGAAAGGCATGGAACAGATTCTCTTTCAACCTCTAGAAAGAACTAGCCCTGTTGACACCCTGATGTCAGACTTCTGGATTCCTGAATTGTGAGAGAATAAATTTTTGTTGTATGAAGTCACTCAGCTTGTGATTACTTGTTAAAGCAGCCCTAGAAAACTAATACACATGATTTCAAGAGGTTTCCCACAGGAAAGCTCTGACCTTCCTTTGCCTCTCCCTTTATGTTCAGTGGATTACCTTAACTTTAAGGAATTAGAAGCCACCAGACAGTAACTTATTGAACTTCTGGACACCAGATTTACATATCTACACTTATTCTTTTCCTATTTTCTTCCTTTTAGAACAAGGACAGTATGATCATATATCGAGCAGTGATTAAGGGTCCAGGGTTTGTAATAAGAATATTTGATTTTAAATTTAGATTCTCCAGTTGCCAACTCTATAATTTTGGATAAAATATCTAATTTCTCAGTGACTCATATTCTTTTTAGGTAGAATGGATAATACTTCACAGGGTTGTTGTAAAGATTAAATACTAAATATCAGAATTAACTGTCATATAGTACTCAATAAAGGCCAGTTATTATATTTAATTATTACTTGAACCTATGAAATTGTTTTACTTAAAAGTAAAAAGTGCTTAAATATTGGCAATTCTGTATAGTTCAGCATATCATTTCAATAAACAGTCCAGAGGTAGTCCAAACTTTTATTAAAAGAGAATATTTTCCTGTATCTTCTTGGTGTTGATCTCATTCCTTCCGCTTTTTCAGACACACACAAGCTATCTCTTTTCCTGTATTTTCAACCACAGTCTTTATATATGCTACTTTGCATCATTACATAAATGTGCTCTACTCTCTACCATTTAAAATTAATACATAAAAGTGACTGAATAAATGAATAATTTCTAGATGTCCATCTCCCCTCAATGCCTTTCACAGCCAAAGCTTTCTGACTTTTTCCTCTCTGACTCTGCCTGACTCAACTCCCCATTCTTTATCTCACTTGAGCTTTCAATATTATCCAAACCAGGTGACCACTCCTTTCTTACATTCTTTTTTTTTTAATATAAATTTATATATTTACTTATTTATTTTTGGCTGCATTTGGTCCTTGTTGCTGTGCACAGGCTTTCTCTAGTTGCGGTGCACGGGCTTGTCATTGCAGTGGCTTCTCTTGTTGTGGAGCATGGCGTCTAAGCACGTGCACCTCAGTAGTTGTGTCTCGTGGGCTCTAGAGAACAGGCTCAGTAGTTGTGGAGCATGGGCTTAGTTGCTCCGTGGCATGTGGGATCTTCACAGACCAGGGATAGAACCCACGTCCCCTGCATTGGCAGGCAGATCCTTAACCACTGTGCCACCAGGGAAGTCCCCTTTCTTACATTCTTCATTTGGCTTCTCTGGTCACACTCTTGATTCACTGTCCTATATCTGACCATTGCTTTTCTCTCTCTTTTGCCAGTTCCTGGCATCTTTTCCCATCTTTTAAATGTCAAATTTTTTTTAAGACTCAGCACTGTGATCTTTTTATTCTACATCAGTGGTTCTCAAAGTGTAGCCCCTGAGCCAGCAGCATCAATATTACTTGTGAAACTGTTAGAAATATTTACAAATTCTGGGGCCCTGCCTCAGACCTACCATACTTATCAGGGTTCTCCAGAAAACCAAGACCAACAGGGTATGTATTTTCTTAAAGAATTCGCTCATGCAATTGTGGAGACTGGCAAGTCCAGAATTTCTAGTGCAGAGGCAGGTGAGAAACTCAGGCAGGAATTGATGCTTCAGTCTTGAGATAGAATTTCTTCTCTGGGGGATCTCAGTTTTTGCCCTTAAGGTCTTTCAACTGATTGGATGAGGCCCACTCCTTTTATTGAGGGTTATTTCCCTTACTTAAAGTCAACTGATTATAGATGTTGACAACATCCAGAAAATACCTTCACAGAAACCCCTAAGTTAGTGTTTGATTAAATAACAGGTACTAGAGCCTAGCCAAGTTGACATATAAAACTAATCATCACACCCACTGAATCAGTACCTCTGGGGTGGGGTCCAGCAATCTGTGTTTTAAATACGTTCTTCAGGTGATTCTCATGCGCAGTAAAGTTTGGAAGCTACAGGTCTATACTTTCTACCCAGATGCTCAGACGTTTCAACATCTTCTATTACTATCTATTGAATATATACTGACTCTCAAAGTTCAATCTCTTGCCCAGATTTCTCCTCTGTTCTGTTCAAATGTTTCACAGACACCTCAAATTCAGTGCATCTAAAATTGAACTCTTGATCTACTGCAAACCTGGTCTTCCTCAACTTTTCAAGAGGTCAACAAATAATAACATCCTCCTCCTAGGAGTTCAAGCTAGAAACTTGGCATTCATCTTTGAGTAAACCCTGTTTTTCACACAGAAGTCCAATCAATCACAGTTGTCTTATAGATTTTACCTCTAAATAATTTTTCATTCTGTTCCCTTCTTTCCATTTCTGCTGTCACCATACTATCCCAAACCCATCACTGTTTCACTTGGACTAATGCACTACTTCTCCTTCCAATCCTGTTTTGATGCAAATCTAGACATTACTTAATAATAGGTGATATACATCTGTTACACCTGTGCTTGTACTATTTAGGATACCTTTGGGTACAATTAAGGAAAAGACCAACTCTAAATGGCTCAAACTATAAGGAAATTTATGATTTTACAAAGCAAAGTCCAAGGTTAGATGATTCTAGAGTTGTTTAGTTTGGCAGTTCATCAGCATTATGAAGGACCAGCTTCTGTCTGTCTCTTGGAGGACTACTGTAGTCTCATTGTAGGATGTAGTGTTTATTGTAGCCTCACTAATGTGTATTTCACAGACTGCATGACTGTTAGTGGATGCCTCATGTGTTGCAAACAGGACCATGGAGACAATGTGTGCAAGGACCAGTGAGGCCAAGGTTTAGATTAATTCTCTATGTGCATACTGAAATCACCAAAAATAGTGATAAGAATGTAGGTAAAGAGATGGGCAGAAAGTCAGGGGCTAAAATCTCTAATGAATGAGAAATGACCAGGAATATGGTAAATGACTGCAATAAATGGAAATAATAGATGTAAGGCAAGTCCTTCAACGGAGCTGGATTTTTAGAAAGAAGAGAGGAATAATGATCTGGCAGCAGCAATAAGGAGCAAGGATGGCATGTATCACCTTCAGATCCAATAGGAGAAAAGAAAGAGACTTCTTTTGAGAGGGCTTCAGAGGAAACTATGTCCTTAGGAGACATCCAGTTTTTTAAGTGAACGTTAAGGGACAAAATCATAGCTACAGAGGGAAGTTGGAAAATGAGTTTTGTGCCCAGATAAAAATCAAGGATTCAGGTTCAATTATTCTTAAAGGAGAAAATAGATGATGTGGAACACTAGCAATCTTTGCCATAAGTACCATCTCCCCCAGTGTTACTATTTTATTTGTTAGCAGGATTTAGGAAGATATAATGTAGGTTGTTCTTAGCATTTGGCATTGTAATTGTACTTTTAGGGCAAAGGTCCCTAATAGGTATTCATGAATGGATTCCAGGTGTACCTCAGCCCTAGGCATGGTGATGAATGGCCTCAAACTAGTGGTTGTCTTGTCAGGGACACTTCTGAGAGCAAGTCCCATAGTTTCCTCTGATTTACTTGGCACCTGTTGCTCTGCCCCTAGTGCAAGGCCAAGGAGGATGGTCCTCTGGATATCCATTTTAGTAGCCAACTGAAGAATGTCCCACTGCCCATTATGGACAAGGGACACCTAAATCTGCTGGAGGCATGCTCAAGGGTCACTGTACCTCACCCAAGGTTTTGCCATGGTATCTATGGGTGGGAAGTAGAGAAGGGAGAGAGACTCTACAAAGCAGAGCTCTTGGCTGTAGCAGCAAAGAATCTCTGTCCTTATATATATTTGTCAGATTCTTCCATCCCTTTGTGTCACGTATACTCTTTAATGACATCCAAGTGAGCTTCAGGGTGACTGCTCCAATAAAGCGTGTGCATTCATCAAAATTTCATCATTATTTTAAAATAATTCATATAAAAAGTTTGATTGGATTCAAATCTATTCACATTTATCAAGAACTTTCAACATTATATTTGTTGACAAAAGAAAGGGAAGATTTGTTATATCCTTTAAATATAATCTTATTTGTTGTAAAATTTTGAATGGTTGTAAAAAATGGTTTAAATTAAAAAAAAAAAATCATTAGTACAAATAGCATTTCTGGTTGATGTCAGCCATAAAGGATTTAAAGAGGTTGTCTCTCCTTTGTTGAGAATTGTGGGTAGGCATTTAAATATACAACCTGATTTAAAACAAAAGTTATGGCTACAGAACTAAGCTCATGTTTCACAGTAAAGTTATTTGGAAAGTATCTGATTTGAAAGCATGGACAGATTTATTCACTAATGCTTTGTATTCTTATTTCTTATCAATTATGTAATATAGAAAAAAATAGAGTTAAGGTTTTTCACCAAGTCCCACATAAATGCCTCTAAATATCTTCCAGTTTACTCCAAGTGGGCTGCTAAAATGTTAGTGCTTAAAAAATTTTTTATTGAAATATTGTTGATTTACTATGTTGTGTTAGTTTCAGGTGTACAGCAAAGTGATTCAATTATATATATACATAAAATTGAATATATATATATATTCCCTTTTTACAGTCCCTTTCATTATAAGTTATTATAAGATACTAAGTATAGTTCCCTGTGTATGCAATTGGTCCTTGTTGGTTATCTATTTTATATATAGTAGTGTTTATATTTTAATCACAAACTCCTAATTTATCCTTCCCTCCCTTTCCCCTTTGGTAACCATCAGTTTGTTTTCTATGTCTGTGAGTCTATTTCTGTTTTGTAAATAAGTTCATTTGTATCATTTTTTTTAGATTCGACATATAAACAATATCATATGATAATTATCTTTCTCTGTCTGGCTTACTTAGTATGATAATTTCTTGGTCCATCCATGTCGATACATATAGCATTATTTCACTTTTTTATGGCTGAGTAATATTCCATTGTGTATATACAACATCTTCTTTATCCATTCATCTGTTGATAGACACTTATGTTGCTTCCATGTCTTGGCTGTTGTAAATAGTGCTGCTATGAACATTGGGTGCACAAAAACGCAACAGGGTAGAAAGCCCAGAAATAAACCCACACACCTATGGTCAACTAATCTATGACAAAGGAGGCAAGAATATACAATGGAGAAAAGACAGTCTCTTCAATAAGTGGTGTTGAGAAAACTGGACAGCTACATGTAAAAGAATAAAATTAGAACATTCTCTAGCATCATGCACAAAACTAAACTCAAAATGGATTAACGACCTAAATGTAAAGCCAGATACTATAAAACTCCTAGAGGAAAACATAGGCAGAATACTCCTTGACATAAATCGCAGCAATATTCTTTTGGATTTGTCTCCTAGAATAATGGAAATAAAAACAAAAATAAACAAATGGGACCTAATTAAACTTAAAAGCTTTTGCACAACAAAGGTAACCATAAACAAAATGAAAAGACAAGCTACAGAATGGGAAAAAATATTTGAAACAATGAGACCGACAAGGGATTAATCTCTAAATTATACAAACAGCTTATACAGCTCAATATTGAAAAAACAGACAACTCAATCAAAAAATGAGCAGAAGATCTAAATAGACATTTCTTCAAAGAAGACATACAGATGGCCAAAAAGTACATGAAAACATGCTCAACATCACTAATTATTAGAGAAATACAAATCAAAACTACAGTGAGGTATCACCTCACACCGGTCAGAATGGCCATCATCAAAAAGTCTACAAATAATAAATACTGGAGAGGGTGTGGAGAAAAAGGAAACATTCCCATTGTTGGGAATGTAAACTGGTACAGCCATTATGGAGAACAGTATGGAGGTCCCTTAAAAAAAAAAAAAATAGAACTACCATATGATCCTGCAATCCCATTCCTGGGCATATATCTGGAGAAAACCATAATTTGCTAAAATTTTAGCACTTTTGATGTGGGCCAAGATGTGAAAGACTGCTTTAGTAAGAGTAACGCTTCATTTTAACCAAAATGGTATTGGTAATATCTGTCTTCTCTACTTGTTAAAATATACATTAATAAATTGTGTGTGTGTTTTCTAAACATTCCCAGATTGTTTGAGGTACTGCCAGGTAAAGCCATGCTTTTCTGTCCTGAAAGAAAGGGGAATCTGGCATCTTTTGCTACTGTGATATACGTACTGGTACCAGAAATAGGAAAAACTCTGACTAACAGGCATTTTCTTTTTGTATGCCAGAATTCATGTCCTCTTCCTGGGTTTATAGATTTTCTTCTAGAAATCACTACGTTTCCCATCTTCACAGTCCAAGTAAGGTTGACTTGACCACAAGCTCTAGGAGTGGGGTATGATATGTGCAAGCCTATCCCTATATTCCATTCTCTTGCTACAAGTTTGGTTCAGAGACAGGCACATAACTCATTCAGAGCCAACGAAACAGAAGAAGGTATTTGTTGAAACTTCTAAGAAAGAAACTTTCACTCTTCCCCTTGACATCTTAGCTTCCCATGGAGATGAGAGATCTGGAAATGTATAACGCCATTTTGCTATATTGAGTGGCACAGTTGGGAAGTCTCTGTATAGAGCTTATCAGGGAAGATAGAAATGAGAGGGTAAAGTTGAGCCCGTGATGAGATCACTTGAACTGTTGAATCAAACCTCACCTGATATTGAGGCAAATTCTGAATTTTCAATTTTATGAATCAGCAAAATTCTCCCTGTTCTGTGCTTTCCTAGACTCTGCATTTGTCTATTTGGCATACATTCATTGCAGGGTCAATTTGTGGCCTCTCTGGCTAGGTAGAGACTGCTCCTCTCAGGAATAGCCAATTCTTAGAGATAGCCTGCAGCATGCATTTCATATGCAAACCAACCAATCTTGAGTCTATATGCCCCAGCCACTCCCTTTATCAAACTATAATATAACAAACCAATATTTCCTCAGCCTTAATCAACCCAGGACCAGGTATGCAACATTTTTTTTTCACATCTTTATTGGAGTATAAATGCTTTACAATGTTGTGTTAGTTTCTACTGTACAACAAAGTGAATCAGCTATATGTATACATATATCCCCATATTTATTAGACAACTTTCTTCTCTTATACCCTTCTCTCCCTCATTTCCTCCCCCTTTTTCTTTCCCTCCCTTCATTCATTATTTATGAAGTGTTCCTGAGTGCCTGTGCTGGCACAAATGTTACAAAATTGTATGAGACAGTTCCTACCCTTGAGTGTGTAGCAATGAATACATTTGGAGTAGACAGATGATAAATAATCTGATAGAAGCATGTACAAGAGTTAGTGGGGCCTGAGGAAGGGAGTGATCAGTTTTTCTTAAGAGTGGTGTTCAGGAAGTTTCCTAAAAGGAGTGGGTACTAGGTAGAATTTGTTACCAAAGGCAAAAACAGAGCAGAGAAGAGTTTTCAGTCAGAGGGTACTGCATGGACAAAGACTCAGAAGCTTAACTCTTGTCATGCTTAGGTGTGGACAAATGATTTTCTATGGCTGGAGCATAGGATGTGACACTTGGTATGGTGCAAAATTTAATGACGCACCAAAAACTAAGTAATAGATAAATTTATTTTAATGCTTTTTTTTTTTTTTTTAATTCGTGCAGGGCTTCCCTGGTTGCACAGTGGCTAAGAATCCACCTGCCAATGCAGGAGACACAGGTTTGAGCTCGGGTTCAGGAAGATCCCACATGCCGTGGAGCAACTAAGCCCATGTGCCCCAACTACTGAGCCTGTGCTCTAGAGCCTGAGAGTCACAACTACTGAGCCCGTGTGCTGCAACTACTGAAGCCCACGTGCCTAGAACCTGTGCTCCACAACAAGAGAAGCCACTGCAATGTGAAGCCCACGCACCACAACGAAGAGTAGCCCCTGCTCACCGCAACTAGAGAAAGCCTGCGCACAGTGATGAAGACCCAACACAGTCAAAAATAAAATAAATTAAATAAATTTAAAAAATAATTTTAAAAAATTCATGCAAAACTCTTGATAAACAAAATATGAAAATTTGAAAACTTAAAAATTGACATAGTAAAACAAATGGTACCTTGCTACCCTGCAAAAGAAGTTTCAGTAAGCTGAAGTTAATTAAAAATTACTGAAGATGTTTATTTATTTTAAAAAAGTGTCAAAAATGTCAATTCTCTCAATTGAAAAGAAGATAAAGAAGTTACTTTTGAAAGTACTATGAGTTTGCTTTCATTAAAGCCAAGAAAGTAAAAAGGTAATACATTTTGTTTTGGTATAAATAAAATATTTAAACCTAAAATAATATTGTTGGTTTAATACATCTATTTTTAAAATTTTCAATATTTTTTCAACTACCTTAATATTCTATAATAAAAGCTAACCATTACAAACAAAAAACACGTATATAAGGACATTTTTTCTTTTACTTCACAGTCTCATGTGGCTTGACATGAAACTCTCTGAATATTATCTTGGTTTAAAATTTTGATGTTTTATCAAAATGTTTTGTAGCAATTTTGATTTTTAAAAGAATATTGCAATAAAATATTATTTAACTTGATTACCGAGTTATTTGATTTCCGCTTAATTTTTGCTCTTAAAGCAATTGTCTCACTGGTCTCACTCTAATATTGGCCTTGCAAAAGGAGTTAGATTCATTTAAAGACATAACACATTCTTACTGTTCATACCCACTACAAATTGCTTTTTGATGAGTGAATTTAAACTGGTAATACTTAACTGAAACTTACAACCATTGTGTTAGAAAAACTTAGCAGTCTTCCTTCTATGTGTCCCTCTTACTCCTCACACAGAACACTTCACTTCTGACACTTCTGGTCACCAACTATGTGGGTCTTTTTTTCCCAACACCAAGCAATTCTCCACAACACAAGCTGGTGTCCTATAATTTAACTCAAAATTTTGATTTAATGGCTCAGTCCCATAAGACTGTTCCCACCCCACTTCAGATGCCAATGGTAAATAGTAGATTCCCAAGTTATTCACAACTTTTTTTTTTTTGGCTCCATTGGGTCTTCATTGCTGCACGTGGGCTTTCTCTAGTTGCAGCGAGTGGGGGCTACTCTTCGTTGCAGTGTGCAGGCTTCTCATTGGGGTGGCTTCTCTTGTTGTGGAGCATGGGCTCTAGGTATGCAGGCTTCAGTAGTTGTGGCACATGGGCTCAGTAGTTGTGGCTCACAGGCTCTAGAGCGCAGGCTCAGTAGTTGTGGTGCATGGGCTTAGTTGCTCTGCGGCATGTGAGATCTTCCCAGACCAGGGCTCGAACCCATGTCCCCTACATTGGCAGGCGGATTCTTAACCACTGTGTCACCAAGGAAGTCCCAAGTTACCCACAACTTCTGCCAGACTTGGCTACAAATGAGAGCTTCCCATTACCTGCTCCTCGTTGGATTTCATAATTTGCTGAGCAGCTCACAGACCTCAGGGAAACACTTTACCTTTACCAGTTTATTAAAGGATATGATAAAGAATACAGATGAACAACCAGATAAAGAGATACAAAGGACAAGGTCTGGGAGGGTCCTGAGTACAAAAGCTTCTGCCCCTGTGGAAGGTGCATCACCCTCTCAGTGTACAGATGTTCACAGAACTGGAAGCTTTCCAAACCCCATACTTTTGGGATTTTTATGGAGGAGTTATCACACAGGCATGATGGACTCTTAACTCCATTTTCAGCTCTTCTCCCTTCTCAAGAAAATAAGAGGTGGGGCTGAAAATTCTAAGCCTCAAATAATGGTTTGGTCTTTCTGGTGAATGGCCATTCATCCAGGAGCTGTCCAGGAGTCCACACAGAGTCTCCTCATTAAAATAAAAGACACCCCTATCACTCAGGAAATTACAAGGGTTTCAGGAGCCCCATGCCAGAAATGGGGATGATGACAAAATATATATTTATTATAAACCACAATATCATACCATTATGTAAAAATCAGGCTTATATACATAGCCCTGCCCTCCAGAGAGCCTGCACTAGCTTCTAGACAAGCCTCACCTATCGGGGGCAGACACCAGTTGTGAGAAAACAACAGCTCCACAGTCTCTGGGCCTGTCTCCCCTTCAACCAGCAGGCCAGATCCTGCACTGAGATGGTTTGGGCCCTGGCACTACACACTAGCAGGCCACCACAAGCTTCAGGACACCCCAGAACCCACACCCAACTGTGTCAGAAACACGCCCTACTCACCAGTGATCTAACACCAACTCAGGGATCCCTGGGTTCTGCAATCAGACTCCAGGACCCAGCTCTGCCTGCTAGTAGGCCAGCACTAGCCCCAGGAAATGGCTTTCCGATTAGTGGGTGAGCAACAGCCCTAGAGTCTCTAGCTTCTAGACAAGACTTGATTACCAGGGGGCAGACACCAGTCATAAGAAAACAACAGCTCCACAGCCTGTGGACCTGCTCCCCCCCACAACCAGCAGAAGAGCACATGCAGCTCTCACAGGAGGAATCCCTAGAGCATATAGCTCAAGTGATGGGAGTGGAAGGATGCATAAGGATGCATAGGACGTCTCCTACAAAAAGCCACTTTTCCAAGGTTGGGAAATGTAAACAACCTACCAGATACATAAAAAGAAAAACAGCAACTTAGGCAAAATGAGGTGGCAGAGGAACATGCTCCAAATGAAGGAAAAAGATAAAACCCCAGAAGAACTAAGTGAAATGGAGATAAGCAATCTACCAAAGAAAGAGTTCAGAGTAATGATTATAAAAGATGATCAAATAACTTGGGAGGAGAATGGATGCACAGAGTGAGAAGTTGGAAGTTTTTAACAAAGAGTTAGAAAATATAAATAACAATAAAACAGAGATGAAGAATACAATAACTGAAATGAAAAATACACTGAAAGGAATTGACAGTAGACTAAATGATACAGAGGAGCAGATCCGCAAGATGGAAGACAGAGTAGTGGAAACCACTGATGCTAGACAGAAACAATAAAAAAGAATGAAAAGAAATGAAGACAGTTTAAGGTACCTCTAGGACAACATCAAACACACTAATATTTGAATTATAGGTGTCCCAGTAGGAGAAGAGAGAGAGAAAGGGGCTGAGAACATATTTAATAGCTGAAAACTTCCCTAACCTGGGAAAGGAAACAGTCATACAAGTCCAGGAAGCACAGAGAGTTCCATATAGGACTAACCCAAAGAGAACTACACCAAGACACATTGTAATCAAAATGACAAAAATTAAAGATAAACAGAATATTAAAAGCAGCAAGGGAAAAGAAACAAATAGCATACAAGGGAACTCCCATAAGGCTATCAGCTGATTTTTCAGCAGAAAGTGCAGGCCTGAAGAGAATGGCATGATATATTTAAAGTGATGAAAGGGAAAAACCTATAATCAAGAATACTCTACCCAGCAAGGCTCTCCTTCAGATTTCATGGAGAAATCAAAAGCTTTACAGGCAAGCAAAAGCTAAAAGTGTTCAGCACTACAACCAGCTTTACAAGAAAAGTTAAAGGAACTTGTCTAAGTGAAAAAGAAAAGACCACAACTAGAAACATGAAAATTATGAAAGGAAAAATCTCATCAGTAAAAGCAAACATACAGTAAAGGTAAGAAATCATCCATGCACAAATCTAGTAGGAAGGTTAAAAGTAGTAAAATCATCTGTATTCACAATAAGCAGTTAAGTGATATACAAAACAATTAGATGTAAATCACACTATCAAAAACAGTAAATGTGAGGGGAGAAGAGTACAAAGGCAGGGTTGTTAAAAATGCTTTTGAAATTAAGAGATAAGCAACTTAAAACAATCCCATATATATACAGTTTGTTATACAAAAACGTCATGGTAACCACAAACCAAAAATCTATAATAGATACTACACAGAAAAGAAAAAGGAATCCAGACATAACACTAAAGATAGTCATGAAATCACAAGAGAAGAGACTACAAGAAGAAGAAACAAAAAAGACCTATAAAACCCCCAAAACAATTAAGAAAATGGCAATAAGAACATACATATCAATAACTACTTTAAATGTAAATGGACTTAATGCTCCAATCAAAAGACAGAGTGATTGAATGGATATAAAAACAAGACCCATATATGTGTTGCCTACAAGAGACTCACTTCAGATCTAAAGACACACACAGACTGAAAGTAAGTAGGTGGAAAAAGATATTCCATGCAAATGGAAATCAAAAGAATGCTGGAGTAGCAATACTTGTCTCAGACAAAATAGATGTTAAAATAAGTCTGTTATAAGAGACAAAGAAGAACATTACATAATGATCATGGGATCAATATAAGAAGATATAACAATTGTAAATATATATGCACCCAACATATGAGCACTTCAATACATAAAGCAAATATTAATGGACATAAAGGGAGAAATTGACAGTAACACAATAATAATAAGGGACTTTAACACCCCACTTACATTAATGGACAAATCATTCAGAGAGAAAATCAATAAGGAAACACTGGCTTTAAATGGCACATTAGACAAATGGACTTAATAGATACATATAGAACATTGCATACAAAAGGAGCAGAATACACATTCTTCTCAAGTGCACATGGAACATTCTCCAGTATAGATCACATGCTAGATCACAAAACAAGCCTTGGTAAATTTAAGAGAATTGAAATCATATCAAACTAGAGATCAACTACAAGAAAAAAACTGCAAAAAAAACACAAAACACTTGGAGGCTAAATAATATTCTACAAAACAACCAACAGATCACTGAAGACATCAAAGAGGAAATTTTAAAAATCTAGGTATAAATGAAAACAAAAACATGATCCAAAATCCATGGGATGCAGCAAAAGCAGTTCTAAGAGGGAAATTTATAGTGATACAAGCTTACCTCAGGAAACAAGAAAAACTCAAATAAACAACTTAACCTTACACCTAAAGGAACTAGAAAAAAATAAGGCCCAAAGTTGGTGAAAGGAAAGGAATCATAAAGATCAGAGCAAAAGTAAATGAAATAGAGACTAAAAAAAAAAAAAAAAAAAAAATTAGAAAAGATCAATGAAACTAAGAACTGGTTCTTTGAAAAGATAAACAAAATTGACAAACCTTAAGCCAGACTCATCAAGAAAAAAGAGAGAGGGCCCAAATCAATAAAATTAGGAATGAGAAAGGTGTAGTTACAACAGACACCAAAGAAATACAACAGATCATAAGAGGTTACAATGAACAACTATATAACAATAAGATGAATAACCCTAGAAGAAATGGAAAAATTCCTAGAAATGTACAAACTCCAAAGACCAATTACCAGTAATGAAATTGAATCAGCAATAAAAAAAAAAAATCCTAACAAACAAAAGTCCAGGACCAGATAGCTTCAGAGGTGAATTCTACCAAACATTTAGAGAAGTGATAACACATATTCTTCTCAAACTGTTACCCCAAAATGTTTCCCAACTCATTCTACGAGGCCAGCATCACCTTGATACCAAAACCAAAGATGTCACACACACAGAAAGAAAATTACAGGCTAATTCACTGATGAACATAGATGCAAAAATCCTCAACAAAATATAGCAAACATAATCCAACAATACATTTAAAGGATCATACACCATGTTTAAGGGAGATTTAACCCAGAGATGCAAGAATGACTTAATATCTGCAAATCAATGTGACACACCACATTAAGAAATTGAAGAATAAAAACCATATGATCATATCAAGAGATTCAGAAAAAGCTTTTGACAAAATTCAACATCCGTTTATGATAAAAACTGTCCAGAAAGTGGGCATAGAGGGAACATACCTCAACATAATAAAGGTCATATATGACAAGCTCACAACTAATATCATACTCAATGGGTAAAAACTGAAAGGATTTCCTCTAAGATCAGGAACAAGACAAGGATGCCCACTTGACACTTTTACTGAATATAGATTTGGGAGTCTTAGCCATAGCAATCAGACAAGAAAAAGATATTAAAAAAATACAAATTAAAAAGAAAGATGTGAAACTGTCACTCTTTGCATATGACATGATTCTATACATAGAAAATCCTGAAGACACCATCAGAAAACTATTAAAGCTCATCAATGAAATCAGTAAAGTTGCAGGACACAAAATTAATATACAGAAATCTGTTGCATTTCTATATGCTAATAACAAACTCTCAGAAAGAGAAATTAAGGAAACAATCCCATTTACAATCACATCAAACAGCATAAAATTCCTAGAAATAAACTTGCCCCAGGAGGTAGAAGACCTGTATTCTGAAAACTATAAGACACTGATGGAAGAAATTGGAGATATGTTCATGGGTTGAAAGAATAAATATTGTTAAAATAACCATACTACCCAAGGCAATCTACAGATTCAATGAAATCCCAATCAAGTTACCAATGGCATTTTTCACAGAACTAGAACAAATAATTTTGAAATTTGTGTGGAAACACAAAAGACCCCAGATAGCCAAAACTATCTTGAGAAAGAACAACAGAGATGAAGGAATCATGCTCCCTGACTTCATATTAAACAACAAAGCTACAGTAATCAAGATAGTATGGTACTGGCACAAAGAAAGACACAAAGATCAATGGAACAAGATAGAAAGCCCAGAAATAAACCCACACAGTTATGGTCAATTAATCTATGACAATGGAGGCAAGAATATACAATGGAGAAAGACAGTCTCTTCAATAAGTGGTACTGGGAAAACTGGACAGCTACATGTAATATAATGAAATTAGAACATTATCTAGTACCATACATAAAAATAAACTGAAAATGGATTAATGACCTAAATGTAAGATCAGAAAACATAAAATTCCTAGAAGAAATCATAGGCAGAATGGTCTTTGACATAAATTGTAGTAATATTTTTTTTGGATCTGTCCCCTAAAGCAAAGGAAATAAAAGCAAAAATAAACAAATGGGACCTTATGAAACTTAAAAGCTGTTGCACAGCAAAGGAAATCATTGACAAAACAAAAAGACACCCTACTGAATGGGAGAAAATATTTGCAAATGAAATGACCCATAAGAGGTTAATATCCAAAATATATAAAAAGTCTTAAAGTCAACATCAAAAAACCCCAAACAACCTGATTACAAGATGGGTAGAAGACCTGAGTAGACATTTTTCCAAAGAAGACACACAGACGGCCAAAAGGCACATGAAAAGATCCTCAACATCATCAATCATCAGAGAAATGCAAATAAAAACCATGATAAGCTATCACCTCATATCTGTTAGAATGGCTGTCATCAAAAAGAACAGAAGGATATATTGTATATCACAGGAATATAGCCAACAGTTTATACGAACTATGGAATACAATTTTTAAAAATTGTGAATCACTTTGTTGTACACTTGAAACTTATGCAGTATTGTACATTAACTATACCTCAATTTTTAAAAAAAAGTTAAAACATAAAAAATTAGGCTTAAATAATTTTTCTACTGTTTATTGTATAACAGAGAATCACAGAGTTTTAGAATTTTTGATCCATAGCACAAGTACAGAGAGTAAACTATATGAATGAATTGAGAGCCTTTGTTCTTTATCTCATTTATTGTAACTAAGAAGTATACTTTGAAATTACTGTTGATGAGCTTGTAAATCCATGGAAAGCTAAGGGCTTATGTAGATAGATTTCAAGGGGTGTTTGTGAACCACCTTAAATTTTAGGCAAACTTTTTTAGATATGTACATGTCCATGATGTTGATCTGATTCTGTACTCACTCTCCATTTTAATTTATTTTTCATAAGCTATACTTTTCTGGTAATTATAAATTCCATTCATTCACTCAGTAATTTGAACCAGCATTTTTAATGTGTCAATTACTATATTTGTGGTTATGGTTATATTTTAAGTGGTTTTCTTGTATATAGTGGTGTATAGATAGTATAATGCTGAGTATTGCTTTTTCCTCTGATCCTCAATCTCTCTCTACCTTTAATGGATGTATTTAGACCATTCACATTGGCTATAAATATTAGCATGGTCATATTTAAATTTATCATCTTGCTAGCTGTTTTCTATTTGTTGATTGGTTCTTTGTTCCTTTTTATTTTCCTTTCCTACCTTCTGTTGTATTATATTTTATAATTTAATTTCAGCTCCAGTAATGGCTTATTAGTTATACATTTTTTTAAAAAGTAAATTTTTCTCATAGTGTTTCACCTAGGATTTACAATATATGCCTTCAATTTATCAAATCTACATTCAAATACTATTATAGTATTTCATGTGCAGTGTAAGAAACTTCACATAGCATACTTTCAATTTTGCCCTCCCTTCCTTTGTCATTATTGTCATTAAATTTACATTTTTGTGTATTTTAAGCCCCTTCATTTCCTTGCCATATGGCTGTTCACAAGATGGCATTCTTTCAGGCCAGCAGCAGTGCATCTCTCTTTCTTCTTTTTTACCTCTAGACCTCCTTTTAAGAACTCACTTTATTAGGTCAGGCCCACCCATAATAAACTCCCTTTTGATGAAATCAACTGGTTAGGGACCTTAATGACACCTGAAAAAAATCCATTTTCCCATATAATGTATCATATTCAAAGGCCAGCACTTAAGAAGAGATTATACAAGAGCTTGCCTCATTAGGGGCCATCTTAGAATTTTACCTAATTCATTTATTTAAAGACCCTGTGTTATAGTTCCAGCAGCTGGGTATGTTTCTGTTTATTAGTTTATTACTTGATGATGGGCTTTTTTTGTGTGTGTGCCTTGTAATTTTTGATTAAATACTGGAAGCTGTAGGCAGAAGAACAGGAGAGACTGAAGTGAGTAGTATTTACATGTGTAAATGGCACTTCTTTTTTTTGTTCAGGACTTTGTTTTGGGGGTGTTGAGTAAATCTAGTTAGGAGTTGTGCTGGATTTTGTTGTCGTTAGCATTACCTTCAGTATACCATAGGTTTCAAAGTCATCTAGTTGTGGGCTGCTGTTACCCTATGCTTAATGTGGAGACTGAGGTGCAACAGGGTTTTTCTCAGTGTTCCTGTTCCTCCCATAAGCTTGCAGCCATTCCTTCACACTTTCACCACTGTAGAGACCTCTCTCCACACTCTTATCCCTCCGCTCAGTAGCAGACAGCTGTTGCTTGTTAATCAGTACTAGGCTTGTCATGGGAGCAAACTAGGAGTTTCTGTTATGCTTGTCTAGCATCAGTCATAGGCAGGCAGTTTTTACTTTGGCATTGAGAGTGAGACTTTCTCAGTATCCCTACCCTTCCATCTCTTAGAATCAAAGCTGCAGTCTATTTTGGGTGAGAAATTCCTGCCTCTTGCCAGTAGCAGTAGATGTCTGCAGAGTGTTGGTGTAGAATCTTGGGCCCATGACAGTTTCCTATGCCTCCTCAGGGGGGCTTCAGTTAGTTCAGTTATTCAGTTATTTCTCCAAAAGCAATAATTCTTTGTTTGATGGAGACAAAAGGATTTGCTGCTCCTCTTCCAGTAGCTTGAGACTTTTGATTTGTAGAACAAAAGGGTCTGGGAAGTCATGCGGGACATGTTAAGTGTCCCACAGTAGGTGCTATTCACCTCATGCATACCTGCTCCACCAAAGGAGTCTCCCACCCTGGCCCCAATCTTTCTTCTGAGCACTCAGTGAAGGGTCATGAGAAAGAGATTGCAAGTAAGTTTGAATTCTCATGGTTCAGGGTCCTCAGCTATTTCAAACTGACATACTAGCCAACACTTGGCCTTTAAGAATGTCTTGACATTTAAACTGAATTCTTCTTACCCACTTGTGGTGGTAAGAACAGTGTTACTTCCTCTCTGCTGTACTAAGTGTGAAACTGTTTCTGTATCCCATCACTCCCTGAAGGGATTTGTCCTTTTTCCAAATTCAGTTTACTTGGATGCCATGAGAAGTTCTCTGACTTGCACAAAAAAAGTTATAATTTTATTTTTTTGATTATTTGGCTTTTTCTTGTTAGGGTGAAAGTGACATTTTTGCAACTTTCTATCCTAGGTAGAAGCAGAAGTCCAAGGATGTAGAGATAAAATAAATATAGTTTTGTTTATTGAGCTCCTGTTACCAGATGCTGTGATAAGCAATTTATGAACATTCATTCTCTACAGCAACATCAAATGCTAGGTATTCTTGTTTCTATCTTACATATGAAACAACTGGCTTTTTTCCAGAGGTTAGAGAGTAAATGCCCAAAACAAGGATTTATACTTAGTTCTGTCTGACTCTAAAGCTAATTCTGGTACTCATTGTTGCCTCTGGAACCAAAGAGTCTAGAAAGATAAAGTGAAGAAGTTTATAAAAATAACCATGTAACAGTGGTATAAATGCTGTTATAGAGGCACACACAGTACATAGAGAAACAAAAAAGAGGGATCTCCAAACTGAGAGAATCAGGAACGTCTACCCAAAGATATGATTTCCAGAATGCTTCTTGTTGGATGAGTAGGAATTGGGCACAAAGGGACACATGATATATGCCACACTTTGTGCCCACTCAGCTTCTTTTGAATATCTTCTTACATTTATTTTCCACAGTATACTTCCCTAAAGTGGAAGCCAGTATTTGGTTTCCCTGTCTCCCTTGTGCAAAAGGAAGGAGAGAACTGAGTTATCATCTAAAACCACCAGTTAGAATTCATGCCTGTAGTTTTGATTGGAAAGAGGCCATGCATGGAGCTCATTTCCTGAGAAGGTGACAGAGTATGCTGGGAGGCACCCCACCTTCAGAGGCAGTAGAAAACAGAAGTCCTAACAGCAGTGCCCCTTGTTCAGTGTCCTTGCTCTGATATATGTGTCCACTGGTAGTTAGGGACAGATCAGTGATATAACTTAGGCATTGTTCTTGGCTGCTTTGCCTTCATGTCTGACTCTCTGTGTTTTCCAGAGAGTCTGTGAATTCTCTAGTATTCATTAATAAATTCACTTTTTGCTTAACTGGACAAAAGTGGTTCTGTTGGTTATAGATAGGAATTGTTTTTGAAACAGACACATTTCAGGTAGAGGTAATATTTGGCAAGACTTAGAAGGGAAAGAACATGAAGCATTCTGAAAACTAGAGCTGTGATAGTAATTTGGCATTAATGGAATGAAAAGTGGGTGAGGGAACGTACTGGAGATGTTGATAGGCCTCATATAATGGATGTTGAGTTATTTTAATCAGGAAGGTGACAGGATCATATTTGTATTTTAGAAAAATCTCTCTGGCAGCCATGTAGAAATGGACTAGAGGGGGATATACGTGAGAAAAGAAGCAAGGAAACCTATTAGGATACAACTGTAGTAGTTACAGTGAGAGATTGAGTCCTTGATTAAGTCAGTCATTGTATGGATGAAGAGCATGGGACAGAATAAGGAGATATTTAGGACATACAAGAAATTTAAGATGTTGATTAATTATATGTGAGAATGATGAAGAAAAGTGGTTCTGGAATGATTCTCATGTTTCTAATTTGGGAGATTAGGTAAATGTTAGTGCCACTCATTGAGACGGAGTATAAAAGGAGGTAGGAATGTATAGTGAAACTTTGACAAGTTGCAATTAAGTCAAAAAGAGATAACCACTAGAAAACTGGATATGTGAGACTAGAATGGAAGATAAAGATTTCTGAGCTAATAATGTATAGGTGATTGTAGATATCTTAATGATGGTGAGATCAACAAGGTGGTTTATGTCCTGAGAAGAGAAAGGGGAAGAGGATACAACCCTGGGTATATCAACATGTAAGGTTTGGTTGGAGGGAATTATGAACATAAAATAGACTGAGAAGGAATAAACGGGAGATTAGGGGGAAAACTGAAAAGTAAAGAGATCAATTGGTTTAGATCCACATTAAAAATTTTTAGTTAATACAGCTATAGGATGTTTACTTGTGACCTTGGGATGGACATTTTGGTAAAGTGATGGAGCCAAATAGAGGGGTTAAATAAGGGATAAAAGGCCACTCTTTTCAGTGACTAGGGTATGAAAGGAAGGTGAGAACTGAGTTATCATCTAGAGGAAGATAAGAAGATAAATGATCATAAGGTCTGCTACATGTCTATTGGTATGGGTGACTTAAATAACATAGAGTAAAAGAACTGCAGGGTTAAGGCTTACATGAAGCACCTACATTGACCTTGAAGTTGTTCAATATGATAAGAGAACTTGGAAAGAATGAATAAGCCAAATGCCATAGTCCTTGATGAATGTGAGGCAATGACAGAGAAGTCAGCAGACAAAATGGACAAGTAGGCAGTCCATTTGACAGTGTGCTTACATGACATACACTTCAAAGAGGAGAGGTTTTTTAATGCATGGGAGAAGATGTATAATTGTAAGGATTGCCATTCCTTTTCCTTCTAAATTCCACTACTGTATGTGGAGTGATATTGTTAGGAGATTGGACAGTGCTCTGGGGAGAGACTGAGGCTATCAGGAGTTTCCTAACTTTATAATGAAGACACTAGGAAGAATGGTGGCAAAGTCAGGGAGAGAGGGAAGCAGTGAGAAGATGAATGGGGAGAAAGATGAGAAGTGCAGAAGAATGTTGGGAGGAGAATGTGGGATGAGAGAGAGAGATTATTGGGATAATTTCAAAGTGTGGCTGTGACCAAGGTTGACATGGAGGTAGGCCTAATCGGTTGAAAGTTTCAAGTGAAACTCAAGTCAAAGTATCAGAATTTCCTATACAGGTCTGAGGTCGAAAGATCTGGAAGCTCTGACCTGCTCTGATGGTGGTCTTAGAAGATTCATGATGCTAATAGACTTTGATTGTGTTTAGAGTTATAAACAGAATATTGTTGGAAAGTATGGCTCTGAGAAAGTCTCAGGCAGGTAGAATTAATCAACTCCCACATTTTAGAAGTTTTAAACTGCACCAGTTTTCAGTGACTAAGGTCAGTCTCTAGATGGATACAAATATGGCCTAAATTGTTTCAGATACCTTCTTTGTTAGAAAATGTTGAAAGCATTCACATTTATGCAGAAAATTAGCTCAGGGAGCTGGCAGAAATTTCTATACAGGCAATGATCACGAACATCTTTAGTTGGTTTTCACTCATTAGTTCCTTTATTCATTTAGTCAATCAGCTCATTCAATCATATATTGGAATACTGATTGCTAAAGACACAGTTTTCAGCCATTACTAAATGTTTAGGAACTTTAGAAGTGTTGGTCAAATGTATGAACTCTGAGGGGGAAGTTATAATAATCTCCTACTTAAGCAGATTCTCTTTGTGTTTGGGATTACAGGATTACAAATCTCATAAATAACTTCATTCAAGCCATGAATTAGACATTATAATTTAACAGATTATTTACTTAATGATCTTATTATATAATTAAATAATGACCTATATTTTATGCTTTATTTTGTTGTTCATGACACTTTGCAGTCAGCACAAGTGGCTAAAAAACAGTTTATGTATTCTGGAGGTCTTCTTAACCTGCCACCTTCTTCAGATCCAGAAAAAAATAAAATGAACCTTCATTCTTTGCCATGTGGAAGGACAAGTTTCAATCTAGATTTCTGTACATTTTTGTGGGAAAGAGACATATTATTAGGGTTATTTCTGGCATCAACCCAAACATGGAATTTAGAATTTTCTCCTTGACTCCCTCCTTTAATCCAACCACAAATACCAGTCTGTGGCATGTAGGAAATTTTAATCTGCAGGTCATGGGAAAAGGAATACATCAAACATTGCATACTTACAATGGAAAAATCATATGCCAAACATTCCTGTTCCCGTAAGCTCTTTTGGCCACCCAATCCTATTGGCCTTTTACCCAATTTCTGCTCCCTTAATGTCTCTTTTTTCCCTTATCTTTTATTTTTCCTCATTCTTCAGTCCACTTTTTCACCCAAAGAAAATAAAATCAAAGCAAGATAAATAAACAGGTTTTTCTTATTTCATGGAAAGTAATTTAGCTCTCTGTTGTTTTTTGAGATACAATTTCCAAATCTCATCTCTTGCTCTTCATAATTTATCAAAATCTTTTCTTAAAGAACAGTTCTCTTTTGAAAATATTACTGGTATTAGCTGTTTAGAAAATATATAAACATACTACTGATTACGTTTGCATTTGGTTTTACAAATGCTAAGTACTCTAGCCTGCTGGACTATCTGAAATTAAAAACTGTTTATGAATGTGCATGAAAAAGCACACTTTTCATGCAGCATCATATTGATAAATATAAGGCAAATGAATCTGTGAAATTTCAATTTGTCTTTTCAGAAACTCTCCTAGATGTTACTTTTCATTTAGTTCTTATTCTTATTAACACTTTATTGATTTTGCAAATTGGGATAGTCTATTTTCTGGGAAAACTATTAGACCATTTTTTTCACTGATACTGACTATATAAAGTTGTGTTTATGCACTGACAAATATATTGAACACCCACTATGTGCTATGCCTTAGGGAAATGGCATGAGTTGACAGTTGATAGGTGGGAGACCAGGGAGCAACCTGAAGCAAGCCTGAAACAAGTGTAGTAACAGTGCGGCATTTTCAATTAGTAGCTATTGAATTGAGTGTAGCAAAGTGGTTCTCCTGAGGGCTCTTTTTATCTTTCAAATGTGGTCATCATGTACTAGCTCACGTAGTTTCAAAATTGGCTTTTCCTAAAATGTTCAGGAAATTCTGCCCTAGGTGTTTATCATGCCTGCTTGATAATTGAGTTCTTTACGTTATGGAACTAAGGTTTTTAGCTTAAATGTTTTTAACTTAGAAATACATGTTTTAAAATCACATTTCCTAGCTTTATAGCATTTCTTCAGATTAGAGTCTAGATAGATATCACTTTTTACTAAAGTCAAATTTAAAATTTTGTTTTTGGCAAAATTATTCTATAAGGAACACAGAAATTTAAACATATAATAGTATTACTAACATAGAAATAAAACTATAAGAAATATAACTTCTTAAATTTACATCACTCATCCACTCTGTGACTTAAATGAAAGCTATTTTTAGAAGCATGGCTAAAACCTTAATTACCTAATGACAGTTTCTCTAGCTAAACAAATTACTTCACAGCTAGATACAATTACATGGAATACCTTCTTATCTGATCAGAAAATTAATCAGATCATATTTTTCTTTTTAGTGCTGTAGACAATGCCATGAAATCAGCCAACTTTCACTCTTCACTTTGACTCACTATATACTTAACACACACTGTTAATGAGGAAAAGACTTAATAATGAATGATGTTGTCTTTTCTTGCTTCTATTAAATTCTATTAAATTAATTCAATTCAATTCAATTCATTCATTCATTCAACAAATATTTATTAAGCACCTACAATATGCCAGGCACTGTGCTGGGTGCTGGGGATACAACTGTGAACAATATAGACAGTCCCTGCCCTCAAAGAGCTTACAGTCTAGTAGTTAAACAGACAAGTACACAGGCAATTACAATGCAGTATGGTAAGTGCTGTGATGGGGACAAAACATCAAAAGGACACCTAACTCAGTCTCATGGGCAGGGGCTGGTAGATAGTCATGGAAATCTTCCTGGGGCAGGTAAAATATGATTTGAGTACTGAAGGATGAGTACCAGTTAGTCAGGTAAAGAGGAAATAGGGAAGTGTTATAGATTGAGGAAATAGTAAATTCAGTGTCCCTGCTTTTGAGGTTCATTTATAGGCAGCAGAAGTTGGGTAGGGGGGAGAGAATTCATGGAAGAAATAAGTAAGGGCCAGATTATAAAGTAATTCATTTGCTTTGCTCAAGAGCTTGCAATTTTTCCTGAGGGAACTCTGTGTGTGTGTTTGTGTGTGTGTGTGTGTAAGCTATCAGATTTGCACTTTTTAAGATTGCTCTTACTGCAGTACAGAAATTGAATGGGAGATGAGAATCTTGAGAGTTGAAGCAAAGTGATCAGTCTTTCACCTTTTCCAATTTTATCTTCCATGATATCACACCCATTTCTCTCCAGCTCATCCAATTGCATATACTCCTTAAACAATCCACTGACAAGCCAAACTTTGGGTCACTGCTCACCTATAAGGTTTTTAACACCTATAAAAACTCCACCTATGAAAACTCAACTCATCCTTCAAGGCCAGACTTCTAAAATCATCCTGTCTTGTGCTTTCTACCCAGATCTCTAAGTATTGTGATGTTTATCTGTGTTATGGTACTTATTATTTCAAATGATCTAAACCTCCTTTTGAACCAAGTTAATTTAATCCCTACGTAACTAAGGTGATTTTTGTAAATAAACATGTATAATTTCCAACAAAGACTAATTCTTCATACTAATTCTTCAGACTAATTCTTGTTGTCTACCACAAAATATTATTAGTGGCTTCAAATGATTTAAATGGAACAGTGGGAATGGGGAGAGAAGCCCAAGAGACACATTATTTTATGCAGCAAAATACAGCCAAGTAAAATTTCAGTACATAATTACCGGGTATGTTGCTGTTATGACAATGATTCATTCCCCAATTTAAACACTCCATCTTTGACAATTTAACTGCTAATGAAGCAAAGATCTGTTAAAAAGAGTAGCTTACTATGCAAAAATAATACGGGCTTGCTACATTTTTAAATATGGCCCACAGTTTACTTCTACAATCCCATCTATAGTCTTACAATTTCTCAAATAACTTTTATAATGATAAGAAAAAACTTTAAGCTCTGTAAATATTTTAAGAATGTCTGTTGTTTATTCTTTTTGGTGGGTACAAAAACCACAATTTTGTACACAGAACAAGATTACAAATAATATAGATAACATGAGTGACCCGTAGTCTCTTCTGAGTCTACATTGTGGACTGATGATTTTACGTTAATGTTGTCTTCATTTTGTTTTTGTTCCTGGTAGTGAGACAAATGTAATCTGTGGACACTGACTCATGTGACAGAGTGAAGTTTACAACAAACAAGAAGATGACCAACAACTTTTATTTTAAAAAAGTCTCTAAAGTTTCTTACAGTGATGGCATTTATTTCAATTATTGCAATGTATTGTTCCCTAAGATGGTTAGAAAAAAGAATTGTGTTGTCCTCTACCGAATTTACGTCAGTTAAAAAGCAAGCATGTTTCAGTATTTGTTTTCTCCAAAGTAAGTGTAAATACTTCCTTTAAATTTTTTCACAGAATTTACATGTTTGTTTATTATTTTCTTATCAGAGTTTAGTGATTTTGTTTTCTTGGCTGGATAGTCTTCCATTGAATATACGGGTGTTCTGGAGACACAGGTTAGCATATTCATTGACTTCTGTAACTATTTTATCCTTTGGAGTGAAGACTGAGGCCTTTCTGAGCAAGAACTTCACAGTTTAATGTGCTAACTCGCATGTCTGATTTAAAGTTTTAAGGTCCACTCAAGTGAAATCTGTTGCTGTTGATACACCCATCCCAGCTCCCCCCACCCACTCCCCGAAAAAAAATCTAAATTTTGAGTTTTCCTGATATAAAATCTGAGTTTGGGTTTCCGAGCTGAGCTCATGCACATGTTGCTGCTGCTGATGTTCGGCGCCTTAGGACGTACTTCCCGCTCTCAGCCAAAGGATTGGTTTGCGAAGACCTGCACTTAGCGTGTCCCTCAGGGCTGCGTTTCCATCAGTCACCAACACAGTTTAATTAAGGCACTCAATTATTTTTTTGGTTTTCATGGTAGGTCTGATGCAATGACAGCCAATCCTGAACTTTGTCTAATTGCAGTTCCAGTGTGTACAGCCTTTGGGCAGTCGGGTGTCAAGACGCGGCCATTTTCACCTACACTCCCAGTGATGGATAATCTGGCTTTGTTTCTTATGGCTTCAGAAAAGGTCAGCTGGGTTGCATGGAAAGGAAACAGAAAGAATGTGGAGTGTTACAATATTTCTGTCTTTTCAACAAAATATGACACAACAAACACCAAAATATCAATAATTAGACATCTGCATTTTTTCCATATTCTTCTGGTCATATGAAAACTGCTTATCACAGGAAAGAAAAGTTCAACTACCTGGAAGAATAAAGTACTCTAGAGTTTGTGGTCCTATCTGTTTAAGAACTAATTCTAAAATCATAAAACAAGATTTTGTTTGGCAAATCTAGGCAGGACACATCTTTTAACTTGCTGCACTCTACACCCTGGTATTTCTAGTCCAACTTAAACGCTTCTTTAGGTTTGACAACACTCTTTATTTGGGTCTTTTTTTCTTGTTATAAAATGTCTTAACAGTTAAATGATTGTACTCTTAAAATTGTGATGAATTGTCTAACCAAACTATATATATATAGACTATTTACGACAGATCTTCCTGTTTTCAGAACACAGATCTATCCACAGATACTTTCATTCATTCACAGCAGCTATAGATATTGACCCAGAATAGGACAATTAGTGACATAATGTTCATTCTATGCCCACTATGGAAGTTAAAGCTCATATTTTAAGAAGCTTTAAGTGCTTAAAGGGAAGTGCACTGAAAGGGGGCATGTTTCAATGCCTCATTGAACGGTCATCACTGGGGAAGTTCCCGGATTGATGTTATGGGGTCAGGTCTCTGAAATCCTCATTATATTCTTGTTCTGTCATATTAGGTAGCAGGTAATAATACTACACTGAGGAGAAACAGGCAGTGTTATTATGAAAATCTACTTGCTGTTCATTCATTGCCTTTAAATTCTTTCTAGTAGCTGAAATTTAATGTTAACTCAAGAAGAAATAAGGTAAAGGAGATATTCCCTTAGTTTGTTGTGCCTTATAACTTTCTCATAACTCATATTGTGTCTTAATTCCCTGTTGTGAATTTAAGTTTACCTAATTCTTTAGGAAATTCCATCCCTATATTTATTCTGCCCTGTAACTTAAATATTAGAATAATGATGTATTAAATATGAAATAAAAACTGTATTAGAAACTGTTATAATGAGAAGGTTTTGAGATCAGTTACCCTGATAACTTCAGAAAGTTGAAGTCAACTTGCTACTGATGTATGTATGATAAACACCGAGGTCATTATTATAGTTCACCTTTAGTGAACAGTCTCAAAAATTAAATTTTACTTATCTTTATAATCAGGAGTCAGGAGACAACCTCTACAGAAATTACTCATCACTAAATTAAAACAAACCAATACGACAGTCTGAATTTGTTTCTTCAGATTCCCTTTCAACATTTAATATTAAGTAAAATAATTATTTTAAAAAAAATCTATTAGTTTAGTTTTAAGTTTTTTTGAAGAGGAAATATTAAAATATAATTAATAAGAGCATTGTGATTTTTTCAGAAAGCTTTTGCCATAAAATCTATTTTTTTCCCTTTATTTTCTTGATTGCCTTTATGAGGAAAAGAAAATATCAAAACAGGGAGTATTCCATGTACCCTCAAGTAATCTCTCCTTCTCTACAGATTAATGCAACTGAGTGTTAATAAGTCTTTGACAACTGCTTATTCTCTCTTTAAATCTTAGTATTCTTAGTTCTCTGCATTCTTATTTCCTATACTTATATCTCCTGCTTCTTACATAAAATGTCATTTCTATTCATCTTTGTGTGACCCTGTTGAGACTACTCAAACTGGAAAACTTTCTTATAAATTTACCATATAGTCTGGTTCTGGTTCTGGTTGGATGTTATGGCCAATGGCTGTGACCTTAATTATGGGTTCCCTTGAGGGATGATCACTTTTAAAGTAGACATTCAGGTTTTGTTTTTGAAATTCTGATACAATATTATCTAAATTATCAGTCATTTTCATAATTATGGTCAATAGAATTTTTGAAAGGAAAAAGCCATTTAATATGGGAGTACAATGGAAAATGCTTGCTCTCAAGTCTTCTCTACAGAATCAGATCATTTCATTTGCTCTGAATGCCATTAAGTCTTTTAAAAAGTCATATGGATATGAATGCTTTATTTTTTTGAAATTTATTGTCTTAAAAGTTCAGCTCTAAAGGCAATTCATGTGATGAACTGCAGTACTAGGTTCTGACTCCAAAAACATTTATTACATGTGAATTTTATGTACATAACCTGGGAATTCATATCTCTTTCTAGCAATTTCCCAGAACTTCGTATTGAACTAGAATTCATGAGTATTTCTAGAATTTTTCTAGAATGCATTTGCTATGCTAAAGAAAACTTTTAAACGATATCTTATGAAATTCATCACAGAATGAAGTCCAAATAATTGGCTCTGAAAACTTCTCAGATATTGTTTTTCGCAGTTTGGGAAAAATCTCTCCACGATTCTGTAAATATTAAGTTGAAAGCATTACTATAATGGCTAAGAAACCTTGACATCATCATAATTTGTTGTTCTGCTATTAGAAGACATACTCTAAACATTCTGATCTGAGTGAATTGAGGATTTTGTTCTCAATTCTTTTTCACAAAATTTGGAAAGAACCACTTTGGGCTTATCTATGTACAGTTGTACTCAGTCACTGATTTCTAGATTATGGATACAAGCAATTAGATCTTGGTTAAAAAGGGATGGCTTTTGCTCTTTGCTTTAAGATACTAACAAGTATTTCAATAGCTTTTTTTTTTGGCCATGCCACCAGGCTTGTGAGATCTCAGTTCCCTGACCAGGGACTGAACCTGGGCCCGGAATCCTAACCACTAGGCCACCAGGGAACTCCCTCAATAGTTTTTTTTATAAATAAATATCAAAATCAAGCATGTTTACCTGGCATAACCTCAGGTATACATCTTATTCTTATAAAAATTATATTGGGTTTGACTCTAGGGTACATCAAGCTCTAAGTGTCTCTTGGGAGTTCAAAGTTTCATTTATCATTGTAATAGAATGGCCATTACATATCATTTCAGAAAATGGGTTTTAGAGACCTGACTTTAAGGAAAGCAACAGCAAATGCTTCCAGATCTTATTTTAAAACCATTTTCTATTATCAGAGGGAAAAAGTACTAGACATTTAGAGTCTTAAAAAAAATGACCTCCATCCTATATTTCACTGAATGCTTATAATTTTTTATTGTCACATGATGAGAGGATGTAAGTGGGACTGATCTGGCTTACTTAAAAGCAATTGAAATGAAAACAAAAGTCAATAAATACTCACTGCAATTTTTATTTTTACTGTGTCTTTCCTAATGAACATATATTGCTGACATCTTTGATGGAGAAATTGCCTAAAATGCCTGTTCACCTTAGTGATGCTGTGAAAATAAAAGTTGAATTTCATCTAATAAATGTGAATTGTAGTCAATATTCTGATGATCACTCCTGCCTAAAGGTCTGACTCAAGGACTACTGCCAGATGAACAAACAGCAGGGTTTCACTCTTTAAAAATACAGAAAGATGGCTAATGTATATAAAACAAATTAGAATAGGAGCTAAAATTCATTGAGTGCTTACTATGTGCCTTGGAGATTTTACATATATTTTCTCAGAAAACAGCACAACCTTATTAAAAATAGGCAACTGTCTAGGCTTTGATAATTTGAAACAGGTTTTATGCTTATTTTGTTAGCATTTACCTTAAAATTAGTTTGTTCCAGAGAAGATTAGCCTGTTCTGTGTACAAGGAAACCCAGATCTAATTTCAAATTTCTCCCAATTTTCAGGTAGAATATACTGTTTAAAACATTTTACAGAGCAATTCTGGAAGTTTGTTTTTGTCTTTTGAACCCTTTCAATGCAGATATCTATTGGCAACATAAAGTTTCGAACAGTACATCTGCAGCCAGAGAAAACTGAACAGTGCACTGAAGTTTTCAAAAATGTAAAGCTCTAAATTAGAAGCAAGCAATACCACCACAGACAGGTCACAACACTGCATTTACAGAATGCATCACCCACTCACTGTAGTAGGCCCTAAGTCCTACCCCTAAATTTTAATACTTTCGGTTCCATATACGTTGTAACCTTCTCTATAGGTTGCTAAATTCTGGGTATTCTGCGAGGAAGTTGGGTTAAAAGTCTGTGCACTCTTTGCCACCTTCATTCTCTTCGCTTCTGCCCTGGACTTGTAACAGAACTCTATCAAAGCCACCAGCATTGCCAAGCCCAAGCCGCCAACCAGAATGTAGAAGACGCCTGCTACGTTGCTCAGGCTCAAGGCACTCGTCTTGTCCTAGGGGGGATAAAGACACTTGAGTTAACTGTGGAAAGTCACATCCAGAAGGTGGAAGAACACATGAAATCCAAACAGCTAATTAAAGTAAATGCTTAATTTAACCTGAAATTATTTAACATGTATAAGTCACTGGTGTAGCTTTATGGATTTAAACATACAGCTTATAGGTCTTGGCAGAAGTGAAGTTACGATGATTACCAATAAATTGTGTGTGATTACATTCAATAAAATCTATAACATTTTATCATTGCTAAATATACAATGAAAACCACTATACTTAGCCATATATAAGCATAGGCAGAAGTGGGCTTATTATTGTTAAGCTTGAAAATGACATTTTTAAAACCCAATTACATGCGAAGGAAACCTCTTTTGGCTTTCCCTCCATTAAAACATTTTTAATGTTTGATATTTCTTTTGAATAAATTTAACTTCATGCTTCCTACTTAAAGAACTAAGGGACTTTAAGCTAGCAGTTTCACATTTTGTTCATCATGACTTTACCAAATATATGCAAATAGTGTGCTAAGGTACATGTTATTTGTTCTTTTAGTCACATCTGTTTAAGAAATCTCCTGGAAAGTGTCACTTTAACATATTATATACTATTTAGGAATAACTATATATGCAACACATTGGAAACTTTTTAAAAAGATACTTTAAAAATATACAAATTTTTCCATGGTCAGTTGAGAACTAAATTATTTACGGACAGATTTATAACTATTTTTATTGACTTTAAAATATGATTCCATTTCACTTAAAAATGCTTGATCAGTTAATATTTTAGACATACTATTCTCCAGAGATTTAGAATACATATTATTTCATAATAAATTCAGAAATAGTTAAGCATATTATTGGAAGATATTAAAATTGTAACAAGAATTCATAATTTTTCATAAATTGTAAATATATATTATATAACATTATTTGAATAAGCATTTTGGGTAGACTACCTGAAGGATGCCCCATGGTCAGCAGTGTGTTTTGTGCAAGCTTAAATAGTTTTATTAGGAGAAGGTTTAATTTTAAAAATTACTATGTACACTGTCCTCTTAGCCATAACATCAACTGATTGGACCAAAAATTTAGGGTAACTTCATTTTAAAAATAATCACTCATTAAGTACTTTTGCTTCTCTAAATTTACATAAGTGTTTGAAATAGCTATTTCATTATTTGGCCAAGCTTTTCTCATTCCACTCTGGTTCGAAGGCAGACAAAAGTGATTAAAACACAGGGAGAAGCCTGAATAGAGATCAGTTAACATTACTGTCTCTTTCTTAAATTAACTGAGGTTCTCTTATATATGTAAGTCACTTATTTAATGTCGTAGAATAACCAATAATTTTTTTCTTTCTAAAAGAAGATACAGGAAAAAATAAATGAAGATTTCAAGAATCCTCAACAATGGCTTTCAGGCATTATGTCCTATTAATTTGTGCAGGTATTTAGATTCACTGATAAATTACTACATTTTTTTCTTTAAATGAAAATATAACTGTTTGTAACACTATTTTCATTTGTACTCAACATGATCAGGCCTATAGGTTCCTGCATTGTTCTAAAAAAAAATTCATGAATGAGATCTTAGAAGCTGAAGATATTGTTCATAAACATTGATTTATTAAAATAATTTTGATAGAACAGAATTGGAAGGTTTACTCTGTTTATCAGAATAAAAATATAACAGGTCCTCTTCAAACTAAAGTGGAATGCTTGGCAAAATAGTGACAAAAGACTGAACTTCTGAATAAAATATATTTAATATTTAAAATATTCTTTCTGTAGATGACTGCTGATCAATTCCCCATTTCCTGTTTTGAGAATACATCAGTTCTTGAAATAATACATTTCATGGTCTTTGCCTCCAAAACAAACAAAAACCAAATCCGAAAGCACTATTTTTATTAGTGGTACGTATATTTGAGAATAATATAGGAATTTTATTATTTTTTATATTTTTACAGTTAAGTTTATTTAAAAGCCTTATATTGAGGAGCAGTTTGCAATTTTCTGAAAAGGTACTCCCTTTGGCTTAAATCTATGACATTAGCTTCTAGTTTAGGCAGTGTATAGAGAAACATTTAGTTGTTGCTGTTTCCATATACTCTTGACAATTGCTCCCATTTACTGTTTTGTGAACACAAGAGGAGGCCCCGAACTGCAGCGACTGACCTTGCTTCCAGAGTCCTTGGGTCCACATTCACCTTTATCGTACCACCATTTGTTTTTCAGCTTGTCTAAGACGCCTGCCTCACTGAGTTTCAAAACGGCAAGGTTTACAGGAGTTCTTCACGTGGAAAATAACATAAATAACATTATATATGTTATTTTATGTTATTCAAGTAAAACTACATTAGAATCGCATGGCAAAGTGACAGAGCAGAGGCCACAGTAGGTGTTATGTCTTGTACTGTAGGCCCAGGTTTCAAATCAGACATAAAACTGGGGCCTGCTCCATCGCTTTAGGTAACAGGCACATACTGCTAGGGACGATTTTTAAATAAAATGTATGCAATTACTGTGAATCCAAAACTATTAGCCTGGATTGGGTTTCTTGAGCATTTTCAGTTTTCCCACCATAAATGTGGAGTCATTCAAAATCCAGACGCTCCTTTTTTTTCTCTTTCAAAATTAGTGGAAGTGGCTATAGGTTGACAGGCTTAAAATAGAAGCTAGATAGGCCTGGTTTCATTTCTTGCAGGCATTATGATTCAGCTAGTAGAATTTTACTCTGTGCTTTAAGTGTATGGCTACAGTATCCATCATTAAATTGACTCCTTTGCCACTCTCATCCAAGACCTAATTGAAAGAGGAGGGTGATTCAGGTGTTACTGACAAAGGGCCACCTCATGCAGAGGAAAGTCCTTATAAGACAAATATGTAAATCATTAGTTTAAAGTATAACCCCATGCTGATATTTTCCTTCTGAATTGCAGTATTTAACTTAAATAATATCACCAGAAATAATTTTCATCTATCTTGAGTCTACCATATGAATATACTCTAAGTATAAAGTGCAGTAACTATAATATATTCTATAAATTCTTAGAACAAATACATGATAGGTTAGGGGTAACCAAGACTTTTATAAACAGGCAAACTCCTCATACTATAAAATTCCATTTTTCTTTTCTACTGTCTTTGAGTCCTTCAATACTAAATATTATACAAGGAGTCTCAGAGAGGAAAGGTTCACTTGTCAGTCAGTGTCAGTGTTCTGAGGAATCTAAGAATTCTTCTGGCTTTCATTCCCATGTTAACCTCTGTGTGTGTAGAATAAAGCCTAAGAAGATGGATGGGAAGCAGTAATGCCTAGGATCTTCTGTTGTTACTGTTTTTGTGGTTGTTTGGTTTTTGTTTCTTTTTGCTTTTACATTCAGAGAGAGACTCCTTGCATTCCTCTTGACATTTTTAAGGCTGCCACAATCATTTTGTCTGGCTGTATCTCTTAATGCCTCACTTCTTCTAGGAAATGTTGAGTGCATTTGGAGAAACACAGCATACATTTATTTGGTTACCAAGGGATTAATTCTATAAACCTATCTACACAACTAGGTAATGCATTAATAATTATGGTGATGATGATTCCTAACATTTACTGAGCACTTGCTATGTACCAGGGACTATTAAAAGTATTTTACATGTTTAGTTACTATTATCACCTGTATTTTACAAATGAGGAAACCAAAGCACAGAGAGGTTAACTCATCTAGTCAGCTAGGAAGTACCTGAATCAGGGTTTGTAATGGTCTGTGTAATTAAAAATATTAACAACAGAAGACTTAGGAAATAGGGGTTTCTGGTTAATTGAGTTTTCTGATTAACAGTTAAACTAAAATCCATTTTTTTTGGTACTGTTGTTCTGAAAAAAGTTTCTAAAATATGTTTTTCTTTTTGTTTATCTGGTTTCTGAATTCAATTTAATTTTTGTATCAATGTCAAAAGAGCTTACAAGGTTCATTGTTCAATTTAAGCATATGCACTTGTCACATTCCTAAAATATTATATTGTTTTTTGGATTAAAATCTAATGTCAGCATGATTTAACGCTTTGTACTAAAAAACTGAGTTTGGGTGTGGGGTGAGGATTATGGTTAATTGGGGTCCCTGGTTAGCCCCAGTTAATCTAGATTTTACTGTCTATAACCTCCCCACCCCCACATTACATCCCCCACTTCCATTTATGAAGTGATTGATTGTTACAAAACCACACCTGAGGGTTTGTTGGTGAACTGTGAACTCCTTGAGAATAGAAGCCACATCTCATTCATCCTTGTAAAATATTTACAAGGATATCTGACTCAGGGTAGGGGCTCTGTAAAATTATTACATTTAAATTATTCTGAATCCAGAACAAACATTTTTGTTTAACTGATACTAAGGGTATTTAGGTCCCCAGGCTAGCTCACCAAAGCCTTTTTAACGCGTGTGTAAAGTACCTTATATTAGTCTATATTGTACTTCTTGCATGGGTTGTGTGGGGAGGAGGAGGACTTAATGCTGAAAAGAGAAGGAAAATGAAAGCAGTTTCCTTAAAGTTTCTTATAGATGGGAGAGCTGAAGGCAAAAATATGGATTACTTCAGCGGTCCCCAACCTTTTTGGCACCAGGGACCAGTTTCGTGGAAGACAATTTTTCCAAGGGGTCGGGGGAGGGATGGTTCAGGTGGTAATGCAGGCAATGGGGAGTGGCAGATGAAGCTTGGCACTTGCCCACTGCTCACCTCCTGCTGTGTGGCCTGATTCCTAAGAGGTTGCAGACAGGGTTGGGGACCCCTGGATTAAATGAAGACTGCCTTTGACTTATCTCTCTTCCTTCTTAAGGACCATTTCTCCTACCTGCTTAATTTTCCCCTTGCCTCTTTGTCCCTTCTGCTATTCACTCCAGTAGTCTGGTTTTAGAGGATAAGATTAGATTGGAATTTTGAATAATAGATATTTATTGACAACCAAGCTTAATGGTCAACTGGTGGAATGTCAGGCACTGAGCAAGAAATTCATTACTAGGAGAGTCCTTCTCCAAGGGTTAGCATCCCTTACTGGTCTTTGTTTACAACATTTTTTCCTGCTTATGAATGCATATTTTCCATAATAATAACTTTATTATTGCATTGGTTTCCATGGCTGGGGAGAAGGCCATTTGCAAGTATAACATATTTTAAAGTCAGGAATGGGCTGTATTCTTCAAAATGCCAAATTAAAAACTGGGTATTGTGAGATTTACTATAATTCCTAAAGAACTCATTATTTGGTAACCACATTCACAGAATGACTTAAATATGAATATCCACATCCATGAGTATGGCTATTTTTATATATATACGAGGAGAATAAAGTATAAAACAAACAGAAAAGATCAATAATTTTGTAGATATTATTAGCATTATGGGTCATTGATGATTACAAGTATTGCCAAAATTTCCAACTAGAACCTGGCTTAAACAACTCACATAAAAATTGGCATAAAATTCTGTATATCGTTTGTGCTCAGACTAAATCATATCAGATTAATCAAAGGGGATATGAGTTTTAGACTTTGCAATGAAACTTTTAAATTGGTTCATTGCCAATTAGTAAATTTCTGTTATTCACAAGAATGAGTATGAATTTCTTATGACCATAAAAAAGGCCACAGCACAATAACATTCAAAGGAGTAATTTTTCAAACAAATTCATCCCCTCCCAAATCATGCCTTTCCACTTTATTTCATTTAACATACCAGACCTTTTTCCTTATTTCTTCTGTGGAGCCTCTGGCCTAGGGCTGCCTTGGTCATGCTCTGGGAATGGCTATCAGTTGAGTGGGGATGCTAATTATTTTGTGAACTGGAAGCTGCCACTGTGACTCTAAATAATTCAGTTGTTGATTACATTAAATCAATCAATCAACAGTGGGTATTTCTTCTTTTACCCATAGATACTGGTGCATAGCCCAGGTAAAGCAGAACTTTAATAATGTGCTGCTGTATGCAAGGCTGGAGATCTCTTTCCTTGTTATAATCCTGTAAATGACAGGTGGGTCAATTAGCCCCTCACTGGAACATATTCATGTGTGGTACAGCTTTCCATGCTTTCCCCCCTTCCCCAGATGAATCACTGTTAGGAAAGTTAATTTTTTCCTACTAAGGTTCTGTATGTCAAAATCAGATCACACCAGATTATAGTATACTTGTGCTGAGATCACTGAGTGTGCATTTCACACAATGTGCCTTGTAGATAAACTGGCAGTATTTAATTTTCTCTTCTGCTTTGGCTTTATACTTAGCAAAGGATTAGGAGCCAGCTTCTTCCTCCAATTCAGCACTTTTCCTCCTTTCACCTCTTTCGATAAAGATCAGGCCAAATGGAAGGGGTAAGGTAAGTTTAAAAAGAAAATCAGTCACCCAAAGGAGCTACAGAATAAAAATTTAAAAGCAGCAACTGTCTCCTGGTAATTTACTTTGATTCTAAGTTAGGTCAGGCCATTTAAAATATCACCTTTTAAAATAAATGCAGAGTAGCGTATTATTATTATTACCTATTCTATTGGTGATAAATATTATATCAATATACAACCTACTAGAAATATTTTTCTAGTGTGAAAACAAAATTCCTGAGGGAAAATAGAACATACTGTAATTATATATGTAATTAACATACATTTTATGTTAATTTTTATAACATTTTAGAAAATGACTCAAAATATGAAATAACATTTTAGAATATCATCTTATAGTTCATGTTTGGTGAAAGTAACAGATGAAAGTACAGGAATAAGCATTTTGATTTTTGAAAACTACAAGGTTAGCCTCATATTTACTTCTTTGGACAACAAATATTTATTAGGTGTCCATTATGTGCCAATGTTGGATGCAAACAGATTAAAATTCAATTGAGTTGTCCAATCCCTTATTTAAATAAATTAAAATGACTTTTGTGACGTAGATTTTTCCATTATGTGTACATTTCTGCTTCTGCTTGCTTATTTTTCTTTGGAAAGAGTCTAAGAGTCTTTAATATACACTAAAACAGGAATTCATTATTAATTTTTTGTGGAAAATTTTATCTGTTAAGCAATGTCATACTTTGTTTATATTTGTGATAAAAATAAAAATTTGCAAACAAAGTTTTTCTAATTGAATAGAATATCTTCAGTTTTGTTTTCTCTGGTGTTATTAGAGTACATTTTCTTACATTTCTAATTTGCATAGAGGAGTAGATTATTAGTGTAAATGAGTAATTTTCTATTTATGTGT
The DNA here is from genome assembly GCF_009873245.2 of Balaenoptera musculus. Taxonomy (NCBI): domain Eukaryota; kingdom Metazoa; phylum Chordata; class Mammalia; order Artiodactyla; family Balaenopteridae; genus Balaenoptera; species Balaenoptera musculus. The sequence continues at coordinate 26,617,381 of NC_045792.1, forward strand.
GTATATATGTATGTATTTATGTATTCATATTTTTATGGAAATGATCAGAACATTCTAGGCAAGTTGGGGCTCCAAAATATAAAAGAGTTAATACTTCTGAAGAAAACATACGGTTGCTGTCTTGAATGGAGGTGTCTTAAAGGGGAACCATCTCAGAAGAATCCCTGACGACTCTCTCTAGCTTTTCTCTGCTTTTTTTCTCCAGGGACTCAGATTCTCCCTCAGGATAGGAGATGGATGATCAGAATTGGGTCCACACAATTCTGTGTCTCCTTTTTCATGCCTCCTTCTGTGGCCAGAATATTCATTTTGCAAAGTTTATTTTTTCTCCTCCTGCAACAAGGTTGTCTATAAGATGGAAATATACAAGTGAGCTGAATTTGAAAGGCTTTTCAGATCAGGATCGAGGGGGAAGTTACCAACATTGGAAGAGGGTGAGGTTCGCAGCCTCCTTGACAGATATACCCTTTAAACAAAGCATAATTCTCTGGGTTTGGTGGCCAGGCAAGTGAGAGAATTTGTAGCCCAACCAACAACCTGAAGATGAGCAGGACTACTTGTTTTGGGCAATTCTCTAGAATTTAAAAGAAAGAGTGTATATTTAAAATTTTTCAATGTTCTTACATACCAGTTGAAGATATGTAAGGAAAGAAAATTCAGTCAGAATATTCCCATCTTTGGATTGTTTTCTTTACGTCTATCCACAGTGAAGAAGAGTTCTGGAACACTAGTTAATAACTTCTGCTGATTGTATGCCTTTTTTTTTCTTTAGACACTTCTTAGAAATAAAAGTAAAACATTATTTTATGGAGCTGGAAATATGACAGGGATGCAGTAAAGATAAAGCTGAGTTGGTCTTATTTTTGTAGCCTGATCTTTCTTTAGTTTGATCCATTACAGAAGACAAAAAATGTCTAGTTCACATGATTACCTTTGATTTGTTATACAACTTGCTATTTAATGGAAGCCTGAGAGTTTTAAGTGGAGAAATGTCTTTCTGGTAGGTACCTGATTTAGTGGAGTCAGATTATTGTTATTACTTAAAAACATTTCGTGGCAGCTCTGGTGAGGAAAACAAGACAAGACAACTTCTCTGTTCTCTCTCCTCTTCGCTAATTGCTCTTTCAAAAGCCTGCTTTCCAAAACTGAGGTTCCTAGGACTATGTCTGATCCATACCTTCTTCAGAGCCAGAGATTTTCAGTGACTATTTTAGTTAGGTTTGTTAGTGTGTCCCCAAATTGATATTTTTGGCAAATATTTTTGCTTTGACAGTAATTGCATACTAAGTTTGCGAAGGGACTTGACTAGCAACTCCGGTGGTATTAGTAGGTCTAAATTATGTCTCCCAGCAGATGCACCTATTACTTTACATACTGTTTACCCGCTTTTGGTGACATTGAGGCTAACCTTGGAGTCACCTCCCCCGCTGCCACATTCTCCTTTGTCGTACCACCATTTGTTTTTCAATTTGTCCAAGAGGCCTTGTTCATTCAGTTTTAAAACTGCGAGGTTAACAGCATTTCTTGAAACGATAAAACATATTTTGTAAGAAACTGCACAGCTGTTAAGATGTTAGAAGGAATGAGGATTTAAGCTCTTTTATAAGCTTCTCCCAGACGCTAAATAAACCTCTCATTTTGTCATCCTGCAGCCCCTTCCACCAGGCAGTTGTAATTTCCTTCAAAGTGTATTAAACCTGTGGCATTTGGTGGTTCACTTTCACAGTTCATTTCTTGTCAAGTAACTGACATCAACATCAACCAATTACATGGATTTTTTTTTTTTTTTGCAAAACAGTAATAAACTTGAATTTACTAGTAATTGAGAAAGAATTGTGTCTTGAATTCCTTTGCCTCTAAGAATGTCAACGACCCATAAGAGACAAATGAAAATTCATTCCCAGAAGGAAAAACATAATTGCATAAACAAATCAGCAAATCAGCCACTAATTTTTGTGTACTGATTTCCTGACAATAAAGAGTATGGCTTAATTTTTATTCCTTTTATTATTTGTGTTGGTTCAGTTTCCTGGGCTGGAAGTCATAGAATAGTCAAAAGAAATGTAGTAGCATCTCTCAGGGAGCTTATATTTGAATTTCATGTTGATTCTTAAAGTCACTAGATGCTATTTAGAAACCAGGATCATATATCCAATTTGACTGTTTAAATTATGTAATTAAACCAAAGGAAGTCATGCTGCATTTGATATGGACTTTGCAAACAAACACTAGATTAGATTTCCTCCATGTTTATCTCTTTAGGGGAATAAGGGTAGCATATTCTAATTATTCTCTAAAAGGATTAAAAAAATGTGTCATGGGTTTTGCCTCCCAAAAAACAAAACAACCTCATGTTAATGAGTAGCATTTGAACATTGATTTGCAAGTGAAATATCATTTAGTTGATTAATAAAATGTCACGTTTCACCACAAATCAGCCTATTAATGTATTTATACTTTTAAAATGTTTTTGTAATATTTCAGGTAAATGATGTGCATTTTCCAGTGTTGTAATGGTCTGATCCACTTGGAGAGTAAACATTTCCCATGAGTAAACCACACACTTTGAGAGGATTAACACTTTTTAAAAGTTAGACTACCATTTATTAAATGCTAATTAAATAATTAGCTGTCCCCACATTTCCAAGTAAGTCCCATGTTAGTGGTGTAAAATAATTAATATAATTCCTGAAGTGAACAATACCAAGCTGTCAGTTTAATCACCAAAAGGACCAGACTGAAATCTAGGGATGAACGAATATTCAATGAAGCTAGAGCCATCTATTTTTTTAAAATGCTGTTGGGAGAAAAGAGTTGTTTTAATTAATTTTATGTCCATAAGAAGCTAAATAAATTTGTCTTTCAATGAACTGAAGCTAACAACTAAAGTTTTCTATTTTGGAGAAAACAAGTTTTATAATCCACTTTAGTCTTAAACATTTCTATTAAATTTTTTTCCAATAAAGTGGTATCCCAATTATTTTATATGTTGGTTTAGACCATTCCTTTGATAAAACTAAAATCATTTCATGAGAGGGTTATTTAACATGGTTACTAGCCATATCCAAAGACAGTTTCACAGCACAATAGAAAACAAAAAAGCAAAATTAAAAAATGGATAAGGAAAAAAAGCTTTATGTTGAGAAAATTGTTTGGAATAAAGCTTTCTACAAAGTTATTCTAAGACATTGTCTTTCTAATAACATCTAATAGGCCATGTAAAAACAGTTCAGTTTCACACTGCTATCCTTATATATGTGTGTGTATGTATCTATATTTGGTTAATATAATATACTTGACCCGTAGATAAGTCACTGCCCAGTTCACAATCCACATTTTCCTGTGGTCCTTCAATAGACTTCACATAATACTATCACATGTAAAATTTACTTTTCTTAAATGAAGGCACTTTGTAATTAACATTTAGAGACAGTCTTTAGGATTTCAAGATTTCTTTGCCTATTAAAAGTGCCTGCTATTTTCTACAATTGTCTGACTAAAGATGTAATTTCTCTATGTAATCAGTTTAGGTCTAAAGGAGTCCTTAGATTGCTATTTAAAATGCAGCATAAACCACACCTGTAAGGACTGTTTGAACATGTGTTCTATTCTATAGAATGCATCACTTTTACATGTTATTAATAAGAATCATCAACTGACTTTTAAAATATACATAAAGTTACTTTACTCAGTTTTCTAGACTAGTTTAAAAAGTATTTTTTATCCAGGCAAAAAGAAAAAGGAACCCTGAAGGAATAATTACAAGTAAGCCTAAGGAAGTCATAAGGAGTCAGGTAAATACGGGACATAGAAAGCAGATCCTTGCTGCAGAACATTTTACTATTACTTTGGAATCCCCTTCATACATTTCAGACATAGATTTTGAAATCTATGTCAGAAACTCATATTGATGATAAGGATATTCTTGTCCTGATTAAGCATCAGAGAAGCCATAATAGTGATCTGCCAAGCAGATAAAAGAAAGAAGAAAAATATTGTGGGCTATTTTTTACATTAATTATTCCTTTCATTCTATTAAATGCAGCTTTTACAGAATAAACTCAATTGAAATGGATTGCTTTCATTTAAAAATGGAAGGAGAGGAAGAAACAACAATTAAGTGATCATATTTTTTGCTGGAAGTGTAAACCACATTTGAGAGCCCAGGTATGTTGACAGTGACCTTTTATAGACTGCAATAGGACCCAGGTAACATACTTATTTGCCTTTTCATTTTATGACTTAGGGGAATCCTAGGTAAGAAAAACCCCTCTCCAAATGGCTTTTTTCATAGTGGTGAGGTGATGGGGAACTTAATTCAGGACTGGAACAAAAATGCTCACCCAGACAAATTCCAGGACCTCTGGAAAAATTCCAGGGGTTTTTACTCCTGAAATCATTCAACTGAGTTTGAGATTATGAAAATCCATCTTTTATTGCCCTAGCATCTGGGACCCATTTTTGTTAACTAAACAAAAGCTTTAGAATGGGAATTAACAGAACTAAACTTTTCCCATTTATTAATTTTGGGTAAATTAGTGCAAATTAAGATTTTCTTGTTGAAACTATGCTTAATTTAAGCTAAGATATTTATCTCTTACTCTCTATATTTCCATAAATAATTTATCATTAAATTCTATAGATTTAGATATGCTTTTATGTTTACTTTATGCCTCACTCATTGTACTTACTTCTAGAGCATAATTCTTATAGTATAATTTTTTCTGTTGGTGAGATATTAAAATTTACATCTGATAAAATGTCTACCTATATAAACAGATAAATTTTTAAAAGTTTGTTTAGTAAAGTATTCTTATGATTTCCTGGATTTGAGAATATTATTATAAAGGACTGATATACAAGCCTTAGACTTAGTCATTGTTTGCACACAAGATATTCAGGGTATATATAATTTGTAGAATAAATAGTTTGCAATATTATATTTAGTCTGGTTAAAACAAATTCAATTACATTTCACTTAGTAGGTTGAACACTTCATTATTGTCTCTGATATCAATAATATATGGACCTAATGGATTTTATTTGTCTAAACTACTGTGTAATTTTGCTAATGCTTTATTAATTTACTTTATTAATTTATTAATAATAATGCTTTATTATCCTTATAAAAAAGGATCCATTAATTATATACACATGAGAAAGTCTCTTTAGTTTTTGGCCTGTACTCTTTTAACTTGAGTGTTCTCTTCATACTAAACTCTCTATAAAATTTAAATATCAGGTGTTAAAATGTCCAGAATATTTACATGAAGGATGCTAGAAAGTTTTTTTGTAGTCCTGATAAATTTTAATATATTTTTTAAAAACTGAAAAATTACGTGAATCAACATGCAATTGTGTAAAACACATAGGAAAATCCTTTAAAACCTGCAAAGGACATTGGTAGATAATTTATGCAGGAAGAAGTACAAAATTATATAAAAATAATTCAACCTTACTTGGAATTAAACTAATGTGAATTAAAGAAATGCAAATTCATTTTTTTGCTATTCATATTGGCAAAGATAAAAGTAAGGATAATGTTCAATACAGTCAAGGGTTTAATGTTGTCCTAATACACTGAAAATAGAATTTAAACCAGGAAAAAAAATAATATGGTTTTGTACAACAAAAACTTAAAAAACAATTCTTACCCTTGAAAATTATTGACAATATTGAAAATTATTGATAATAATTCCCCTTTGAGGAATCAATCCTAAGAAATTAATCAGTGATGTTGACAGAGTAACATAATAAATGTTATAGTATATTTATATAGCAAAATGCTGAAAGCAATTTATATGCCCAACAGAAAGGGAGAAGTAAGTAGATTTTAGTGTACAGCAGTGGTTTTCAAGCTTGATCTGAGTGTCAGAACCACTTATTACAAATACAGATGCTCAGGGCTAAACTTGCTGTAGCAGAATCTTCTGAATTGGGGACAGTGTATCTACATTTTCGCAAAGCTCTCGAGGTGTTAGTATTGGTAGGCACCAATAATCCATATAACTGAATGTTTAACAATCATTACACGATTTTAATGACCAGGGAAATGCTTAATGTTGAGTGAAAAAAAACAAAACAAATTTGTATATTCATTGTGATCTTAATTTGAGAAAAAAATATATAACGTTTATATGTATATATATATTAAAATGTTAATGGAAAAATACTGGAAAGAAATACAACAAATAGCTATCTGTAGGTAGTGGGATTATGATTGATTTGGACTGCATATTGTTCTTTATGCTTCTCCACTCACCCCAAATTTTCTGCAATGAAAAGTGACACTTTAATAATCAGTAAAGAACAAACAAAAACACTCTCTTAATTATTTTATAATATAATGCCTAATAGAATTGTTTCATGCAAATCAAAATATATATTCTATTTTGGATCAAGAAAAACTGAGGAAGAATTAGAATTTAGAAGTTATTCTTAAGGATCTCAGAAAAACATTCACTGTTCTGATAATGTGGTTTGCTTTGGTACACTTTGTTTTGTGTCTCTAGTCACAGGCTGAATGGAGAAAATGTGATGCATTTGGCTTCTACAAAGGTTCTACCTTATTTGAGGGGAACAGGTCAGGAAGAGAGGTATGAGTCTACCCATCAGATAGGATTGGCAGGAGGTTAATGGAACTCTCAGTGGCCTAGAGAGAAGCCTTGCTGTTTCACACGAACTTACATAGACAAGGAGAGTTTTTTCCCTTAGGCTGGATTAAATGAATGTGATTGTGAATAAACTTGAGTCCTGCTAAGTGGGTGATTAAAAAAATATGAATATAGCTCTATTTTTAGAAAAAGAGATTCCATGGCTGGCAGCTTTGCTCTCTTCCAAACAAGCATTAGACACTCTAAGAAAAAAGTCTTTTTCAATGTTGTGCAGTAATTTTTTAAAAGGCAATTAAAACAAATCTTCCATCATATAACATATTCACTCTATCTTTCTTTTGAAATCAAACTAAAATTCCAGACTGGAAAACTCATTTGATTTAAATTTTGTTACGCAGCAGGTAAATATATGCAGAAGTTTTTCTAGGGCCACTCTAATAAGAAAATAGTAATTTCATGAAAAATAAATAATAACCAACTCTGTATAGATTATTCATTCTGATATTTAAATGATGGCCATATTGTCAGTATTGTAACAAGTTTTGCGGACATGGAAGTCCATCCCACATACAAGACGAGATAGGTAGACATGAGCAAATATCACATGGGATTTTACTTTTGTGGTTTAATGATGTCCCCCCCATCCCCTCCCCATCCCCACATAAAGGCAGCTAAAGGAAATTAGCAGGAAAACTGAGAATTTTCAACAAATTCCAGAACTTTGTATATAGTCGGTTAATAACTAGCTGAGAAAAAGAACTATTTTATCACTCAAGGAAATATAAGGAAAGGTATTTGCTTTCACAGTTCTACTGTTTATCAGCTATTTAGGCCTGGAAGACTAATTCTCAGCATTTATCAATGCTCCACTGTTTTCAGTTTAACTTGTAGCTATGCTATTACTTTTTTCCCCAAATTATTCCTTCCAGTAAACAAGCACAAGGCTCTTTTTGCTTCATTGGATTTGTGCACTTTTTTCCAAAGGCAGAATTTGGGCTGAGTTGCTCTCCATATATATATACATGCAAACATTTTTAGAAAAGTTTAAGTTTTCACTCCAGTTTGCTTATGCGATGACAGGTAAGATTTGCATAAAATGGCACGATTGATCAATAATTTAATATCAAAATTCAGAGGGAAATTTTTTTTTTAAGGGGAAAGACAATTCAGACCCAGCAGGAATTATAATGAGCATTTGAAAACTCTTTGATAATGAGGGATTTATTGTCCTTATTTTGGATTTTGGGTGACATATATGCAATTAAGTTAGTCTATAGAAATGTTTGTATTTCATACTTCAATTGAAACAAAAAGAACTGAACAAATTGAGTTAATACCAGGCTAGATTCCAAGAATTGTCTCTAAATTGTGTTCTTTGGAATTTGCATGACTAATTCCTATTTGAGAACTAGGTCTGAAGAATGTGATGTTTAGAAGGATCACTATGATTTTTGTGAGGATATCTGCCAGTAAATTTAGTCAGCACACTAGCTAGAGATTGTGATAAATAAAAAAATTAATTGTATTTTTACTGTTGAGTTTTTTTTAATGTAATATTTACAAATATTTCATGCAGTTTAGTTTCTTGACTTTTGTCAATTTTAGGTCACAGAGTAGAATTTTCTATCCTCCTTTGGTCATGGACTTCTTTTAGAAGTCAATGAAAGCATGGATACTTTCTCAGGAAAAATGCACAAATGTACAAAATCCAGATTGATATACAATTTCAGGTAATTGCTGGGGAACAAAATCTGCCACCCCAAAATATCTCTGGACTTCGTGACTCTTGGTTTAAAATTTGGTAGAGTACTACTTTTGGTTTGTTGATCCTTTTTCTCCCAGGGATGGTCACTGTTTTTCTTTGTCTCTGTCTTTTGTGTCATTTGTTATAAGGAGAAAACCATTGGTCTGATTAAGTTTTCTTTTTCTCTTCTATGCCTTGAGAGTTTGGTTTATATACTAATGAGAAAAATCTCCCTGGTTTCTGCCATCCAAAAGGTGCACATACCAGTGTGCATTTGGCAGCCAGTTAAATAGGCTGTGATTCTGAGCAGTCTCTTTGTCCAGCTGTGCCAGCTGTCAGGGGGAGTTTTGTCATTACGGGTCCAGTCCATAAGGGGCCTTTATCTTCTCAAACTTTCTTAGACTGTTTTTAGGAGTGAGCCTTTGGAAGATGGGAACTACATCATCCATTCCCTCACTTCGGGACGCCTCTTGTGTCCGTGGTACCGTGGTCTGGAAAGTTACCTCAGGGTCTTTCCGTAAATTGGCTTATTGATTTGAATCACTATTAAGATCCTACTCATCAATGGCCAGATGATGGATCCTTTGAATTGGAAAAACTTCTAAATTGGTCAATTTTTAGAAAGCTCTCATCATAAACAACTATTTTACTGGTACCTATGGAAAGACCAAATTAAAAGGTGGATACAATGATATATAACAGCTAACCTTAAGACTCTCTTAGTTTTAAAAATAAAAACAAAAAACCTGTTCAGGAAGCTTTATTAAATTATTTGTTGTCTCCGCTTCCCCTCAATGGGTCTTACAGATGCTAATAAAAACTTTAGATTAATTAATAAGAGAATTGAGGAGAAAGAGACTCTTCCCAACAAGATGGAAATTTTTAAAGGGTTGTTAAAAAATAAAATAAATAAAGCAAATATTGAAAGTGGTGGAATAAAGAGGAATCAGAAAGGGAAGAGTCATGGAACTCATCACAGCAAGATGGAAATCTTCAGATGGTTATTAAGAATTGGAATAAATAAAACGAACATTGAGGGGATCAAAACAAAGGTTTTTAATACAGCACTACCTAGGATTGTGTGAGCCAAAGGAACCCCCTGTTGGTGCGCCCCGACATTAAAGGCCACCAAACAAATCTGCTCTAATTACCCCAGTTTGGATAAATTTAAAAAGCTGGAAGGAAAAAATTACACTGAGAAACCTGACCAGCAATTGCTTGGGGCAACAGTTAGGCCAATTAATCAAATCAAAGATTGACAAAAAGGCTTGGGTCCCTTGGCTCAACCCCTTACTGGGGTCCTCAAAACCTTTTATACAGGAATGAATAAAATGGCTGGGGGAAAAAAAGGAAAAGTTTCTGGGACTCCTTGTACGACTGAGACTTGTTGATAGGGTCCTAATGGAAACTAAGGTTAAAAGTATAAGTACTGATAGAACTAAGATGAAAGTTTGTAAGAAAATTAGTGTATTTGAATGGGCTTTATGTAAGATGGTTGCATCTCTTTTGCCTGATTGCATTGTGGGGATGGACATTTTGTCTTCCCTTGCCTGGTATTGTAAGACAGGGCAGGTAAATCCACCCTTTAGGCAGTGTTAATTGAATATGCTAAAGGAAGTCAATAGGGTTGCCTGAGCCCACATAATATGAGATGGAAATTAGGGGCTGATATTTAGGGGCTAAAAGAAGCACTAGTGGAAGATTTTGCCCCTAGAGTGAATTGGTATGGGGTGGCCTTGTGCACTCAGAAAGGGGGAATTTATTGAATGCTTTGTGCAGACTTTTTGAAGGTACGCTGCCTTGAATCCTAAAGTTCTAGAATATAGAAATCTTTTGGTTTCCATTTTAGTTGGAAATCTTCTCTGTGATATAAAGAAGCAAATTAAAGAAAATGTAGTTGGATGAACAGATCAGCCTTTTGATATTATTTCGGCAGCAGCCCAGTTCTTAGGGGAAATGGAAAGCAACCATCTTTGTCTTGCAAATCTCTACAAAATCAGAAATGTAAATACAGCTCACAATGGCCTGAGACTGAGCCTGGTTGACTCAATCAGGTAGAACCTGAAACACCAAAGAAAAAAAAGAGATCTTTTAAAAAGTACAACCTGTTGGAAATGCTCCCTCACACAAAATCTAATTCACAGCCTCCTTAAAGATTTATCAAGGACAAATACAAGTCTTAAAAGTCTTTTCCACATAGTAAAAAGCCTTAGCAATCTGAGCAGATACAAACTTATTCCAATTGTTGTTTATAAACCAGTGAGTTTTGTGTTGTACCTAATTCATGACTAAACTTTTACAATGAAATCTATGACATCTCTGGTTGTGTCTATGTCTATGTGTGTGCATTATAGATATGGTATTTTTGTATCTCTGAATAGTATTACCAAAATTAATTTGTAAAGAGCTCTTTTTAATTGACTTAAAAGTAAGCACTTATAAATTAAACGTTTCTAAATGTAGTAGAAATGAATCCAAATATTTTTCAAGTGTAACTGATCTAGGATTAATCCTTAATAAATAAAAGCAAGTTTAAGTTTGTCGGTTTAATTAAACAGGCCTATCTTGAGAGTTATCAGCATTAAATGTAAATTAAACACATTCTACCAGGTTTACCACAAGTTAAATACATTCAGTTATCTCTGTTACAAAATTTGTCAGCAAAAAAAGATAAATTTTGTATGATAAAATTTTCATAAGTAATTAAATAAATTTAAATGAAACAAGAGTTTTTAGATGAACTCTTTAAGAATAATTATGTTTTATGGCATATCTACTTAAAAGTAATTTCCTCAAATTTTATTGGTAACTTGAAGCTTTAGAGTTTTGCTAAGTTAAATGATGGGAATTCATTGACTGTCTAGATCATTTCTAGAGAAGATAAAATACTGAAATATTAATTGTTAAACAAATCTAAGTCTACTTTTGTCTTCTTATTACAGAAAAACTAAAGATGTTGGGTTTATTAGAAACATATCATGCATCATATTGAAAAAAAAATTTATGCCATGAGGAAACGTATGTTTTTGGAAATTATAAAATGTATAAGTTTTCCAATAAAAAAAATACTGGTATAACAGTTTACAGTTGCTTACTTCTTAGTTTTCACTAGAAATTAAGGTTTCTAAGGGTTATAAATTCTAATTAATCTATATAATTAAAACTACTAAAACTAATAAGGAAAACATCTTCATATGTAAGGAGAAAAAAGGTATGAGTGGAAATGCTTTTTGTTAAGGGAAAAAAGTGATTTTTTCCTAAAGAGGGGTTAAAAAAAGAGGGAGAGAGTAAAAGAGAAATCACAGGACAAAATCTGAAGGTGAAAAAGGAAGTTATAGAAGATTTGTGGAAAAGAAACCCTGTGAAGTGTTTTGTGCTTGGTCAGGACTGGTTAAGATTAAAATAAATTTAATTGAGTGAATTAATTCTAATGTTAAAAGTAAGCTGGTGCAAAATTAGAATTTGGTTTTCTCTCTCTTGTTAGGAAGACAAAGTTTTCTTGGAATATTCATCTACTTTGATAACAGATTGTAAAATTTCTTACCTTTCAAGTAACCTGTTGTAACTTTCTGTATTTACTTTTGAAATCTTTTATTGTCACTTTGATTAAGTGAATAAGTATTGCTTCACAGTAACCTATAATCCTATTTGACCAAGTGTTTTAAAACCTTTTGATATCTTTGACAAACTTTCCTAAATCAAAATTCTAAATAAAGTCCTTTTGACCTCCAGCTAACTTTGGGATGTTTCAGAGGGCCCCTGAAAAATCTCAAAGAGAGATATTAAACTAACAAACATGGTATGTCAAATTACATGGGAAGCATTGTCAAATGAGAAATGATAAACCTTCTTAGGTTATATTGTATGGGTAAATTTTATTAATATAAACGTTCTAGAAGTTATATGAAATTCCTAAAATTCAGATATGTCCTGGTATGTTATCATTTTTCTAGTTATCTTAAAATGTTGTATGTCACAGACATAGCCAAATTTCCTCATCAATTGCATTGCAATCAGATCTTTAATTTGTCTTTTGTCATTTATAGACAGTTATTGTTTTACTAAAATGCTTTTACAAAATGAAGATCTTCAAGATGATTCATAGAAAGGATTTTTGGACAAATATAAGTTTCTGATAACTTGCAGATCATACCACTAAACTAGTAAGAAATTATAGAATTCTAATGAAAAACCTAATGGCTTCATAAAACTGCTAATAAAAGATCAAGATCAATAAGAATAATTATATGGGACTGAATGAACTGATGAATATGATTTATAATTTTTATGACTTTTTGTCTGAAATATTACTGGCTTTTTAATCTTTACTTTCCAGATAAAAAGAAATATTTCCTCTTATATTAACGATAGCTTACAGCAATTTGGTAAATTATACCTTTGTAAATAGAATTGAAACAACTTTTTCTTCCTACCTGATCCCTCCAGAATTTGGAAACTCTTGGTGAGTATTCTTATTTTCATGGCAATATATTTATTTACACATGTTCACTAAGAATCTATTCTCCTTGTGTTAGAACACAATTGGAAACATTGGTTATATTACCAAGGCTTTGACTGGAATGTCATCTTTGAGAATATGCATAGAATCAGATATGACCAGACAGCTTTAAGGAACTAAGATTGACTTTATGAAGCCATAAAGCCCTTTGGAAAAACAACCTGGTACCTTTCTTACAGGGTTCCCAGCAGCCTTACCAGGTGAGTAAGGAAGGTCATTTCCTGGCAGGCACAAGAACCTCAGGATATTTTTGGGACATCAAGAAGAGAAGAATTCACCCAAATCTATATATATTACAGGTAAATCTGATGTCAAGTCCTTGGCATGGTTTCATGGTATGAGAGGCATTTAAAAGTTCAATCTGGAGATTCCTTTGAAAAATTCCATTAAAGCAGATTTAAAAGAGATGATATGGTCAATTACTATTCTTGCTGGACTTAGGTAAATAATCAGGCCAAGTTTAATGACACTAAACTTATTTTGCAAACAAATTAGTCTTAATTTGGTTTTCTTTGATAGAAGTGAGGGTAATTTTTAGAGAAAAAATGTGTGTTTCAGCAGAAATTATAATCTATATATATAGATCCAGTCCTGCAAACTGGACTGGATCCTGAAGTCGTATAGTTTCCTCAAATATTTGGCTACAGCTCTTCAAACTAATGTTTCCAATTTTTCTTCTGCTGCTCCTTTTCACTTGGAATCATTGAGAACTAAAGCTGCCCTTTTCCTGAAGCCCTGCAAACTGAAGCTGAACAACTTGTTATAAACTTTAGAGAGATCACCATAATTGCCTATATTTAGACAAACCTCTTGACTGTTGCTGTGTAAGCTTCTTGTAAAGTTTACCTGAACACCCAATGACATCACTGAAGACATTTCAAACTGTAAAAGATGCTTTGACCCTGATATCTAGGAATCTTGATTGGCAGCTCTCAGGACTCAGACACTGGGTTTAGAATTTGCTCCAATCATTAACCTTTGTTTTTATTTTGTCTCCACACAAATACCTCTTATTAAATATCTGATTGCTTGCACCCTATAGGCCTAACTTTGAGAGCCTACCTGCATCACAGCCTCCAGAAATGAACTGACTTACTGTCAGGACTATGAGACTGATTGGATGAGATATAAAGCAATATATCTATTCAACTTCTGGACTGTGAAACTTCTAGAAGTTTCAAAGGTGAGACTGTAGGGGAACAAAATCTGCCACCCCAAAATGTATCTGGCATGTGAATTATTTCAAGCTGAAAACAATCAAGGCCCAAAAGACTCAGGAAGAAACTTTGACCTTCTTGCTAACTGCCTTAAGAATTTAGATAGAGGGCCTGTTATAGGAATAGAGCTATCACCAGAGAAATCTGCAAAGAATATGGACCAGGTGTGGTGGGCGTATCCTTAGAGATCAGAGCCCACTCAGTGTACCACGGTCTCCACATGACCCAAGCATTTGTTTGCCAAATATTTGCTTTTCCATCTCTATGTGAATTGTCTTCCTCCCCCTTTGAGGTCCCAAACCACTACTTCCAACATCCTCTTTTGTCTTTAGCTGAAGATTGTATTTAAGGTGAGAGTTTGGGCCATTTTGGCAAGTTAGTCAGTTTTCCTGGGTCTCTCCCATGTATACATGTTATTAATCTTTTGTTTGATTTTTCTCCTGTTAATTTGTCTCATATCAATTTAATTCTTAGACCAGCCAGGGTAGAGGAAGTGTATCTAACCCTCTCTGACAATTCTAATAAATATATTTTAAAATTAATTAATGACGATTTTCAAGTATACCTATTAAAGGTAAGAGAAGTAAAAATATTTCTATGACCCATGGTGGCTCCAGAATTTTAATAGAGAAGAGGTTTGAAGACTGTGATTTGGCAAGAAAGAATTTCCAAGGTATTAACTCAATTTGTGATCATTCTGCAAGCACATGATATATGGGTTTTTTTAAAGGACTGTCTGTTAAATCAATAAAAATTTAAAAAAAAACTGTCAAAAGATATTTTTATTTACCCTTACATAGTATTTAGAAAATATAAATTAATCATATTAAATAATGTAAATTTTATTTTATTTGTGGTGACCTTTGAGTGTGCTATTTGAGATTATATGGGATAAAGTCCCTGCCCTAAACCACCCCATTGTTATCATTATCTGTGATCAAATTGTACAAAAGAGGGCTTTATTTCAAGGTGAAGTCACAACTACCAAGATTGTGAAGTGCTTCAAGTTATCTCTAGATATCATTCACTTTTTAAGTTGTGATTATCATCATTCTAAAATAAAATTTAAAAAATACTAGGCCTTTCACAAAAATGCTTTGCCTGGACTGTCATTTGCTGTGTGCACTCTGCCCCATCCCTGACTTTAGATTCTTTCATCTCCTAGACCATTCTCCTTATTCTCTTTATACAATTTCCAGAATTCTAAACCATTCCATGAACCATGACCATGTTTCCTTTTTCCATCCTTTGCTGATTCTTAAAAATGTCCATCGATTGCTTTGAAGAACTAGAATCCTACAATATTTGAGTCAAAATGTGGTTTAGAGGTTTTCTCCAACTTTCTCATATTACAGATGTGGTCACTGGGGTCTAATGAAAGTTAGGTGACTTGCTCAACAAAGCCCAGCTGGGACACAGGTCTTCTGCCTTCTAGTCCAGTGCTCTTCTCCACAGTACTATGATATCTTTGTTCCTGTCTTCCTTTCTTATGTAGTTGAACTATTTGCTCATCCCTCCTATGGCTCTCTAAGGAAACTTTTCTTTTTCCTGAGAAGTTTTTCAGGCTTGGTAGGGGTTACCCCTTGATTAAGCTTTGACTCATATTCCCTGCACTAGGAAGTTGGCAACTCCTGTTCTCTCTGGCTAAATACTCCTTGAGCTGAGATAAATCTTCAAAGGTAAGTGATCTTGTCAAGTGAACTGATCCTTCCTAAATATCCAAGAAGGAAGTATAGTAGATGACTTTCTTTAAAAAGTAATACTAACAGCCTAAATGATGACTTGATTTCATTAGATGGTAACATTTATTTTCTCTCATGGTTAAAATTAGATGATAGGTATATTTTGATACATACAAGATTCTTAATGATTTAAGTGATAATCTTTTATGATACCTAATCTTGGATCTCCAAGAACAACATCATAATAAAGCTTCAGTATAGTGAATTAGAAGGTCACAGAAATGCAATCTCATCTTTGAATTCTCATTTCCCCTCCTTTCCTATAACCAATTATCCATTAAGAACTGTTTTTCTGAAAAGTGTCTCCTAAATTTATATTTTCATTTCTATTACACTGGCATCGCCTTATCAAAGCCTTTATCACCTGAGACAAGATCCACTGACTCTCTCAATCTATTCTCAGATCCTCAGAGTCAGAATAACCTTGCTTCTCTGCTTGTTTGTAGTGCTTTGTCAAAAACCTTCAGTGATTCCCGATTGCCTCCAAGGTACTATTCTATTCTAGTTTTTCTGGTATTCAAGGCTTCCTAACAATTCAGTTTACATATATCTTTAAAATATAATTTCATTATATTTTGTTGAGCCAGACTCTGTGTCAAGTTTGCTGTATTCTCACTGAATCCTCATTGAATCCACATGGCTAGTAAATGGCAAAGATGGAAATAAAACCTGGGTCTGTCTAACACAGTAGCCCAGCCTCTTAACACCCCTAGTTCCCCAAACAGAACTTCTCTGCCTCCAGCCAGTCTTGTTTCCTTATAGTCCCAAATATGTTTTATGCAGAATCAATTCCAGTCTCACGATAGAAAGTTTACCAGGAATTCCTTTTTTTTTTTTTTTCCTCTTAGTTTTTCTAAATTCTTATCATTTTCCAGTAATCACTCATTGACTTATTCATTCAATTAATATTTATCAGCTGTTACATCTGAACCTATTTTATCAGGTCTTTCCCAAATATTCTAGATTCTAATTATCTCCTGCTTCTTTAAATTATCTATTTATTTTCAGGAGCACTCACATTTGCTATGAGTCATACATTCCTTTACAATGTTAGTTGTACCATTTTTTCTCCTTCTTGGAGGACAGCAGCTGTGTCTTATGGTACTTTATACCATTCTCAGTCCTAATGCAGGGCAAGAAATATAGTAGGCATTCAATAACTAAATGCAGAATTGATATCTCAGTGAGTTAACTTAAGGTGCTACTTTTCAAGCAACCTACTAAAATGAGAGTATAGTGTGTTAGACAACAAAAGAGAATCAACCATGGAACCTAATGAATTTTGGGAAAATCTGGTATGAAGAGTGTTTTAAAACACAAAAAAAATAAAATAAAACAAAATAAAGCAAAAGGCTTCAAAACTGTCTATTAAATATTGGCAAGGAGGACATAAAAAATTACTGACACTAGTCATCTTAATGAATAATGGCAAGCAATTTTGTCCATTGTATAAACAAAATAATCTAAGAAGGTATTCCATATTATAGATAGTTAAAGAGATCACCAGCTCAGTTTGTGTAGCCAAAGAATACTAAAAGATAAAATCAAATACAAGTTTGTTTGTGAATATCAAGGGAAATCTGATACTTTCAACTAAACCCAAAGATAAAAATCACAGATACTGGTAATTTTATAGATCAGTTCTAATCTATTTTAGTGTAGCAAATAAAACATACTACCTTTAGATATTTTTTTACTACCTAGAACAATATAATTCAGCACATTTTAGAAATTAAAAATTTCATTTATCTTAAACAGATTTTAAAGGTCAACTGTATTTGTTTTAACTTAAGATTTATTTTATTGTATATATAAATAGTGTATTTAATTCACTAAATACATCTACTTAACCTTTATATACAAATACTTTAAATTTCCTATCAAATTCTTGAGAGAAAATATTAAAGTTTTAATTTTTCTCTTTCATTTAAGGTTGCAGGTTCATTAGTAATAGACTAGCCTTTAAACATAACTCAAAATACATAACTTAAAATGTCTTTTAATTGATCTTGTTTCATCTACCTTAACTTTTGGGTTGGATTTTAGTTAGGTGGGAGAATGGCACAAACAGAAAAAGGAAATTGATTGATAAAAATAGGTCTTAGAGAAATAGAGATTATAAGCTAATGGGATCTTGAAAGGAAGCTATCTGAACTTGCCATACAAAGGGGGGCTCATAACTAGGAGAGCATGTGACTTTTCTGTTATTCTCTGAAAATAGCTGAAGACTAAGTATTCTAAATACGTGTCTATAAATATTTTAAGTTTATGCCATTCTAAGTGAAACACAGATCTCTTATCTTTGAGAGCAATGGGGCTCATAATCATATTTCAAACAGAAACATATTCTCTCACTTATTTTTATTAAAATTTGAATAGGAAGAAATGACAAGAAGTTTAAATTATTAAGTCTCGCCTACAGTTGTTCTTATTGGGGTTAATACTAGAACATATCAAATAGTCTTTTAGCTATTAGCTCCTCATCAGGTTGGATACTTTTTAAACTACCAGTTTGGGCACTTTCATTAATTATTTTTAATATACTTAATAAATGGAATGCAGTTAATATGAGATCAATATTTTTCACTTTACTGAGCGACTAAACAAGAAAAAATGATATTTTATCTCAATTTCAGGTTATCCAAAAGAACTAGAAGTCACTGCAGAACCACCAACAATTCTTTCTCGGAATGAGATTATCATGATATATTTCATAAGAATTCAAAGTACACAACAGATCTGCCTGACATAACTAATGTCTGTGTGGATGTCCAATTTTAACACATAAAGAGCCCACTAAAAATATTATGACTTTTTTTTTTTTTTTTTTGCTTAGGAATGAATAATGTGCCTCTAATATAGCCTATACCTTTCACTAAAAGAGTCAGTCAGTGAGAAACTCAAAGTTAGGTTCTATCTGACTTCTGGCAAAATGCATTATCTGCTGAAAGTTCAGTAATTAGGTTTCTGGATTTGGTGACCATTGCAATATCATTATCTACATAAATAGTATACGTTGGCATTAAAATCAAATTTCTAGTTTGTATGTGTGCTCTCATGTAAGTTCCTAATCACATGACTACTATGGCTCCTACTCAGAAGACAGCAATCTTTAACAAAAATATATCCTTCTGAAATGATTTTCTTTCATTAAAAACCCCAACAATCCAATTTTAAGGTAAGGCCAAGATTCTAAACACATTTGTAACAGAGCAAAAACTGTGTTTCTGTAAGATGATGATTATTTACTGACAACTCATTGCCTGAATTCTCATTCTTTTGGCACATTTCTTCTCCTTCCTAAAATTTCCTTCTTCTTGATCCCCAACTGTCTCAGTTACATGATCCTAAAGCTTTCCTAAAATCCGTTTGAGTCACATTAAGATGTAGCCTCCTTGAAGAGCAACAATAACAAAAAACTATTGCTGGATAGAATCTGGAAGCTGATCCCTCCATAATCCATATGATTTCTTCAAATATCTCAAATTCTGGATGCTTTGTAAATTCTCTCACTTGTTTCCACTTTGGATTTCTCCCCTATGGAAGGACCAATTTGAAATAGAGTACCAAAGGCAGGGAATACTGATGATGTCCATGGACAACAACATAAAATGTGAGAGGTAACACTGGAAACCATTGAAAGCAATGTAAAAGGCCTGGGAAGTGCTTCTATAAGCATGGAGAAGTACTGCTCAAGACAATATTACCTACTTTTCCTCTTATTTTTCTAACCACAGTTTTCATAGGGTACCTTAAAAATTTCATTAATCCTATACTACTTCACACCAAAAGTCTAACTGACCATATTTCAAATTATGTATCATTTAAATTATATCAGCTGCTTATTTTAATAAAAATTTTTCTTAATGATATATTTTCTATAGAAATACTTTGTATTTTACTTTTAATATTTTTGTAACCTCATTATCCATTATGGTTTGATTGTCAGTTACTATCCATATTTTACATGTAGTGAAATTAACAACTGATGACAATTTCCTAAGGTCTATGTGAGAATCTAATCCTTAATGGAAAACTGGCACTGATATTTAATGATGATGGAAAACCTTAACATATAACTGATAAGACTTGTGTGAAGGTTTTCATTTTTTTCCTGGTATTACATTTGTAAGTGGATATTCAAATAACTACTATGCACAGGTGGCAAGCTGCTTTCCTAATCCTGTTGGGTTAAGAAATATAAATGTATAAAGAAAAAGGGATTAAAAATAGGTGGGGGAGGGGTTTCCTTCAAATAAATGGAACCCATTCTTTTGAAAGAAAACTCCCCTCTTACCTTGGTCCTGGAGCTGGTTAGTTCTCCTCTGTCCTCCTCCTAGGGGAGAAATACCCAAAGTTAAACAATAATAGAACATGGTCTTGTATTAAAGTCAAGTTCAGTTCTGGCTGATCCCTTCCTCAGGTCTCACAAGACACTACCAACTGTCTGATATACTGGGGCATTCATTGAATTGAACTTAAAATACATTTAAGGATTAAGCCAAAGGGGAATGAACATTAGCTGTGTAAGGCAGACAAAATTGTCTGCTCTTTAATCAGTCTATTTTATTAGAGCTTCAATAAGCTGAAGACTGACTTAGAGCAGAGTAATTTATGGAAGGGCATTGATTGGGTAATTTTCATCAGCTGGAGTGTATCATGAAGGGTATACCATGGGGAGTACCTAAAGTTCCCAATGTAGAGAGAGGCATACTGTGATGTTTCAATGAATTTCCCTGATGTTCTTCATGTCTTTTGAGGGTAAAATGATAGTGCTATAGGCAACACCATGTTTGAAGCAGTACTAAATCTAGTATGAACAAGAATTATTGTAAAAGTGAAAAAAAACACTAATAGGTCATTAGATGGGAACATTCGGAAAAAGTCTGGGGCATGCGTATGATAAGAAACTATGTGCTTTGTTTTTTCAAAACGGAATCATAAGTTAGATAAAGAAGGGATTTTTTTTTTTTTTCTTAATGTGTCTCTATCTAACTAGGACTCTCAGTGTCTTTGGAGAGAAACAAGGCAGCATATTGAAACAAGCATGGATTTGGGAATTATACAATAATGGGCTCCTATTCCAGTTCTGTCATTTCTCAGCTCTTTGACTTGAATTTCAGCAACATCATCTGTCCAGATGAAGACAGTAGAAAGAATGTCAAGGGGTTGTGGGGGAAAATATATTCATATACATGTGCTTGGTATGTAGTAGAGTAGTTATTAAATTTTATTTCCTTTTTATTTATATGGTCTCTGATATGGTCTTTTATTTACTGGAATTTAGTTGATTTACAATGTTGCGTTAGTTTCTGCTGTAGAGCAAAGTAAGTCTGTTATACATGATATGGTCTTTTCTTACTTGAATGACCTTATCTCTTTAGACACCAATGTCTAATTAACTGACCTTAGCGTCAATTCCTAGATACCCCTTGGCATAATTTCAAAGATAGTGACCAGCTCCCATAAAAAAAAAAAAAATCAAATACCAGACAGTTGATTGAATTCTGTGAGACATGGAGGAAAGTGGAGACCAAGAATGAGCCTGAACCCATACAAGATCATGTGCTATTGTTATTTAACTTTGGGTAACTTATTAAGATTCTTTATCAAGTAAAATGACATCAAGTGAGAAAATGGATGTACTTTTGGAACGTCAGGTTGTCACAGTATATCCCAGAGACGTCAAAATGAAGGATGTTGTAGTCATTACTCAAGTGGCTATTATGAAAATGTACAGGGAAAAAACACTGTATGGCAGATTCTATATTACACATCTATTACTGTTACAATTTATTTAGTGTTGGATTCATCCTATGAACTTTAATCACCTTAACGTTACATGATATAAATATGGCACAATAAAACTCCTCCAACTACAAATATACATGTTTTTTTCTCATGTTCTTCCTTGGAAACTTTAACTTCATATATTTAATGAATATTCTAAGAATGGCTATTTTGACAAACCAGGCTTTATCCACTATACTCTATAAATTCTAAAGAATATATACAGATATAGAGACTTTCCTTTTTTTCTGAAACAGATATATTCAAAAATCATAAAGCTGTGCTATAAATAGGAAAAAAGAGTAAATTATATTTTATGAAACACCTACTTCATCCATGGAACCCACTTATCCGATAGAGTTTTTGACGGAATTATCTTTATATTCTGAAATGATCTGAGAATCTATGAATAAGAACAACTGTAGGTACACTGCCGGGCTTGGTTACAATTACAGTGGCTGTACAGTCTTCATACTTCTGGCTGTACAGTCTTCATGCTTCAGGGCATAAACTGATTGCTATTTATAACGAAGGGAAAAATAAAAAAGAAATTAAGTAGTACTAATATTGTTGGAGCTATTATGGTGCTCTTAAAAATCAACCCTCTCAAGTATTACATATTGAACCACCACGGGATACCACATTTCATAGATCAATTTTTATCATATCTAGATATGGAAATATATGTTTTATTCTTAAAAAACCAAAGTAAGTCCTTCTACATGTATGTGCATCACTTTAGCTGTTTTATTCCCACTTTTATATAATCCAAAGAATTTTGTCAGATTTGTACATTGCCAAAAATTTGATGTCAGTATATAATTTTAAATCTCTCTCTATATAAGTATACAAGAACTGTGTCTATCTCTAGCTCTGTGGTTCTCTCAGAGAAGTGCTTTCTTTAAATACTTTTCCATTTCATAATGTACACAGACTATGATAAAAGCAGCTATTTACTTAATTAGTGAATTACTTAATTCCAAAACCTGATGAGCTTCTACGGAGGTTCTGGGGATGAATTTTACCCCAGTGTTATTAGGTGTCCACAACTTCAAAGAGGTATAAGAGAATTCTTTGGTTGTTTTGCTAAAGACAGTTCAGGGCATGACTCAGAATCTCAGACTCTCAAAGTGAGAAGGGAATTTTGATGTCACTGTCACAGTACTCTCTAAGAGATGTGAGAATCCCTTCTACTTCTCTTTGAACAACTCTGATGTCGAGAATCATAGCCAATTTCCCCCCATGTTTTGGACCAGTTTTAATTGTTGTAAAATCTTTCTTTGTGTTGACCCGAAATCTACCTCTGTGTAATTTCTTTAACTTATCAAGAGTTTATTTAGTTTTTAATATGAATTAAACTTTATAGTTTCTTGAGCTCTTATATGGATATTTTCAATATGCCTTGAAATTATCAATGTTGCTGAAACTGCAGCATGGAATAATCATAGAACTTGTTTAGTAAGTTTTCAAAGTAAACTATATTTATACTAATAAGTTTTTTTTCTTTTTTTGTTCTTTTCCTATAAGAGCACTGGAGAGAGTCAGAAGATCTCCATTCCAATCTCAGCTGTGTGGGACTGTGGGCAAGTCACTTAACATCTCTAATTTATAATGTCTTCCTCTGTAACAAAATGACATCATAAAAGGGTTAAAAGGAGCAACTAAAAAAATATATATGTGGAAGTGGTTTGAAAGCTATAATGCTGTACTGCTACTATTATCGTTTCATTTTAGAAATACATTGCTCAGTAATTTTTAGAGCTCTATGTTAAGCTAAATTTAAACATTATGTCTTAAAAGTGAACAAATTAAAAAGCACGTTAATTAAATAATAGATTAACTGATTCTTTGCATTATATGATATTATCATTGCTATATCATTTCATAGAAAGTAATTCTTTTTTTTTAGTCTATGACCTTCATTTTTACTCTCGAAGACAATCAGGTCAGTTTTTCTTGGATTCCATTTACTTCTATTTACCTCTAATTAGCCTAGCCTCAAATATAAGCCAAAAGTTAGGGCATTGATTTAGGGTTCTGGATACTTGGTTTAATTTTAAGTTTTTTATTTCTCATTCTTTTTATTTTTTAAATTTACTTTTCATGCTAAAGGTATTAGCAACGTAGAGCAGCTGTACTTGTTGATAATACTTTTTTTGTGGTCCTAGTTGCAAATTCCTGAAAAGAGGGGAAACTAGGGACCGGGTGTCTGATGATGTCTTCTCTTAGTTACTAACAGGATTCTGGCCTGTTACTATATCAAAAAGGATGTTCAGAAGTTGCAAATCTGTCAGCTCCAAATATGAAAAAACTAGGCTTCTATAATAGCAGAGGCCTTGCAGGTAGTTCTTGACAGTTTTTATATAATCTTTTGTGTAGTGAAGCAACAATGGAGAGGGTCCATGTACTCTTACGTTGTCTTTGAAAGTGAGTTGCTTGTGTCACATTTGTTTGATTGACTCCAATTTGATTTTTATTTTGGCAAACTCCCAAATAGTTAACACTTAGAGAAAAGAGATTGAATTTTTAACATTTCTGTAAAAAATATTTGTGTATTAATTTCTTCATTGAGTACCCTAGAGAAAAAGTTAAGATAAATAAAATCTAGATTATTTCAATATGATGTCATGACTTTGGTCAATAGTATTTACAGTGATAGATTTCTTCCACATTTTGGTATTGTATACTTTGAAAGGCAGAATTAATGCTAAGAATATTTTTATGCCTTTAATGTTTTTTTCATTGTTGAGTTGTGTGACAGTAAAGAAACATATTGAAATGGCTTTACAAAGTTTCTGAAAGTGTATTTCATTCTGTGAATGAGTCCTAACAGTGAATTTTAGGTTTTCAGAAAGTTTGGAATCTGTCCATTTAAAATAAACTACTTTTAATCATGAAAAAGCTATTTCTGGTATTAAGGAGGATAAACAATGTATTCACAGTATTTCTAACTTTTGTTTTTATGATTATTATTTTAAAAATGTTCTCATAATCAATATAATGCCCATTTCTGAGAAGACCTGTGGCCAGGCTAGGTATTTTGGAGACTTGAATGGTGACTTTCTATTCAGGTGTTGCCAGGTGTGTATGATACTATGTTTGTGGCAAAGCTATTTCAAATGTATGTTATTTCATTCTGAAAACAAGAATTATAGGACTGATTTTTAGGGAGAAACAAACATTTAAATAAATGAGCTACAGTTTCTTATCCCTACTTAAATTAAAACAGAATATAATTCTAAACCAGGGTCTTTACTATTTCCCAGTTCATTCCAATTGACTGCCAAACTATTCTATCTTCCTTCTCTTAAATATGAATAATAAACCAGCCCCATCTTTGCTGATGTTATCTTGGCTGAACAGACCCCTTTTCACTTGCTTTGTTGTTCCTTTGTGTCCCCTTTATAACCTGAGCACTAGCACTGCAATTACTTCTGGAAACCAATCCTTGTAGTGAGATGATGTGTAAAGATGAGTGACATAATATGGAACCTGTCCAGCTATTAGACATATATCAAGAGGAAACACTTAAATACACTACTAATATAGGGATAAGTTCATCTACAGCACATTTATTACATATCAGATTATGAACTTTGTCCTTAGATACAACTTTATGTTTCCTAAATACACGTGGCATGGGTAGGTCAAGGCTGCTTGACTTGGTTGGCTATAGGTTCTGCACTCACATTAGTTGTGTGTTGCAACTGAATTAACTTGAACTTTATAGGATATAGATATTCTTTTGGGGGATTCTTTATACTTAAAGTATTTGTTTATAGGACAATTGTGTGGGACTAAAGAACAACAGCTTGGAATTCTGGCTTTTCATAGACTGTTAAAATTGAGATCTAAACTTAGATCTCTTGTTAAATCAGGTTGTGAAGGCTTAAACTGTTAAACTTCTTTTGTAGCAGTTTTATCTTATTAAATTTAATCCTCTTTGAAGTGGTATAAACTAAAACAGCCACCAATTATCCACTTTTCTCAGGTAAGTTACTAAAATATAGCTTCTAAGTGTAATGGAGAGGAGGTGTATACAGCTAAACACTGAATTTAGAAACTTTCAAGTGGTGTTACCTATGGCAACCACAAAACATCTCCAGAATGAACAACTTGAAAACTCTCTGGTAAATTCTCAGGTGGAACCCAGCAACCATCTGTTGAATAAATTGGCAAATGAATGAAGGCAAATCATATTGGCATTTTTTTCTTTCTACAAGCGGGGAGAATGGAAAATGTATAGTGCTTGGTGAGTCTTAAAGAAATGAAGAAAAATGCAGGATATTTTTCCTTTTCATGGGGAGCTGTAAATTTAATCATCTTTTAACTGCAGGAAAGAGCTAAATGAAAAATCTAAAATTTCAAATGGCAATAGAAAGTTTTATGTTTCCTACTGCACTCAATATCTAGCAAGGGAAAGATGGGATGTATGAATTCTAAAGGGGATTATTTTCCCCTGGGACACATTTAGCATTGATACCTTTACCATGTGACATCTCAGTTTGTGAATGTAAAATACTTGGTACCCACATCTCTAATAGCAAACTGGGTAAGTGTTTAAGCATATCACAACCAGGGGGATTTGTGTGTGTTTGTGTGCGTTTATGCTGAGAGGTGCAAATGATTTTTGTATGAGTGTGTTTTCTAATCCCTAGGCCAACAGACTATGTTCCAAAACATAATGGGATCACAAAAACTAAGTTATCTGTAGCATCTTTTAATATGGCACCAAATAAAATGAGGGATATTCATAAATGAAAACATATCTCTCCCTTCCCATAATAGTTAAAGAAAAAAACATACTTGTGTACTAATCTGCTGCAACTCGTTTCCAGAAAACAAGTTAAAAGTATATTTACTTGAGGCCAAGTGCTGCTAAGTAATATTAAGTACTCAGCTTTAAATTTCTGTACTTTTAAGTTTTACTAGTGTCTACATTAAGTGCTAACAATTGACTTGTTACTAACACCAAAAACAGACTACAACTTTACTGTCACACACAACATCCAGCAAACTCCTTCTTTCTAAACTTTCCAAGTACACCTGAACTGATGACTAAATATGTCTCACAAATTTTACGTAGGAAAGTGATTCCTTACAGATAATATATTTTTCACACATGAATTTGAATATTAAATTTAATACATCTGCCCTAAAAAATACTCCCAAGTTGAAGAAACATAATTTGGCCTACAGAGAACTCTACTTACCCTGATACAGATTTAGACTTGAGCCAAGTGTCTTATGAGGCCAGCGATTGTGTTAAATACTGAAATAAAATGTCCAATGAAGGTGTGCTATTCTAATTCCCATTCTTAGTACTTCCTCTCCCCTGCCATGATATTGCCGTGGGGGGTCTGAGTTGCCTGTTGTAAACTAAGCATGATGTGCTTGGTTTCAAAGGAGTAGCTCCTGTTGCCACAGATTCCTGTAACTGGGCATCAGCAAGTCCACTGGGCCTCATTTTTTTCCCAGATTTCAACCACTGATCAAGTTCTTTTGGAACTGCTTTCTCTTGAAAGACTTTTTTTTTTTTTTTTTAAACGACAGATCATTTGTCTTATATTAGGCACAGTTCCACAAATATCTTTAGAGAAGGCAAAATTTGAATGGGAATTATCCCTATTGAATAATAAAAGTATAGGAAAGTAGCTTTTTCGTTTTTTAATTTTATTTTAAAATTTTTGGCTGCACCACGTGGCTTGTGGGATCTTAGTTCCCTGACCAGGGATCAAACCGGGACCATAGCAGAGAAAGCGCTGAGCCCTAAACACTGGACTGCCAGGGATTTCCCAGGAAACTAGTTTTTTAACGTGGCTTCAAACATTAGGGTCAAGTATAAAAATCTTTACAAAGACCAGGAGAATTCTGAAGATATGATCCCCTTCTTTGTTTCCTGGAAGTACTTGAAAATACTAGATACCATGAATATTTTTAAAAGGGGTATTTCTCATTTAACAACTATTTAATAGTCAGTAAATCTGTATTAAATAAATTACGATTTACTCTAAACAATCTTTATCAGTTTACTTATTGCATGGTAAAGTTGAGAGTCTAGAAACTAGTGTAATATAGATAATACACCAAATAATCTACTATTTTGATAGTAAAGTATACAACTTTCCTAGATAATAAATACTATAGTATAGTACGTATCTATACTAAAGTTGCATAGTAAAGTTGATAGTATTGATAGTATAGTCAAAATACACTTACTCTTTCATCTAAACTTTACATCACATTGCTATGCCATCTAGAGTGTCTATTTTAAAACAACCTTTAAAAATTTCTAAACCAGTGAAGGCTTTTACAAGAGTTTTGGATTGCCAAGGGTACTGGAGAAGGGATGAAAAGGAAGTTCATGTAGAATAAATGGCATTGTGCATGTGGAAAGAAGATTCAGGAGAAATATCAAAGTAGGGAGATAGTGAAACATAAGAGTTTTTACCCTTTTATCTCACAATAAGACCTGAAAGTTTTCTTTGGAAGGTAACTTAGAAAAACAAATAGTAATGCCAGTAAGATTTAAGTTTTTTCACTCACTGATATTTATAGTTTGTAGGTGCACTTACCTATAATTGCTTTCTTTTTTAATTTTAAAATCTATAGATTCTAAGTTTAACAACATCAATATACCTGGAATCATTCTATCACCTACAAATTGGAGAATCTATGTCAAAGCATAATAAACCGATAATTTCTGAGCATACTTATTGGCCTTCTGTAACTGAGAGCCATTAGTGATAGCTTGATGGTTTTAACATTGTGAAACGTTATGTATGTGTATGCCCAGCAAACGCTAGCCTGAAATAAAGTCTCTTTGAACAATAAGGAGCTTTGCATATCATTCTCTGCCATAAAGATGGGTGCCAGTCATAACTGTTGTAATATTTGTTATCCTAGTCACAGATATATGCTCTGTGATAATCCTGATTGCCTGTGTTTTAAAGCCTACATTAAAGACCCAAGTCCTGATTTTCCATCCTGATTATATATCCTACTCTTACTCTTTTCTGTGACATTTATTATGAAGCATTTTGACCAAACAGCAAGATCTGGAAATAAAAAAAACTCCCTAGATCAACAGAAGATTGCTAGTCATTTGTCTGCATTCTCTGGTTATACTTATATCAGAGGAAGATTGTTTTCCTTTTCATAAAGTCTCATATTTCCCAATGAATCAAAACAGCAGCGTTTGGAAGAAACCATAATTAATGACAATGAAACAGACCAGTCTCAATGTATCCAGAACTATTAACTTAAAAACTTGGTTAAAAAAATAGATCTTGTGGGAAAACAGACTTAGTCTCAACTGAACAAATGAGGCAGAAAGTTTTTTCAAAGATACTCTTGATGCAGGTATGCCCTCTGGATCTTGTTCTGATGACTGTAATTATTTTGAATTTCATCATTTATACAGAAGGTGCCTATTGGTCCATCTCTATATTAGTTTGCCTCTTTTGAAGCAGAAGGTTACTAGTTGAATAAGAATGAGAATTTAAGCTTAATGAGCCTCCTGCTTAGTTGGGCTGGGTGTGGGGGCGTAAGGAGGTGTGGGTAAGGTGAATGCTGGTTAGCCTTCAGTGCACTTCCAGTATTCTCAAAGACAGGACAAAATGACTGTGGTTTTGGCATGCAGGGGCCAGCTTGCTCAGGAAATTGTGGCATGTATAAAGCAAAGCACATAAACAAACTCTTAACCCAGGAAGCTGAGTTTAACAATTGCCTCATTAACAAGATCCAGGGAAAGACAGGAAAAGAGGGGCAGGCCAATAGCTGATTATTATACAGTTCTAGACAGATGAAGCCCTTCAGCTTCTCCCTAAACAATCCCTGTAGTGTGGACTTGACAAAGTGGCACATTTAAGAGGGAACACTCTTGCTATCAATGGGAGTCAGACGCACCCTTATCTGAGGGCCAAATTCAGTCCCTGGAACTTGACTTTATCAGTAGACACAAGACAGAGAACAAGGCAGCTACAATCCACAGAGAATTAATTAAGAACAAATGCTACATCCAGTGAATGTAATCAATAGTGTGAACAGTGATCTACATATCACCCTCCGTTGCTGTCTCCCTTTCTATTTACTACTATTTTGATAGCGATTTATTTGCCACATGGCCTCATTGAAATTACATATTTCTCATATTGCATCAAACAAAATATTCCCTTAAAGACCAAATATTCTAATGCCACTTTTAGTTTCTGAATGGCTGAAATCTTTTTTGGTAGAATTTTATCATAGATAATTTATTTGTTTGGCTTTCTCCGTGCACATTTCTCCAGTTTCATGTGCGAAGTGTTGTCAAATAAACCTGACTTCAGTATTGCCAAAGTCTACACCCAAATATGTCTTTGCTGGCTAACTTTGCTCTATCTCCTTTAAAAATTGTCCCTTTTGAACATACCATGAAACCCCTCTCAAATTATTACAGTGTTGTTTGCAAACACAAAATACTGTTTTAACACAAACTTTTCAGTACTAGTATTTGTTTCTTATATCTGTTTCAACTTCTCCCCCACCCAGCACATATACCCAAAGTACATTGCAGTTCCCTTTTTGAAACCAATCATATAATTTTATATTGTTTTCACTCCTCCTAGGCAACAGTACAGGTCTCATTACCTTCATTTTTCAAAGGCTTACCAGAAACATCATTTTTCAAGACAAGGTTCTTGGTTAATTCCTTTGGCAAAGATTCTGATTTCTTCTTGAATCTGTGCTTTGTATGAATCTCTCCTAAGCAACACTGAGACCAGAGTAATTTGTCAGTCGTCACTTTTGACCCCGGCTTTGCTCTAACCCCAGCAATTCAACAGCAGCCTTTGTTACTTAAGGAAAATAGGAAACTCTGCCTCCTGGACATAAACATGTGAATTTTCTATGTCCAGGACCAAAAGGGTGAAAAGGGCAGATTTCACCAACATTTCCTTAAGAAATAAAGTCCCACTTTTAACACATGTGGAATATCAACCACATGTGTGACGCTTTGGTCATAAGTCACATTTTAGGGGTCTACGTGTGAACAATTTTGAATTGTTACTGGGTCTAATTTTACAGATCTTACTTACCCCATACTCCCTTTGCAACAGTAGAGAGTGTGACTTGAGTAAGCACAATAAAATCAGAGCCCAGTTTTCCCTGTAATCATAATTGCATTTATAAATAAATGTGATTTACAAAGTTAGCACTGATACAACTCAGGATTTTCTAAAATATAATGATGCCATAATAAATGAAACATTGAAATGGAAAAAAAGTGTTTTTCTAGAAGATATTGATTTCTTCTTAGAAACTAGCAGGCAGGCATAATTTTAAAAATAATGAAAAAATGTAGAATTATTACTGACACAATGAGAATGTAGATTTCAGTGACCAAAAAAAGTTGATGAGATATAGAAGCATATGCTACCCATGTTTTAGGCCCACTGGAAGCAGCTAGTGTTCAACCAGTTTGGTTTTTATATGGCCTTAAAAGATATATGTCAATTAAGATTAATTATTCTAAAATTAAAAAAAAAATTACCTGATTGTTGACCAAAAAATATGAAATGGAGAAACAGAAAAACAAACAAACATACCATGTTCACACACAAAACAAAATAATTCTCTCAGGGACATCAGGGAAGGTGGAATACTATAACAACACATGTTATATTGTTATACTATTCCACCCACCTTAATGAAGAACCCTTGGGTGTTGCTACTCCATAGCCTTTCGAATCCAGATTTCCTCCCACTTTCATTGTGTCACATGGCTTTCGCTGCTCAATGTATTCATTCATAGTGGACTCCAGGAGAAAGGCAAATTTGCCCTTGGATTTTCGGACACGAGCTACTCCCTCAGCTGTAGTCCTAGTGAACACTGATGGCTCTGCTGATCGCATGTAGGTCCACATCTTTTCATACACTGCTATTTTTGATCTCTGGAGGAAATTAAAATAAAATTAAATACAGGAAAGAAGGGAACAAGATGTTAATATTGACTGAACCGAGATAAGGATAAAGCCTTCTACGTTACCATTTAATTGCAATTTGCCATAATAACATTATTCTTTTTCAAACAGAAAACTGCCTTTTACAACTGTTTAAGAAAATCATTAAAATGAAAGACATCTAAAAGTGATATTTGGAGAAAAAGGTACCTCATGTCATAATAACTACCCTACTCAACTGCTTAAAGAACGACTTACTATTATTATAAAATGTAGACAGCCATAGAGAGAGTTGTACTGAATTATAACAAACAAGGAGAGTTGTTATATTGTTTTATTTTCATATTTTTCCATGCCTCAAAGTTTTAATGAAAGCCATTCTAAAAAAATATATACAAAATGTGCAGTCCCTATCAAGTCAGTATTTGAACACCGAAGGAGGAGGAGAAATCTGCCCTAGTTTACAAACCAAATATCCATAAAGCAAGAATCAAACTAGGTCCACCAAAACAATTTTAGACCTTTTTAAACAAAATCTCCAAATAGAACATATATTAAACTTTAAAGAGAAGTAATTCTTGTTTTCCCACTTTATATTTTGGAGAGTTAGTTTTTCTAATCCCTTGACTTCAGCCAAGAAACTTACTTATATTTTTGTCTATTTGGGCTGTATCTACATTATTTCCAGGACTTAATTTATCCAATTCATTTTGTCAGTATCTGCATTCATATTAGATTTTTTCATCCACACATTTTTTCACGTGAAAATATATCCAAATGAACTCAAATGTCCCCAAAGGATATATTTAATAAAATAGAAAAGCCCAAATCCTGTTTGGTGTTTGATAATACAATGATACACACAGAATTTTATCTGGTGCAATTACTTTTGTTCAATAGCAAGATGTGGAAATTTTGCATCTGGATCCAAATTAAAAGTAATGGAGACTTCAGTCAAACCTAAATCTATGCATAAGGCCAAATCCTGAGTAGCATGTATACTTATTTACACCGACCTTGTTTTGTTTACCAGAAGATAGAATCCAACAAGAAGCAGATCTTCAATAATCAACAAGGTACCCAAATAGCAAATTTAAGAATACATGTTTTGGGCAAAAGCAAATTACTCAGGTGAACAAAGAAACTGATAAAAGTGGTATTCAAAATTTTGGCTTCATAAGGTGGAAATTTAGTAATCAATAGATCTATATAATAAGTCACACAATAAGAGATTTGCATACCTAAACACCAAAAAACCCCAGATATTTTATGTTAATGTATATTCAAATGGTGATAAATATCAAATAGGAAATAGATATCCTGTATCCTGTATCCTCTGAAATGTTTTTATGTTATTAACACTTGAAAATATCTCATGATACAGAGATTCTGATATGTTTGTGTATGTGTGTTCAGGTAATGACAGGTTACTTCTGGCTACAGAAATCCTCACACTAGGAAAATTCTATGCCAAATATAATTCAATTGCAAAGATTCTATGTTGTTCCAGGACAGAAGAGTATCTGGATTCAGAACGCTTAACCATGAGATCCACTAGGGAGGCCATGTTGCCAGGCCTCATTCACTTCATCTCTGATAATGAAGTTCTCTTCCAGAGTATGAACTACTCCATTTTACAATGAGTTCCAATTTCTGAAAATTATAAACTCTCTGGATCACTTGATACTGATTGTCTTTAAACATCTATCCTGATGATTTCAATTTAGACATGTGTTGCTAAACAACATCATTTAGGCATATAATCACTTTTTTAAATGTATTGATAACTTCACTTCAGAGTTACACCCCAAAAGGTATAGAGTTCTCTATATATTTTTTGCTTCACTATGTATACTACATTGAAACCAGAAGAAATAAAATCTGAGTATTATTTTAATTAAAATTTTTTTGAAAAATTTTAAGAATATGAGAATCATGCTAGTTACTTGGCAATTTTCTACTTATTTTTTATATCTTATTAAAGGAAAAGGGAACAGCTAAACAAAACTAAGGCAGCAAAATGGAAAAAAGAGTATTTTTAGGGCTTGGTAATTATGAAGATAAGTTAACTATATAGAATGCAACATAATATTAAAGCAAATAATTTTTTTAAAGGAATAAAATACCTTTAGGTCATTGATATTTTATAGACGTCCATTCCCATGATATTAATGTGAGGAAAATTACTACTGCTTTTGTTTAAATATATAGAATTACATATACCTTAATTGCAAAAGAAGTTAAATTAATTCCTTTAAAGTCCAGAAGAAAGAGGAATCTGTAGTGTACGTATGCTTAATTTCTTATGTATAATAGAAATTATAAAATACAGACTCCCAGTGGAAAATAGAGGAATGATGAAAGAAACTTTTTGGGAAAAAAATTTATATGGTGTGTCACTATGTTAATGTTTAGAAATTCTGATTCTGACTTAAAGGGGCATGGTTTAGATAAAATCAAATCCACATGGTGGAGAGGGTGAGGTTGGGAAATTCTGGAAGTAAAGGACTGGAAATAATATTGCTGTGCCTTACTTGTGACTGTAAGAGGGTGTTTTTGCTAAGGAATGAGGGTAAGGTAATTTTTATAAATTTGATGAGACAGGCTAAAATGAGGAGATTTTTGCAGACCCAGTAAGCTCATAAATGTAGTGATAATGGGACTTTTACATCTTCATCTTCAACTGTGATATCTACTTAAAGATCAGGTTTGGGGAATGAATATGCTCAAGGTAATAAGCAAAGATTATATGTCATTTTTTTTTAAAATTATAAAATTAATCTCAGATTTACTTGTTTCATCTTTATTGTGAAACACAATGCATGGGAAACTATTTGATTTAAAGCACAATTTCATTACTTATAATAATTCTTGGAGATTTAAAAATGTGCCATCCTTTTAATTTCTCAAAATTAAGTATTTTGCCATTTCTGCTTTTAATAGAAAATATGTAAAAATGTCATGCACTATAGTTGATATTTACATTGTTATCAGGTGAATTATTTCCTGCTTTTAGTAGCTTATGCAGCAAGACTGATGTTCCACTAAGAGCTTATCAATGTACTATTTGATAATATTATAAGCCCTGAAATACTAATCCACCTCATTTATGCATTCATGATTTCACTGATGACTGAAACAGGAACAGGATAAAATCTGCACTGAAATTAAAATCAGTGTGTTTAAATCAGGTTTATAATAATGTAAAAGTACCTTTAAAAAAGCCTGTCATTAAGTGACAAGTACAAAATTCCTTTAAATGACTCTATGTGTATGCTTAACAAGCGGCACAGAACATGAAACATATCAAGTTTCATAACGGTACAAAACCAAGGCAACAGTTGAATTCTGATGTAATTTTCCTCCATGGCCTAATTCTTTTTCCAGAACAACTGCAACATTTTTTGAAATGCTGAGTATAGGTAACTGCCTGAGACAGTTTAGTGAAGCTGATAGATGTACCATTACTGTGTTCCTATAAGAAAACATTTTTGACAAGGACAAAAATACATTTCACGTTCTGTTTCCTCAACAACCCATCAGACAAGTGATTTATTTAAACCAGGTCATCATGTATGAGAGAGGAGGGAGAACATAGGGTAGGAAATGAAGGAGGTTTTTATCAGAGAACTCAAATTTATGCATTCCTGGAAGTATGCTTCCAGGGAAAATTATTTTCTTGTCCTATTAGGGTTCAAACTATTCTGCAACATAAATATCTATACTTATAACACTCTTTCAATTTTAAAACTATAATTGGGTGGGACAGAAAGGAAACAGGGCATGGTGACTGCCCTACTTATATGGGAGGCTCTGTATCTAGGAAGCAGCTTTCCTTATTCCTATATTTCTAATCAATATATTCTCTTACCTACTTCATTAGTTTTTCAAACTTGAGCAGTTTTTTTAAACTCTATAAAGATTAGAAATAACAATCTCAATGTACGTGATGCCAAAGAGCTCTACAGTGAGTTATTTTTGAAACATTTTCAGGGAATCAATATGATATTTCTTTTCCCCTTTTTCACTCAAGGCAAAATGATGAACCTACAAATATATGCTTTATTTACATGAAAATCAGTCATCATTTTTCAGTACATTGCAAGTGATAGCACAAATTTGTATTCTATTTTGATGCATATACAAAATGGTTTTTAGTCAAAGTCACTAAATTTTACCTAGTTTCTTTTGGGTGGAAACATAGATTTCCAGAAAAGTACTGAAATTATGCTAAAATGTGTTAAAGCAGTGTGTTACTATATTAAGCTTTAGAGACTGGGATGCACTCAGTAAGTTAAAAAAATTTAGCTAATTAAGTTTATCCATAGAATATTGTTAATAAAATATATTATGACTATTATTCACAGTTTTAGAAAAACCTACAAATAGTTTACAATTAACTTACAAATTTTATATCTATTAGTAATGCTCCAAATTGTTGACAAAGATGTTCACTGTCTGTTTTTCTTAAAACAATGTGCAATGATGGGTTTGGCACAATTTTTGAGTGATTTGTTCCTGATTTAGTGTTACAAAAACATCTGTCATATCTAAGAATACTATAATTGAATTTTTTTTTAAAAAGAAATATTATTGAAATTCAAGTGCATGAAAGTTAAGGCTGGCTTAAGGAGTAGTATCTTTTGTTGTTTTTAATTTCCAAGCTGAGTGAGAAAACAATAAATATACACATTTAAAATGAAAATGTAATCTCCCAAGTACTGTATATAAGTGTGAATTTACTTTAAAGGGCTATCATTAATGTTACACAATAGTTTAGGAAATAGTGAAACATATCTTGTATTCTAAATTACTAAATATTTAGTCTCTAAGCAACTGATGCTAAATATAAGATGCCACAATTACCTAGTGAAATATTTGTGAAAATTTCACCCTGACCACTTTTTAGTTTTTTGGTTCTAAAGTCACAAAATTAACACTTATCTCTGACCAGACATTGTGAAATTTCTGGATTTAAGTAAAAGCAGAGTAAAAGAGATTCACAGATCAAAAAATTCATCCTTATAGTGATACAAACAGCTAAAACCCCCAAAACCTCCAAAATACCTGCCATCATGATGGCAAGCCAAAGGAATCATATCCATATGTGAAACGCAATTATATCAGTTTGAATAATTTGATCTGCAAAAGCAGAGAAATCAGCACGAATGCAATATCATACAACGTTTTACAAAGGTGCTAGAACTTAGTAGTTCTTGTTCCCATTCTCTTGTGAGAAAGCAAATATATTGCTTTGAAATCCATTGTTACAGAATAGATTATAGAATAATAAACCTCATATAGGTACTATAACATGAAATTAAGGTTTTGGGATTCAAATGCAGCAAGGTAAATGTATTCTTTGAAAAAAAAAACAACAACCTTGCTTTCATTTTTATGCTCTAAATCCCAAAGCATAGATAAATCCAAATCTTGCCAGATGAAGTATCTTCATAGCATTATGAATATTGGAATCTTTAGGATAAATTATGTTATAAAGTTGCTTTATTTACCTTTTTGTTGTTACTTTTCCTTAGTGAGGGTCCCTCTTGCAATGTGAATAAATCAATTAGCTTTTGCAAATTAAAGTGATTATAAAATCCAAGTAGAAGTATATAGCATTGCTATGTTTAAACATAGCAGTTACCATTGTGTTTGCAAAACTTATAATAGCTAGAGCCCATAATATAATAATTGGCAAAATTGCCTGAATTTGAAAGTTATGAACATTTCCTTTTTAGTTTTCCCCTCAACTTACTCTGAAGAATTCTTTTGTTGACCCTGAATCCAATGTTCCATAGGCAATTTCTGTTTGTTTGGCCAGGTCTTCCGCACTTTCTATGGGGGAGACCATTCTCTCAACAGTCAGGAAAGCAGCGAGGTTAGCAGTATAAGATGATATAATGATGAGTGTAAAGAACCACCAAACACCTCCAACAATTCGACCTGAGAGGGATCTAAACATGGATAAGATAATAACATTTTCCTTTCTATAATCAACATAGAGAAAGAAAAGAAATACCATCAATTCACTGTGTATGTTTAATAATAATTACAAGTATCATTTTATGTTCTGAATAGTCTACTCAGAATGGTTCTAGTATTTCTGTATCACCTGACATCTTTTACGCTATATTGAATGTATAAACACCACATTTAGAATACTTTTCCTTTTTATTGTTTACTTGGCAGAAATGTAGAAACAAAAGCCTTTCCTTCAGGTCCAGAACAGGAATGCTTACTTAAATTCATTGATCCCTTTTGCACTTTAGCATCTCTGAAATTAGGATGCAGCATATGTTTGAAGAGATAAATCACAGTACCATA
Source organism: Balaenoptera musculus (assembly GCF_009873245.2). Lineage (NCBI taxonomy): Eukaryota > Metazoa > Chordata > Mammalia > Artiodactyla > Balaenopteridae > Balaenoptera > Balaenoptera musculus. Next base: position 26,655,275 of record NC_045792.1, read on the forward strand.
GTTTGATTGGCAGCACTGTTTCTCTCTTGGTGGTACATAAAATAGCAATACATCTTAACAATTGGTGAGCTCTTAGATTTGATATAAGATGGCAGATGCTCTTCTGAGAGAACTTGTTTTTACCTTCAGTCAGAGCTATGCCAAGATGGATGGGACATATGCCAAGGTGGGGCTGGACCACATGAAGATCTAGGATTGGTCTCAAAGTAACCATAGTTGAGGATGTTTTGTTTGTTGGTTGGTTGGAATGATATTCCATTTTTTATCTGAATGGAGGATGAACTATGTCTTAAAGAGCTTTACATACTGGTATAAAAATGTTCTCTCTGCCACTTCCAACATGAGACCAAAGCATGTGACTTGTTAATATGCAGTGTAACAGCACTGAAAACTGAGGCTAGAGCTCAAAAAAACATTTTCTCTTCACCATTTCTCTGGTTATCAGGGATGTGTGGGTGAGCAGAAGAAAAGTGAGAATGGAATGAATAAAAAGTTCAGAGCATAATCATAATTGATCTCACTCAACAGGACCATCAGACTATTTAAAATTCCTGTGACAAATTATTTTTAAACATTTTCTTAATATGAGGAAAGATTTCATATTTTCAATGGCATTTCTAGCTTAAAATGCTCCCTTCTTAACCATTATTATATAAGTGACGCCTGTTGGTTTTAACTTAACATTTGCTTAATCTTGGTTTTAAAACCATAAAACTGGTGATTTGTTCAAGATTGCAGAGTAGAAGGATGTGCGCTCACTCCCTCTTGCGAGAGCACCGGAATCACAACTAACTGCTGAACAATCATCGACAGGAGACACTGGAACTCACCAAAAAATTACCCCACATCCAAAGACAAAGGAGAAGCTGCAATGAGACAGTAGGAGGGGCGCAATCATAATAAAATGAAACCCCATAACCACTGGGTGGGTGACTCACAAATGGGAGAACAATTATTCCACAGAAGTCCACCCAATGGAGTGAAGGTTCTGAGCCCCACATCAGGCTTCCCAACCAGGGAGTCCAGCAATGGGAGGAGGAATTCCCAGAGAATCAGACTTTGAAGGCTAGCGGGATTTGATTGCAGGACTTCGACAGGACTGGGGAAAACAGAGACTCCACTCTTGGAGGGCACACACATAGTGTGTGCATCAGGACCCAGGAGGAAAGAGCAGTGACCCTATAGGAGACTGAACCAGACCTACCTGCTAGTGTAGGAGGGTCTCCTACAGAGGCGGGGGGTGGCTGTGGCTTACGGCGGGGACAAGGATACTGGCAGCAGAAGTTCTGGGAAGTACTCCTTGAGCCCTCCCAGAGTCCACCATTAGCCACACCAAAGAGCCTGTAGGCTCCAGTGCTGGGTCACCTCAGGCCAAACAACCAACAGGGAGGGAACTCAGACCCACCCAACAGCAGACAAGAGGATTAAAGTTTAACTGAGCTCTGCCCACCAGAGCAACACCCAGCTCTACCCACCACCAGTCCTTCCCATCAGAAAGCTTGCACAAGCCTCTTAGATAGCCTCATCCAATAGAGGACAGACAGCAGGAGAAAGAAGAACTACAATCCTGTAGCCTGTAGAATGAAAACCACATTCACAGAAAGATAGATAAAATGAAAAGGCAGAGGACTATGTACCAGATGAAGGAACAAGATAAAACCCCAGAAAAACAACTAAATGAAGTGGCGATAGGCAACCTTCCAGAAAAAGAATTCAGAATAATGATAGTGAAGATGATCCAGGACCTTAGAGAAAGAATGGGGGCAAAGACTGAGAAGAGGCAAGAAATGTTTAACAAAGAACTAGAAGAATTAAGGAACAAACACCGAGAAGAATTAAAGGACAGAAAAACAGAGATGAACAATACAATAACTGAAAAGAAAAATACACTAGAAGGAATCAATAGCAGAATAACTGAGGCAGAAAAATGGATAAGTGACTTGGAAGACAGAATGGTGGAAATCACTGCCACAGAACAGAATAAAGAAAAAAGAATGAAAAGAAATGAAAACTGCCTAAGAGAACTCTGGGACAACATTAAACACACCAACATTCACATTGTAGTGGTCCCAGAAGGAGAAGAGAGAGAGAAAAGACCCAAGAAAATATCTGAAGAGATTATTTGAAAACTTCCCTAACATGGGAAAAGAAATAGCCACCCAAGTCCAGGAAGCACAGAGAGTCCCAGGCAGGAAAAACCCAAGGAGAAACATGCCGAGACACATAGTAACCAGATTGACAAGAATTAAAGACAAAGAAAAAAATTTTAAAGCAACAAGGGAAAAATGACAAATAACATACAAGGGAACTCCCATAAGGTTAACAGCTGATTTCTCAGCAAAAACTCTACAAGCCAGAAGGGAGTGACACAATATATTTAAAGTGATAAAAGGGAAGAACCTACAACCAAGATTACTCTACCCGGCAGGATCTCATTCAGATTTGATGGAGAAATCAAAAGCTTTACAGACAAGCAAAAGTTAAGAGAATTCAGCACCACCAAACCAGCTCTACAACAGATGCTAAAGGAACTTCTCTAAGTGGGAAACACAAGAGAAGAAAAGGACCTACAAAAACAAACCCAAAACAATTAAGAAAATGGTAATAGGAACATACATATTGATAATTACCTAAACGTGAATGGATTAAATGCTCCAACCAAAAGACACAGGTTTGCTGAATGGATACAAAAACAAGAGCCATATATATGCTATCTACAAGAGACCCATTTCAGACCTAGGGACACATACAGACTGAAGGTGAGGGGATTGAAAAAGATATTCCATGCAAATGGAAATCAAAAGAAAGCTGGAGTAGCTATACTCATATCAGATAAAATAGACTTTAAAATAAAGAATGTTACAAGAGACAAGGAAGGACACTACATAATGATCAAGGGATCAATCCAAGAAGAAGATATAATAATTATAAACATATATGCACCCACCATAGGAGCACCTCAATACATAAGGCAAATGTTAACAGCTAAAAAGAGGAAATCAACAGTAACACAATAATAGTAGGGGGCTTTAACACCTCACTTACACCAATGGACATATCATCCAGACAGAAAATTAATAAGGAAACACAAGTTTTAAATGACACAATTGACCAGATAGATTTAATTGATATTATAGGACATTACATCCGAAAACAGCAGATTACATTTTCTTCTCAAGTGCACCTGGAACATTCTCCAGGATAGATCACATCTTGGGTCACAAATCAAGCCCTGATAAATTTAAGAAAATTGAAATCATATCAAGCATCCTTTCTGACCACAACGCTATGAGAGTAGAAATAAATTACAGGAAAAAAAAACCCGTAAAAATACAAACACATGGAGGCTAAACAATACATTACTAAATAACCAAGAGATCACTGAAGAAATCAAAAGCTTTTTGATAAACCACAGCAAGATCCTTTTTGACCCACCTCCTAGAGTAATGGAAATAAAAACAAAAATAAACAAATGGGACCTAATGAAACTTAAAAGCTTTTGCACAGCAAAGGAAACCATAAACAAGACAAAAACACAACCCTCAGAATGGGAGAAAATATTTGCAAGCGAATCAATGGACAAAGGATTAATCTCCAAAATATATAAACAGCTCAAGCAACTCAATATTAAAAAAACAAAGAATCCAATCAAAAAATGGGCAGAAGACCTAAATAGACATTTATCCAAAGAAGATATACAGATGGCCAAAAGACACATGAAAAGCTGTTCAATATCACTATTAGAGAAATGAAAATCAAAACTACAGTGAGGTATCACCTCACACTGATTAGAATGGGCATCATCAGAAAATCTACAAACAACTAAGTCTGGTGAGGGTGTGGAGAAAAGGGAACCCTCTTGCACTGTTGGTGGGAATGTAAATTGATACAGCCACTATGGAGAACAGTATGGAGATTCCTTAAAAAAGTAAAAGTAGAATTACTATATGACTCAGCAATCCCACTACTGAGCATATACCCAGAGAAAACCATAATTCAAAAAGACACATGCACCCCAATGTTCATTGCAGCACTATTTACAATAGCCAGGTCATTGAAACAACCTAAATGCCCATTGACAAAGGAATTGATAAAGAAGAAGTGGTACATATATACAGTGGAATATTACTCAGCCATAAAAAGGAACGAAATTGAGTTATTTGTAATGAGGTGGATGGACCTAGAGTTTGTCATACAGAGTAAAGTAAGTCAGAACGAGAAAAACAAATACTGTATGCTAACACATATATATGGAATCTAGAAAAAATGGTACAGATGAACCAGTTTGCAAGGCAGAAATAGAGACACAGATGTAGACAACAAACATATGGACACCAAGGGGGAAAAGCGTGCGGTGTGTGGTGGTGGTGGTAGGATGAATTGGGAGATTGGGATTGACATATGTACACTAATATGTATAAAACAGATAACTAATAAGAACCTGCTATATAAAAACCAAATAAATAAATTAAAAAAAACTCATAAAACTATTACTTGATTTGCTTTGATTTCATTTCATTAATTGAGGATTATTGATTCAAATTTCTATGTTATTGGAATTTAAGCACATTTATAGTGTTCCTGGTTCTTAAGGAATGCAAATTGCATTGTAGCTAAAATGTCTCTTTTTGAGAAAGTATTTCTTTAAAAATACATATATTTGCGATGCTAATATAAGTCACCATTTAAATTCAATTCTTAGCTTCTCCTGCCTTCAGCTATTTTTCTGAGAGAAATTTGGTATTGTTCTTGCAACAGGAGGTTGGCTGCATTTTTGACAAACATAACTGAAACACATCCTTATGGATATGAGCCGTGACTCCACCGATAAGGAAAACAAATATAGTATTTACATTGCTGACTCTTTGCCTACTGCTTAGCTTGTTTATGATTATTAGATAGAACAATGTATATCTGGAACCTACTATATTAACTCAGATTTTAGGTAACTCCATGGTAGAAATCTCCATTAAGTTACATGGGATGTAAATCGAGTTCAAAATTAATTTTCAAAAGTGAACAACAAAACAACAAAAACATTTGATTTTGAAAAGGAGACAACATGAAAATAAATTCCTATTCTTAAGAATTTAGATTTAGTTTCCACCTGTAATCACTGAAAGAAATATTAATACTAAGTTATTTTTGAGCATTCTGATGGGTTCCATATGTTACTTTTCCATTGGGAAATTAATCTTTATGATGTATCCATACTTTGTGCTAATTTGGAAAAATCGGTTATGAGTATATTTAGATTAATTTGGGACTGCAAGGTTTTTCTGTGTTTCAAGCAATGCTCTGCCTCCAGGAAAAGAACATATAGAGATATGTTATGCACAATATTTAGAATTACTGTGGAATTGGTGAAGAACTTAAGAGTTTTGAAACTAACCTGGGTGAAATGTCACATCCTTGCTGCATAAAAGCACCCAGGGAAAACCAGAGGCTGTTAAAGATGCCAAACTCATTGGGAGGCTGGTCGCTGGGTCCTTCCTTTCCATCTTCTGGCTCTTCTGTGTGCCACTCATATGGACTAAATCTACTAACTAGGAACAAGACCACGCTGACACCAATGTAGGCAAAGACTATGCACATCCAAATCTCATAGGCCAGAGGATCCAAGAAGGAAAACACTCCTGGTTTAGATTTCTGAGGCTTTTTGATCATAATAGATATGCCCAAACTCATGAAGGGCTTAGAGAAGTCAATGACCTCCTCTCGGACCAAAGTGATTGTCAGAGGGGCAATAGCAATCTCTGCTTTCTATAAAAGAAAAGACACATGAAAACATGTAGGTTAATAAATTTCATGGAGCAAGTAGTACTGGATTGATCCATTCAAAGTTAACCAGTTATGTATTTATTCTACATTTTTTGGGGAATACCAACAATAAATAAGGCCAGTGATAATACAAAGATGAACAGATTTGTTTTCATAAAATATTATATCACTTTGATTGCACAGAATATTTTTATTGGTGCTAGTAATTAGATGAGAGGAAGAGAAAAGGAGTAGACATAAGCAAAAATAACTTGAATTCAAATAACTGCCTTAGTCTTTAAGGGTCTGAGATGGCACAGAGGAGGATACTTGATAGTTTTTCCATATGGCTGAATTTCTGAATTTCTTAGCCAGAATTGCTGCTATTTTGCAGTCTTTTCTGTTTCATTTGGAATGTTGCCACTGATTCATTACTTGGCCATTCCTTAATATTATGAATTGTGAATTTCAAACAGTCTTTTCTTTTTTATTCCTTTCCAGTTATGAGAAAACCTATCATAAAGTCTGCGTTTGTGAGATAAAAGAAAAAAATATTGTTTGACAATATTTTTTGACTCAGCACACACACACAAATCTGGAAACTGGCATTTATTTCTTCCTATTCACCTACTTTGATTTCTACTTTCAATTTCTAAAAACGATTTTGGAAAACAGTTGATTCAATTCTCATATATTATTATTAATAAGACACCAGCTTCCATTTTCATTTTGTGATTCTGAGTAATTTTTCTGAGCCTTTTTCCATATCTCTAAAATGAAGACATTTTCTTTCCTGTTTACCTCATTGTGTTATTGCAATTATCTGTTAAACAAATCTTAATAAAACAATAGTAAGCATTTAATGAGGGATTATGTGTCTATGCTGATTTAAATATTTGAAATGGCTTTTCACTTAACCTTCTTAAAGAGATAAACAATCTTATGTTTATCATTGTTTTATAGATGATGAAACTGAAACGCAAATGAGTTTTACACATCATAGCAGCTCTGCAATTTGAGACTGTACTTCTTCTATTAAATCATGCCATCTCTAAAATCAAATGAAATAAAGTGTGGTGAAAAAACTGTAAATTGTTACGTGATCTACAAATGAAAAAAGTTTTTTGATTATTTATTTTAAAAGGAAAATATTTGGCATTAAAATGGAATCTGAAACACAGACATATATGTTCTTACATAGTGGCTGCCACTCTCACATTCACTCTATATCTCCTCAGGTCCCTGGATTGATACAATGGCCAGCAGCTAGATACAAAGGCAACTGGAGGGTTAGCATGGGGAATGTACTCTGGCTGTCACGTTTTCCACTGGGTGACTGAGAATTAACTGCATACACTTTCAAGTGGGAATGAACTTAGTTCACATCACAAATGCCCACATATAATACAAAAGCCAGAGAATCATTGCTGAGAGGTTTTTTCCCCATAGTTATTACTATCTGTATAATTTTCATTATACAGTGATATATGAAGTAGATATAGAAAAATTAGTATATAAAAACAGAACCAGAAATTTAGGAAAATTTATCTTCATTTCCTTCACCTACTCTTATTTTTTTCTTTATATATGCCCTATTAGACATTGTTTTATGAATATTATTTTTCTTATTTTAAAATGGGATAATATAGAACACTATATTTTATAATTCATTTTCTCAAGAGAATATGATGAGCTGTTTCAACATTATTTCAACATATATAGTAAAAATAAGTTTTAATGATTGCAAATATTTTATCATGTTAAAGCATCAAAATTTACTCAATTTATTATTTTGGGGGTATTTATATTGTTTCCAGTTTTACACAATTTATAATAATGGTGGTGTGAACACCTTTGAAGACAAATCTTCACACATATCTTTATTATTTAAAATAAATTTCTAGAAAGGGATTGCTGGTCTAAATGGTAACAATCTTTTTAATGTTCATTACATGTTTTGCCCAACTTTTCTCCAGAAAGATCATGCAAATGTCTATTGTCACCAGCACTGTGGGAAAGCACCTTCGGCTTTGAACCTTGGATAACCCCTGTGTATCTTTATTCTCATCTATCTTCACCAATTTGCTAATCTCATTGTATTGATTTGAATTTTTTTTTGTAAAACAAATAGCCACTTTTACTCCTTTTATGTATTACTTGTCATAATCTGCCCCATTTCCATATGGTGTATTCATTTTTTTTGCTTATTAATTTATGTGCTTTAAAATAAATATTAAAAATATTATTTTTCGTATATGTTTTTAATATTCCCCCAGTCATCAATTTTTTGTTTAGATTACTTAGTTCATGGTACTTTATTGCATTATATACGTTTTAAAATTTTGTTGTAGCCATATAAAATTATCTTTTTGTGTTTTCAGCCATTGGTTTCATGCTTAGAAAAATCCTTCTCATATCATGATTAATCTCAATCATATATTTTATTCTAGTACCTATGCTCCCTCTATAATTTATCTAGCATTTTGCATGATAATGTATTACAAAATTGTCCTGCTTTCCCAACAGGAATAAGTGAATAATGCATTCTTTCACTGATTTGAAATACCACCTTGCACATACTACATTGTTATGTGTAGTATCTTCTGAAATTGTTTATTTATACAAGTTACCACTAATGAGAGTAAGAGCCTTAAAAGTAGAGAAGCATGAAGAGAAATAAAGGCATCTCCAACACATAAAACTAGATGCAATGGAATGCAAACATTAGATGATAGTGTGACAACAATGTTCAATGAGGACACATTTGAAGTTCTGAAATTTGTGATTTGAAAGAGGCCAGTGAACGGAGGATACATCTGAGTTTTCTCTGCTAACATTGGGGATGTTGTGTTTGCCTTGTTCCATTACCTCTCAGTGACTTCCAAAATTGTGAGAAATATCTCCTGTAAGAAACTGATAATATTTGGATTCTCAAAGAGCTCTGGAGTAAGGCTCATGAACCAGCATTTTAACACACACCACAGGTAATTCTGGTGTTGGCAGGCCATGGAACTTGCTTTGAGAAAACAATCCCTTGGGTTAAAATATACACACACAAGTACAGCGGGGCCCAGAAGAAGGCCCTGGAGCAGTGTACCACAGAAGATCATATAATGAACTTGCTGCAGTGTGCAGGTGTGACAGGCAGAAAGGACCTGAGAGTGTCATGGAGGTTTTGAGCTTTGGGGTAACCACCTGGTGGTGTGCTGAGATTACATATGCCTGTCTCACAGATAATCTATTCCTAAAAATTACAGTAACAAAGTTTGCAAAGAATAAAGTAAAAAAAATGGATTCAAAGTTAATCATTTTGCTAGCTTTGTTGAGTATAAGAATATAGATGGAGTTTTATTTAGGGCCCTGCAAACTGGGATTTCATGTAAGTATTAGCAGTAAAAAGAAAAAAAAAAGTAGTTGGGAAACAAGTAAAGACTTTGCAGACACCAGAATGGAAAATATCAAATCTGTGGAAAGTGTATGAGACATGGAAAAAGATTCCTTTTGGGAAAAAACTGGATAACTCAAGTGGCAAAGATCAGGTTATTTAAACCCTAGCAGACTGGCTGATGAATGAATAAGTATTAATAACCATTATGTTATCTTCTCTCTCTGAGAACTGCCTGACTTTGGGACTTTCTGTGCCTGTGACACGAGTACTACTGATACAAATTTTTTTGTTGTTAATTATGTTACTCTCTTCATATCACCTGTTTTCATTATTTAAACAGTATTCTCCCAATAAAACGTGGTCAGAACCCTTGCCAAGGGGTGAGCCTGGGCTGCCAAATTGGTAAGGACTCCAGAGGAGAGATATGTAACAAATGTCTTAGAAAGTAACTCTGGTTAGTTATCCGGTCCATAATTAATTGGTAATCCAAGAATGAGTTTTTGAGATCAAATACTCAATAGTGTCTTCTGAAGGAAATGAATTAGTGTAGCTCTAACAATTAGGTTAATGTTCACATTTAAAGTCTAAAAGTTTAAAATATTACCAACGGACACATGCTTTAGGAACCCTTTCTCTTTGGGACTTAAAACTCAATATCAAACTGTTGATGAGCCCTGTGATAAAGTACTTTTTGATTTTTTAAAACTGAGAATTTTGTTTTCCTCACTTAAGGCACCTAACTAGTCAGCAGTTCTTTCAAATGAATATAAAACTAACTAATTGCTCTTTAATGCCAAACAATTTCCTCTTGCTGCTGAGGTTATAGCTACCATACTGGACTGTGTGGAGAATGTTCATTGCTTCATGGTCTGAAAAGCAGGATGCAGAATCACAAAACTATTGAATTGTAGTTCTGGCTCGGAAAGTGAGCCCCTCTATATATTTCAGTTATGCTCTAACTTGTTCTACCTTTATTCTTTCCTGGGGAAGGATGACTCTTGTGTAATTCTTTATTTTTAAAGGGGTCTTGTGAGAATTAATCAGACAGAATGTGTTTTGAAGGTGAAATTTGTGAAATATGAATTAGCTTATAGAAAATTTCAGAATACATTTCAAGTGTATGTGACTTATTGGCTACTTGATGAATAGAGCTTACTGTGAGCTCTAGGTTTGGTTTCTAGACTTTGGGAATATCATACCTTCACTAGCATTTGATAACTGTTGGCTTGATTTTAACACTTTGCAGTGGAACCTGAAGAGACCGATCTCGTTCTGGTTTAGGCAGGAATGTCTACATTGAATTTGCCCTTGGCTTTCAATATATACACTCAATATCTTGTGAACTCAAAGGGAAGGGCATGACATGCTTTCATGTGAAGCCCACTATGGAATAAATTCTATCTTTTGTGTTCTGTTGTGTAGGAAAAAATGATGTTGTTGCATTAAGTTTAAATTTATTGTGTTCAGCAGAGTTGTAAGAACCTCACGTTATTGGTGAATACTTTAATATATGTTAAAATAGTTTACTGATCGCTTCACCAATAACTTAAAAGATACTTACCAGTAAATACAACCAACAGGGATATAAATAACTCTCAAAATAGTTCTCAAAACAACATGTCTATGTTATAGCAGCATCAGGCTTAAGAGAATAATCATGGCAGATACTGAAGTCAGTGTTTTTTTTATAAAATAGGACATTGTATTCTGAATTTTTATCTTTTTGAAGTTATCAAGTATTAGTTTCTCCCATTGTTTGCATTGGAAATTGCATTATTAATGAAATAGAGAAACATTTGACATCATATATGCTTCTTTGAATGTAACTGCAAATTTAAAAGACAACAGTAGACATTTAAAAATTGATATGTGCCCACATGAAAAAAAGCTTCAGGTTTATGTAAGTAAATTTTCAATAGATTGATTTACTTACCCCATAAACAAGTTCCCCTACCATCCCATTCCAGATTTTTGTGTCTGCATCTCTTGCTCCATATTTTCCATCAGGGACAATGGCAATTTTATACTTGATACCAATATGTTTTGCAATTTCAGATGCCAAATCTACACAGTATCCTTCATACTTGTCATTTCCTTCAAACATTTCATGATTTTTCTTGTACATAACATATGGGGATTCCTATAATGAGAGAAGTAGAACTGTAAGGGAGAAATTATAAAACATTCAAAAATTTTATGTAACTTTTCAGTTTCAGAATTTAACAAAATATTATATTTAGTATTAGTACACCCACTGATTTTGTGTGGCAAGAAATTGATAGTAAAACAGATGAATGTATAAATGTGCTTAGAAGTATATTAAGTTGCTTTACATTGGATACTAAAAATTAAATCTTTAAAATAATTTTCTCTTGAGTGATTATTACATACCTAGCACTGTGACTGTGATAGGAAAAATATACATTAATAATAGACTAGAGAAGCATAAATTATCATCTATGGCAATGAAATTACTATTTCCAAAGTATCTCATGACCTGAAGACTATTTAGGAGTCAGCTTCGTGTAATAAAAGACTCATTCAAAGTCACAGTTCTCCGTATTCTGCATCTTATTTAGCCACATTCAACTGAGACTTTCTTTAGGAAAAGAGCTGTATCATTTTTCTTTGCTCTCTAGCATTTAGCAATATGCCTTTCTCAGAGCAGGCATTATTAGCAAGTTCAAAGAAGAAATGAATTAGTAGTTTTTAAGATTTTATATACTAATTTACATTAAATTGGCTTTCCTAAAATTGTCCTATATTTTGGCTTTAATTAAGGCTGTGTTCCATGAATTTTTATTCTATTATAAAATATGTTTCCAATGGAAGCTAATAATTTTTCCCCAATTGTGACAATCACACACTTCAAGTATATTCCCATTTAGTTTTGGAAGCAAGTAAGACAAAATAGCATGAAGAATTATTGTGAAAATCCTTATAAAATGAAAAAGATTACTGTTAACTTATAATAACTGAACAGTTTTCAGTACACATACACACACACACACACACACGTCTAAACCAAACCATTTAAAGTCTGTGAAACTAAAGAGACATGTTAGCAAAAAAGCACTTGATTTTATAAATAAAACCTAATGCCATCAACTCAAAGATAGGCCTGGCGGACATGCAGTACATACAGAACTCTTGGTCACACTTCAGATTTTAATCATTTGCAGACAAGGAGTGACTACTTTTGACGACAGTGTCATTGAAGTAATGATTTATATTTTATAAAATTGTACTGTGACATTTAGTAATTTTAATACGAATCTTTTCTTTTCTCCCAGAAATCTGTACTTGGGAAAGTTGAACTTGCTCTTAAAACTCTGGATTAGAAGGTAATTTACTTTGTATTATATGGCAGTCTACGCTAATTCTGATTTTGTTTTTAAGTACTTTGTAAATGTAGAAACTATTTCTAAAAACTTAAAACTGTACATTACATGATATATGATTTTCTCATAGAGATGCCTAAATAACTCTATTGTGGGAAATTGTATAGCATTGCTCCTTGTATTGTTTTCTTAAATCCTGCCTTAGGTAGACAAGGCCAAGTGACCCAGAAGTCTCTCACTTCTTCCTTGAATTTGATGAATATTCTAACACTGGACTTGGGTACAGAAAGTTTCTCCACCTACAAAATAAAGGCAGCTAACTGTCTCTTTAGATAGATGAAAATTATTTGTTAACTTACAGAAAACATTCTCCAAATATGAAGCATTTTGCAAATTATGAATGTGGTTATGAAAATTGGTGAGTTGTTGCAATGCATTGTTAATTTCTAAGCTATGCTATGGAATATTAGTAGTTAAAATGAACTAATCCTTTCATTTTTTCTTGAAATAACTAATTAAAATATGGAAGAATATGTATAAAAAAGCAAGAATCACACACTTGCAAAATGCTTAACATTCTAATTGAAATGGCTGTTAGTATAACAAACTTGAGAGGTTTTCAAAAGGAATATTGCTAAGGTTCACATTTGGTACTAAGGTTGATAAATTCTAAAGTGTCTGAAATATTTGAACACATGAATTTTAGCCCTCAAATATGTATACTACCATATTAGCTTGTGTACAGAAGTTTCTCTAGCTAGTATTATCATCTAATTTGCAAAATCCCCTCTACATTATATAGTGAACAATTTGCTTCATTCAAAGCTGCATTTTTAGTATTTACTTAAACATTTGTTAAACACCCACTGTGTGCCAGGCAGCTTGCTGGGAACTAGGGGTACACAAATAAATAAAATATTCCCTTCGTTCTCTTGTGATTAAGGTTAAATTCTTTGTAATAAAGGTAAAGGAGTGAGAGTGGTGGGGGACAATAATAAAATATAGTAGTAAAAAATAATATTAGCCCTCACTTATTTAGTGCTTACTCTGTGTCAGGTACAGAGTTCTAAGTTCTTAATTGTTCTTTAATTGTGCTCTTTTATTTATTTTTCACACTGCCATTTTGAGGTAGGCATTTCCCATTTTGCAGATGGAAAATTTAAGCTTAAGCTTCAACAAATTGCTCAGTTTCACAGAACTAGCAGGAGTGAGAGTTGAACCTATATTTTGAAATATCTGGACATTTTTGAAGCTATTGTTGCATCTGTCAAAATATATGCAACCATTTGAGATTTCATATGATTTAACAAGCAAGGTGACAAGATTAAATAAATGAATTTCTATATTTTTAGTGAATGAAATTCTCTATATGAAATCTTGAGTAAACAATGTAGATAAAACCTTTCCATATTTCCTCATGGTGTCTGGTACTCAATAAATATAAGGCATTCAATAAATATAAAGATCTCCTTGTCTATCACTGCTTCCTAAATAAGAATATCATGGAAAAGTAATTGTATTAGAACTTCTTATTCAGATCTTCAAAAGGAAAGTAAATATTGACAAGTTCCAGGTCACCTCTTCTGAAACAGGTATGTGTATATATAAATACAAATTTATTTAGTGTTTTCATTTTTTTCAGTTTCCTTTTTGGATAGCAGGGGACCATCAGGTCTTTGTTTTCCTGACAAATGAACCAACAAAGGCTAGAGAAACCTTCAGCTTACTGAAGACGTTGATTAGAAATTTACCTAGGCTTTTTGCACAAACAAGGGCATGCATAATTGTTGATTCAGATATGGGTGCATGCAAGTTAAGAGAAATAAGGTGATCACACTCAGGAAGATGGAAGAACAAAGGGAGAGAATTGCTAGGCATTTCTTGCATGAAACCTCTCATAGTTGCTCAGCTCTTCCCAATTTCTTTGTGTCTCATTTTCCTTTTCTTTCACATCAAATCCAAATTAGCAGCAAATCCTCAACACTTTCCCAACCTCTTCATTTGCCCCATCCTGAATCTGATAATTTATCCACAAGTAGCCCTTCAAACACTGCATACTTGAGGAGATTCAATACAAAGTTTGGGGGCTACTACAGGTGAAGAAAATATCAAGTCTTTTCAATATAATAAAAAATGAGTTATAGCCAATCATTAAGGGGTATTTGTGGACCGTTTTTGATATGCAACCTTATGGAGCCCCAGGTGTTCAACTGTGAATAAAAATGGAATATAACCTACCATCTTTGTTATCAACTACTTTGTTCTGTGGGACGATAATTCCTTAGAAGTTATTTGAAATGCATTACTTCTTAGTGACTATGAGTTCATTACCACAATTTCCATAATGCATAGTGTTCTACATCTGCTCTGCAATTTCAGGAAAGAAATCAATCTCCGTTTAAAGCTACTACGTTAGGGCTTGCTTATGAAAATGTTTGTGTAAATGAATTAAGATGACTTTCAATCAATAAAGTATCATTTTGCTATTGAGGAAATTCTTGTTTGTATTTAGCAAAAGTAAAACTGTTGAAGTATATATATTTATTAGAAAAGCTTTAAGATTTTCTAAACATCACAAATATAATCATTAAAATTGCTACTTGAAAACAGTTAAAATAATAAAATCAGTAGCATCAACAGAAGTTATTTGCTATGTGGATATTTGTTTTTCTCCGAAGATCTTAATGTAGATAATTTATCCCATGTGTAAAATTCTTAAAAGTGAATATTAAAATGTTATTATTCAATACATAACAAATGAGTAAATTTAATGGTGGCACAGTTTTAAACTTATTAAAAATAATTTATTTAAAAACATTGAGTTATAAGCTCTTTGGAGGCAGGTGTATGTATGGGGAAGATTAATATCTGGTACAAGGAAGAAAATAAAAATATCTGTATTTTCTGTATCAATATATACATATATGTATATATAAATATGCATGTGTATATTGTATACACACATTCATGTATAGTGCATTTACAAAATTCTACATAGAGAAGATAAAATATCAAACCACTCATAAAAAGTATAAAAAATATTCCTGGAAGGACTAAGTGGTATAAGTAAAATTGCTTTAAGGTTTATAATGTAATTCTGTGTCTACGGTGAATAAATTTGGATTTTATGGAAAAATTTCTAAAAGGATTGTTATGTTCCTATGATGGCAAGAAATACATTCTTAATTTAGTAATGCATCTTCAGCCTCTTTTACCTTCAGTGGTAAAGATTTGGGGAAAAATGGGCTTAGCTGAAATATAACTGCATCATCTCTCCTTTTCCAGAGAGTTCAGCCAAAGAAAGTAGTGAGATTACAGAAGAAATCACCACTACGACGTCTACTGCAAACTGCCTTTTCCTCAATTGCTGCAATTACCCAAACCACATGGCACAGATTTTGCTTCCTTAGGTTGTTTATTTTGAGTGTAAAATGTTAAATCAGTATGGTCACAATCTCGTAAATTTTACAAATTTTATAAAATTTTTAGTCACTAAGACTTAAAGAGAAAAAATGATGAGCATCTGAATCTAAAACTTTAGACCTTTCAACTTTGTAATCATGATTCTCATGTGATGATATTTTCGATTTTACTTTTATTTAGAATTAGTTAAGTTATATTCAGTATGACTATATTCAGGAAGAATACATTAGTCATTAAAATGAAGATCACATGTAGATATAAAACAAATAGATTTCAGAAATTCAAAAAGCTAAAGACACTTTTTATTTAAGAATGATATCTACTATACTTATTTATCATGTTTCTTGTCTGCTTTCTCTCACTAGAATGAAAGTTCAATTGAGAGTGTAGGATTTTTGTCTGTTTTGTTGGCTATCATATCCCCGGGCTTATAACTGTGCCTAGCAAATAGCAGACGCTTAATAAATATTTATGAATGAATAAATGAATTTCTCAATCAACTTTATTTAACAATACCATATACTATTACAGTGTATCAACATGTAAATAACAATATACACAAAGAAAAAACAAATGGGAGAACAGCAAGGCCATATCAATTTCGATCAAAATGAGTGAGTTCCAGTGCCACAACACTCTCAGCCTTCTTTTGTGCCTAGATATCTGTCTTGCACATAGTGTAATGTCTAACCAATTCCATTGCTGTTGGAAGTTTTCAACTGAATTTGAGGGGTTATTATACACTGGTGCCAATATCTCATTCATTTATAAGGAAGAATATTTCTTTCAAAATGAATGAGATGATGGAGATGTCATAGGTCCTGGAATACCATTTTCAACAAAAGCAAATACAAGGAAGGACTCTAGCATTTTTTTTTTTGAATTATTGAAGTTGCAAAGGTCAGAGGCATTATTTATATGGAGACTACATTTTTATACAAAAGACATATACTAGTATTGCACTATTTTGATTGCAAATATATTGGTGATATCACTGTCAAAGAACAGATAACCTTACAGAATAGTCGTTATGTATATAGGAAACAATTGGATTCTTCAGTAATTTTTACTTATTTTTTTGACAGCATGCTTCCTGAAAAATAGCCATGCTTGAAAAACTAATTCAATATTTTGGTTTTAAGAATTATATCTCCAGCTCCTTTAATAACAGAAAAAAAGGAAATTCTCTACATTATATCTATAATGCACATTAAAACACTTTATTTCACATATAACAGGCAAAATTTCAAAAATCTTTAAAGAAAACAACTATGTGTATTCAGAAAAGAAGGACGCAAATTCACAGATATTTACTTTTAGAAAATCTATGCTTGGAATTAGAAGTATTATAATTCCATCATTTACATACAATGACCTCATTTCCAGATATGGGAATGGATACATCAGAATTAAGCGACTCTTTTTCAACATCTATTTTCTTGAAAAAGATGAGGATTAATTCTTCTTTTGTTCCAGTATCTCAGGTAAGTCACAGAACTTAAAAACTTTTTTTTTCTAGTAGTCCAGAGTTGGTCATCCAAGAAGAATCCCACATGAAAAATTAGCTTAAATTTACTACACAGGAGAACAAGACTTGAGCTTTAGTTAGGAATGGTCGAACAGCGTGGAGCTCATTTCTTTCTTGATCAATTCCTTAAAATAGGATTCTTCATCAGAGGCTGAAAAGAGGAGGACTGAACTGAAGTATGACTTTCCATTACTGTCTTTTTTAGGAATGTACATATATATATGTATATTATATATATACATACATATATATATTTAAGTCCCATGCAAATATTACACAATTAAGTTAGAAGATATATATTTTGCATTCTTACACAAAAACTGCTGTTGGTTGGTTTGCATTCTAAAATTATAAACTTCCAACTAAGTCTTGGCAGATTAACATTAAGTTGCTAGCTGGTGATGCAACACTGATAAAATTAACTGCAACATTATGAAAGCTTTTCTCTGGAATTTTCAAGCTTTGACCTCCATGTCAAAATTTTGGAAATAATTTGGCATTACTAAAAGCATAAAATTAAAATTACACAAGCTAAAAACTAAATTACATAAAATACTTCCACTTTATTTAGAGTAAGGGCTTCAAAAATAGTTAAAAATATGTTCTGCCTAACGAGACAGTGAGCTGAGGATATATAACTTTAAATTAGATAGAAAAGGTTACCGATTGTTGATCTCCTTTGACTAGCATTGACTCTAAAAAGCATGTTTGAATTTAGAAGAGAAAAATATGAAGCATCATATTATTTAAAAGATAAGTTCACGAGAATCTCTTTGAAAAAGCAGCCTTAAAATTTAGAGTATTTTTCATTTTATGATGTGACCGAATGAATATCATTTTTCTTAATTCCTAGGAGAATTCCAATACATTTTATTGTGTATTTGTCACAGGTCAATGAGAAAAATAATCGGTATAAAAACCCCTTTATACATTAAAAATAAATATAAAATAAATTTATTTCTAAAGCATAGTTGTGTAAAACATACTCATTAAAATCTTCACATTCATATCTCCACTATTATAAACAGACAATGCAAATCATTATTAAATGAATAAACTACCTGAAAATTATAATTTTAAACACTATTAACTATTATTACATTGGTGTTTTAAAAACATAATAACAACAATGATATGATGTTTACTACTGGATATTTTTATGTGATTAGTTGTTGATCTTTTTCATGTTTATTCTTTTGTCCTTTGAAATCTTAGCATTTCATACATTTCCAACTAGAGAGCTTCAATTTTTAACATCTGAGCATTTTTCCAAGAACAACAATGCAACAAAAGATAATACAAATAAAAGTACTAAATGTACTCAAAGTTCAAGACAAACTTATTCAAAGCCTCGATAGACTTTTGTGGATCAGACCACCCATGCCACCATCGCTAAGATGCAGCTTTCATCCTCCCTGTTCACTGTAGCTGGGGAATTAAAATTACCTGTGGACAAAATGGAACATCATAAAGCACAGACCAAAACTTACCATAATAGTGGTTACAACGACTGTTCTGTTCTCAATAGCTGCTGTGTCATTGCCAAGAGTGGGCATATCTTGAATTAAGACTAATTTATCCATATCATTCCAGTACCCAACCTGCCAAATACAGAAAATTCTTGAAAACACATTTTAGAAGAGTTTTCTTTAGTTCTTATCAGAGCAATGAGAGGTATTAATAAGTAAGCAAACAAAACAAATTTATAAAGCACACAGTAATGTGTTTGGAAGTTTTCTTAATTGATAATGAGCCAGTTTTCCTGATGTTTATGATACTGCCTAGTTATACATTTGACAACTTTGCAATTTACAATCATGGAGTAGCCAAGACATTGGGAATGGATAGGTTCAAAAAAGAAGGTGGATACAGATGGAATACCATTTGTGTTGATCCTCTTGTAGTGAGATTGATTGATTGGCACCTTCTGTAATTAATTTACATGATTTTATCAATAATGTTACAGGTTTTATGGTAAAGGGAATAGTCAGATTTACATAGGGTATACATACAAGATGTTTTTAAGAAAAAAGACTTGTGTATTTTTAAAGCAATATAGAAATAGTTTTTGGTTTCACATAACCTAGCCACTAGTCTCACCATTTTTAAATGCTAAATACATCAGATGTTAATATTAATGATTACTTAATATTTTCACTTTTGAAATTTTTAAATTTTTTCATTTTAAATCCTTATATTACTTCTCATTTAGATGTGGAACAAACTCCTTTCCATAAAATATATGAAGTAATTAGTTAAACACTTTACAATGTAACTAAGTGGGGTCCTAAAGGAAATTTAAGGTCCTTTTTATCATGCAGACCATTAAGTAATACTAATGGCTACCATTTCTTGCCTGCTTGCTCTCTGGCAGACACTATAATGAATGCTGTTTAAAAAATATATGCATCTTAAAGTTTATACAATTTATAAAGTTTAGCAAATGTAAAAGTAGGTGCAATTACAAGTCCATATACTTTACTATTATGCTACGTAAACTCCCAAAATGGGTGTTCGTTTAATGCTTGCCAAACTTCTTTCTTGAATTTCTGGATGCAGTTGATAAAACTCATATTTCCAATAAAATATATGTAATTGCTCACTGGTCTGTAATCGCTATTTGTCCCAATATGTTTTGAAAGTCTCTCTTGCTTCCTCCAAGTTCTTAACTGTCATGTTTGTATTTGTGAACATTTTAAAATAAAGTAAGCATTAGCATATCAGAAAGAGACACTATATTATTCACAAATTTCAATAACAGAATAGACATAAAAAAGAATTTTCATTAATATGGTTTGCTATATTGCTTAGTTTGATCCAAAATTATGAGTATAAATCAATTCAGCAATTATTTTCAATTGCCCATATGAATTTATTTATAGCTAACATTTATTTAATAAGTCAGTGAAAAATTTAATTAAAACAAAACAAGTATGACTTTGAGACCTATCCTCTCTTCAATTCCTACATGTACTTAAAAAATAACTTAAAAAACATAGTTGCTTCCTGTTAGTTTTCCTTTCCACATGACAGTTATACAACATAAAAATAGGTTTCACAGTTTACTACTCCGTTAAGATGCAGCCACCTTCCAGATCTCAGCAGCCCATTTTCTGGGAAAGCAATTTTTCTTTATTAATGAGTTCCCATAACAGAAAAACTACAGATCTGGGACACATTCTGGAGAGTCTTCGGATGTTGACAAGACCTTCACATTTTGCAGTTAAGAACAACCTGTGGGTTCAGGACTATCTCCCCCCACCCAAAGATAAATGATTTAGAAGTACTGGCAAATTAAAATAATAAGCAAAATTTTACCCAGCTGTATCTATTTGCCTTATATCTACTTGAAATTCTGGTGAAAAAGAAAACCATGATTTGTGATATGGAGCCATGGTTTGTGCATAGATCTCATGTGGGTCATGGACTTTTTGGGAAGTAGGACAGTATGGGGTGAACAGTGATATAAGGGTCACTTCTTAAAGAAAGGAATATTAAAGTTTGTACCTAGAACTTCATATGAGATAGAGTTTTTCTCGCTAATTTTTCACAACATTTTATAATTTACTAGGGACACTTCCCATGCCTGATCTCATTTAATTAGACAGAGAAAGAGGCACTTTTTTCCTAGAGACAGAAACTCGGTGAAAAATAGTTTTGTAATGTTAAAGCAAAAATATGGAAGCATTTAAATTGCTAAACTGGCAGGAAATGTC
Source organism: Balaenoptera musculus (assembly GCF_009873245.2). Lineage (NCBI taxonomy): Eukaryota > Metazoa > Chordata > Mammalia > Artiodactyla > Balaenopteridae > Balaenoptera > Balaenoptera musculus. The sequence continues at coordinate 26,676,431 of NC_045792.1, forward strand.
AGGGAAGTATTTGTCTTCTTTGGATTCCTAAATGTGAATTGTGCACAAATATAACCATAATATAATATATGAGTAAATATCTCCATATTTATGATGGACTTTGCCTGCAATGTAGGGATTGTGTAGAGATTGAGGGGCTATGAGAAGCCTCTGTTCTACTCAAAGTTCGTTCTTGGGAGAGCTGATTTGACCAGACCTGTCCTGAAAGATATGGCTTAATTCTCATACTAACCCTCAAGGGAAAAGTTATGGGTCCTGGGACTGATAATATTTTGTAGCAGTTAAGAGAGTAGCTTTGAAGCTAGATGAGCCTTAGTCTCCACCCCAGCTCCATCTCTTTCTAGTTTAACATCCCTAAGCAGGTTACTTAGTTTCTCTGAGCCTTACTTTTCTCTTCTATAAAATGAGAAAAATACATCTTACTTTCAGGTTGCTGTAAGGATTAAATATTAAAACGCACATCAATTTCCCTTTACTGTGTCTGGTGTATAACCTGCTCTCAATAAATACAATTTTTATGATTAAGAATTCCTGAAACCATGCAAGCCTGGTTTTAGAGCATTATTGAGAGATCACTGGAATGGCAAGAAGATTCCACCATACTTAGGAGCTGACTTCAGAAAGAGCTTTGTGGCTTCTGCTTAATGAGACTCTCACTCAGTTTCCCTGTTACGGAAGTCAGACAGACTGATGGGTTAACTCTCTGATCTATTTTCAAAGACAGCTCTCTTACTGGCAAGTGTTCAATTTAAAAGAATGGTTGCTCACTTTTCAGACGTATTGCCAAGTCTCACCAGCAGAGTGTTTCTCATGGTAGTTAATTTTTAAGTTTAATATTCCTGACAGAGTGCCCAAGAAAAACAAAGATGGATGAGTCTACACCATTTCACACTTCATATTTCTTTTTAAGAGTCTTAGACAAATGTCAGCTGAGTGTGAAGATGTACTGTTCATCACTTTTCCAACTTATTCTTTAACTTTCTCCTCTAAAAACCTTAATTTTTGTTACCATCATGTTTCAATAGGCCATGAAAAGATTCAGTGCTGTAAATAGCCCACTTGATGTTACCACTAGTTACCACCAGCTTCCTTTTTCCATTATTCTTTCTTTTATAAAGAGATCATTTTACTTTTTGTACTTACTGTTTTGTGAAATATGGAATTGTCTTTTGCATTTTAGAAAGGTTCTACTTAAATGGCTAATTTTGCAGAGTCTGGTTTGTGGCAGGCTGGTCACCAGTTAGCCAATGTTTTTAAGGGCTTATGGAATATTCTGTCTGCTCCACAGCTAGCAGAGGGACTTTGCTTAGAATGGGATTCTTTCTTTCTTGTTGCTGGCTGTGTGCTGACAGAGTGGGTAAAATTGGTGTTTACATGGGACCTCCTAAATTTCTTCTTGGGAGCATGTCAGTTCCTTTCTTCGGGTAGTACCCTTAAAAGAGCCCATCATACAGCTTGGCTTTCAAGCTGTTATTCCATCTCCTGCCCTTACCTGATCTGGATCAAATAGGCTCCTGCCTACCCTGTATTAGCTGGCAGCCTGCACTAAAGGAGATGCCACTAAAAGGCTGAAAAGCTAGAGATGGTTTGCAAGGAAGCTCCAAATCTCTCCTCACACATATGCAGAAGCACATGCTATGACAGACTGGAGCAAAACACATCTTGGAAAGACTTTGCCATCTTCCATGTATGACTTTAATTATCCTGCCTCCAGCCTGTCCTTGGGTTCTTG